>NC_137454.1:111065325-111665325 GCF_964235325.1 Thermobia domestica | reverse complement strand
CTGCGTGTATTGTGTAAAAACGTGACTTTTTAAAAATCATTTGCACAGTGAATATGAAGAAGGAGAAAGAACTGATGAAATCCCTTCTTTTTTAAATTGATATGTTTTATACTTATCTAGTTTTTCTTGTGTAAATAGTATCACCATCAATAAATACATTGTATTATTATTTTTTTCTCTTTGAGAACAAATGTTTTATTTCTTATTTTTTACCGTTTCCCAATAAATAAATATATTTTATGATGAATTTGGTAATTAAATAAATATATCATAAAACATATTTTTAAACTCATTGAATTAAAAATTTCATGCTGTTTTTAAAAAATGAATCTGGCACGGTTTTTAATACAATGATCTAATTATATAACTAATAATAATAATAATAATAATAATAATAATAATAATAATAATAATAATAATAATAATAATAATAGAAATAATGAATTCAAATACTTAATCTGTTTTTCTTTAAATTAAAACAAGTATGTGAATTCAATATTGTTATTATTATTATGATGGTGATGATAGGACTTTGTTTTATAAAATTTAATGTTAATTATTTTAAAGTTTTTTTCAAACTAAACAAGGCCTATCACACGTTTATGACAGATTTGTATAATAATAACAATGATTTCAAATATTAGCTTTTTTAACAATCATTTCGAATATTTGAATTCATTAGTATTATTATACGTAACACTTATAGTATACTGGGTAAATACGTTAGGATTTTCTTATCATAAAAAATTAGTACACTAATTAAAAAATCGTATCATATTGAAGTTTATGAAACGAGCACAAAACACAAATAAACTTTTTCACTTTCACTATATTTTTTTTTATTTTTGAACTACACTGTTCAGTATAAATCACTTCCTTCTTCTTCTTCTTTATGATCAGACGGCCTCTTCGTTGATACCGTCCGTAGATTGAGTATGGGTTTCCCCTCACCATGGTTGTGTCTGTACACTATCAATTACATCAGCCATAATTGAATCTATGAGTTTTTGTTTGCAAAATACTTTCATTTCCCATTTTAACTTTCCACCGTCAATGTTCACATAACTGTTCTTATTAAGAGATACAATTGGAAAACATTTTCATACCGTTAACAATACTGTGTTCATCTACACATGTATGGATTCCGGCAAGTCCTCTGCATGTAAGACACTGCGATTGTACATGATTGCGAATAGTATCTGTACACAAGTCGAAATAGTCGCGCGGCACAACAATGCATACTTTACTGTTTTTCACAGCATGTTTAATACACGGTAATATTTTCAAGAAATAAAACCAATCACTTGAAGTTAAGTACACAGTGTTTCGAGGAGAATGAATTGTTCCTTTATTCTCTGTCATCACTAATTTTTCACACATTAGTTTTCGCACCAACAGACTTTATAAATGTAATTTCCACTTTGGAATTTTAATAGTCCGTAACAAATGGGGTCAAATGTACCAGTTTCTCCCACTCTGCCAAATTTAGCCAAACTCTGAAACAAGTCCTTTACCAACACGAATCTTTGTTGATAACCATACTTGATGCACAATCACTCAAAGACATGTTACTCCAGTAGGTGATCAACACAGAATAACGACACTATGCATACAGATGGCTGCGCATGCATGAAGAGGAGGGGCGAAGGAGAAAATTCATGTTCCATCTTGTTTCTAAATGCCACCATACACTTACGATAAATATACCAACTCAGTAAATTCAAGATCGTGCATGTTACGTCCAGATACATTACTCTTCATTCTTTTATATGTTAAACATACATTTTCACTTTGTAAATACGTTAATGATGCACCATTATCTGCTTCCAATTTTTCAGTACAGCGTCCTGGTAAAATCACTTTTTCGCCTCCTTCAAATGTTACACATGCCTTCCTAACATATATCATTGTAATTATCTCACAGTTTACAATACGAAATGGTACGCCAATGTCCAAATCTCGCATTTTTGTGAAGAGTTTCATTCATGGCATACTAAGATTATCTAATAAATTTATTAACGATGCCTTCTTTAATTTGTCGTTTCTTCATTTGCAGCAGCTGCTAACGGAATGATCTAAACAAACACATACGTTCCGCTTATCCTCTTCGCAGGAGGGGTCGGGGTTGGGGATTCAAATAACTAGCCCATACACTACAGCGTCCATCATGTTTCATCACGGAAAAGGCATATTTCATCTTGTTTCTACATCTGGTAGGCGTCCAGGAGCATGGCCATATAGCAAAATACTAGTTAACAACGGTTTAAACCCCGTGGGAACGTTCCCACTGGCAAAATTTTCCCACGGGGTGAACTCACTCTATTCTACTGATGTTCCCATTAGCCACGTCTTTATTTTCTTTTACGTATGAACGATAGTGTTGTAGAACATAACCTCGTATTCTTACAGAAAATCTTTATGGCATGATGACATGAAGTGCTCTTCAGGACATTAATATAAACCTACTGATCATTCACCTCGGAATCTGGCTGGTGGTTCCAAATATAAATTTATTTAAGGGTAGTTACTCCTACATAAAACTTAAGATATATTATGGTCAGCAATTTTCACCATTGTTGTTCCTTTTCTCTACAAAACACAAAAGTAATTCTGAGGAAAGCATGACTTAAACTTGTTCATATTTTTGAAACGAAGCTTCTTCGTGATGAGGAAAAAATTAAACTTCACTGTATGTCTTATAAGTGTATGTAAATTCTTGTCATAATATAGTAAAAATAAATAGTTTTGTTATCTATATTTAGTGAATGGTTTTGTCTCTTTTCTTCTGTGCAGAATTGGAATTGATGCTGCGAAGGAAATGATAAATAACCAGTCTTTTGATAGCAGTGAAAAGAATATTCAAATTGCAGCAGCTTACGTAGGGAGCAATACAGAGGTAAGACTGAAAAATCATAATCTACATTGCGAAGAAAAATGAAATTAAATCTGAGAGTTTTGCGTTCCACGTTTATGCCGGTTCGGTTAAAGGAGACGATAATTAAGAGAAATCAATGAAATGGTGGAATGGATAAAGTATGAAAGAACTGGAGAACCGCGAGAAAACCCTCATACATGGTGTTTATCTGCCACAAAGTTCACTTGGCGCGAGCTGGGATCGAACCTTTGACGTCATGCACCAGAGATGAACCCTCCGCCACTTAGCAACCTCGGCCCACTATATTGTGAAGAGTATAGACAAATAATTATACATTATGTATTTGGATTTTTAGTGCAACAATACAAATAAATCTTGGAATAGTGAAAGAATGTTATTCTTGGAATTATCATATCGCCTCAGAAATTATAATATTTGAACATTCCTAATTTGGAGTTGTGCAAATGATACTGAACAAACCACGATAACTCAATTCAAGTAATATAAACCTGATTCTCAATGTTCTCTTAACCGTAGGAATCATACTCCAATCAATTTATACTTTTACATAGGTGAGGTATAACAAACCTCATCCGGATATCTTAGTGGAAGAAATTATAATTGCATGTTTCGTTCAGTACAATATAAGGGTATTAAGTGTTACTAGTGCTAATGTTATTTTCACGTATCCACACTCATTTTGACAAACAAATTGTTATTTTTATTTTAAGAAGTAAAAAATAGACTTAAATATCTACATTTAGCTTCGTAGGTGTAACATTTCACCATGTTTTTCTTTCTTTCTGAAACTATGCCTTTCCCTTCAATATTTGTGCAACATAAAATTCTTTCAATCATATCTTGTATAATGAAATATTCCCATGTGTATTGTGGAATAGTTGTTTTGAGGCTGTGTGATGGTCTGGATGTGTGTGAAGCATATTGTGCTGATGAGTTTGAGTAAATTTTTTCGTTCCAAAAAATCAGACTGTACCATCTCCGGTTAAAACACTAGATGCACGGGCTTTTGAATCCGAGGACAAGTTTCGTTGCCACTACAAAACTTAGTGTGACCTGATCTATTTGTTACCGATTAGGTATACTGTACTTTTATTGTAATAAAGTTCTGAATCACTCTCCACATGATTTTCTTCAGGACTTTCCTCAGAAGATAAAATTGTTTCTTTACGTAGCCACTAACTGTCAGAGATAACTTTTCTAAAGTTAGTATCATCTTGACTCAATGACCGTTTGTTTTTTTCTTTTTCATTAACCCATTTTTCACTGGCTAGTCAGCGTATTTTGACCTAACACCAAACTACACTCACATGTAATAATACCACCAAATACCCAACAACTAGCGTACTTCACTTACGCTATTAAAATTGTGAATAAAAGAGTTTGTTGTTAGGAAGAAGGTTCAGAAATATGTTCATAATCTACACAACTTACAGCAAAAGGGATAGAGAAAATGACATAATAAATACAATGAGTTTCCTTTATAGTCAAGTAGATAGATGAGTTTTACTTTAAAAGATGTATATTATGATATAAAATTAAGTTATTCTTTAATACAAGTTACGCCACACGTAAAAACTTAAATGTAGATTTATATGGCAATAAGAAGCATTTATCTAACAACGTTCATGTATAGCATTACAATTACAAAGCTATATCATTTTAGGGTATGACAGACCCGCAGTATAGTAATTTCAAGAAGTGATACAAAATAACAGAAATTTCGGAAATTGTTATTTGCCCAAGACTAAAATTACGTAACAATCGGAAACGCATTTGGATAGTAGATATCACGAAACATGAAGATTTGATGCAGATTCGTTACATCACAAGGCACTTTAATAATCTCTATGGGGTTTGTCAGACCCTACATATGTGTTCTAGGGCTGAAGCGTACTGTACTTTGATCCATTATAACCGATTGGTAACAGACTGAGAATTCGAAGTATATAATTTGTATGGTGCGTCCAGTCATACAGATACATACTCTATGAACTAATATGATCCTGGACGTAGAGCAGTATATCATGCAATTCTGAAGTCAACGGACCTAGAGTTTGTGTCATAGATGCCAAAAACATGAAATCAAAAACAATTATTTATATCTGTAAAATTACACACAACCCCTAAAACATAATAAGAATCTGATCAATAATATTTGTTATCTGTTAAATAGATGTTAATAATTTGAAAATGTTTATTTAATGAAGCTCAGCCAAAATTGTAACATATACCCAAGTTCCTGGTGTTGACAGTTTTTAATAAAGCAATTATTACAAAATAAAGATATGGGATAAATCTGCCCAAAACAGTGCTGTAGTAATATTTTAAGATAGGCTTATATACCTTCCAACAAATTTAAAAATTCTATACATAACTGTGGTTATGTTATTCAACAGAATAATGTACCTTCTATCATCAGTGTGATCAACTTGGTATATACTTATTCGTACTCAAATAAAGCAGTAATATTATTTCGTATACAGGAATAATTAAAACTAATGACAATAATCAAAAGTATCATGTGCATTAAGAACCAATGTTGCATGTTTTAAAAGTTATTTTATCATTACAGCCTTATCGTGAAAACATAAGGGATGGGTTGTTACGAAAGTAGATACCGAGAGGACAATCATAACATCAAGCACAAAACTATGTAATGAGATTCAAAAACTTTACCAAAATGTAAAATTAATTTTGATAGTTGTGTAAATATAATTAAAAAGGAAACATTCCTTCAACATATTGTAGGGTATTTCTAATATTAGGATGTTTCAAGCATAAAATGTAGTGCATATCTCAGTAAATTAAAAAAAAATAATATTCAAAATGTCAGAGCGTTAAGAGATGAGAGTGATTTGCGAAATATTAACATACAGACAAACACAGACACACACAGACACACAGACACACAGACACACACACACACACACACACATATATATATATATATATATCAATGTTTCAGAATCCTGCTACGGTTAGGTAACTTGAAGTACTCTGCAACTGCCTCTATAAAAATTGTTTGAGACATACCGCAGAATTCTGAAACATGGATGTGGAATAGGGAAAAAAGTAATTCCTGAGTGGCCCTAAACCGACTACGGTAGGTCCCACAGTATTCTAACTATGGACCTTTAAAATTCAGTTTTTCATATTTTCGGCAGCCAATAGCTCCGAAAGGAAGCATTTGTACACACTGAATGGTCTATACTTTTTGTCTTATCTTGATGGCAGGAATTACCTTCCAAACGTTGTCGGCGTTCTTTTGAAACACCCTACACATATAAGGTTTTCGAGTTTTCGTTCAAGTAATTAGCATACCATACAGCCAATAATGGATGCATCTTACCCACCGTAACTATTCTAGTTTTTTTATTTTATTTTATTTTATTTTTTTTTTTTTTTTACAGATGAGACACTCGTTATTCAAAAATAGTTTAATCTTCAGTTATTAGGTTGAATAACATTACAACGTCTTCCCTGGCTAAATGTCGTGTCAGCAGTATATGGAGGGTCAGGACATGATGCTGGCTTGACATCAGCGTTGGAACAACGTTTTATACTTTGCTAAGTTCGTTAGGTAATGCAAGGATTGGCTGGTTGATTAAAAGATCCTTACATACAAATAGGGCTATAAGGCTCAGATTTTTTACAAGTCTCTGATTTGCCACACATTTCCGAGACGTGAAGTTAAAATGCTTTCTAGAACACCACGTTTAGCATCAACAGTATAAATCTTGTGCAGAATCATTATCTCTTAAGTAAATAGACCAAGCAGAGAAGATATTTACTTTACATTTGCCAGAAAACATATTCTCATACATACATATCCTCAATTAAAATATTGTGACAAACAACACCAAAATCGAATTGTAGCAAACGACACACCATTGTTTCAGAGTATCTTTCGAAAAGAGAACTTAATGTAACTAGGGCTGTGTGTAGAATGTTTTTTTGTAGAATGTTGACTTGCTACTTTTTCTCTACTCCATTGAGTTATATGAGAAAGTACCTTTTTTAATATACGGGATTTAGATTGTTTGATTTTGTTTATTTCGTCTTCTGGCCTATTTAAGTGTCCCTTGCTTTGAAAATACATAAATTACATAATACAGTAGTTAAATTTCGCATAGTAGACTTGTACAATTAGAGATCTCAAGAAGAAATAAGTAAAATTAACTTGCTAAAATTCTCGTACATTTCAAAGAACAAATAGAATGTTTTGTCATAAAAATTAATAGCCCGAGAATTCATGATGCTGTCGATATTCAACACTCTTAAGTGTTACTATTGTTTGTTGGGATTTATAAAACCTACAATTAAAATAATACATATTTCGCTCGACATTTCTATGAACGCACAGTTTCATTAGTTGTTAGTATGTAAATTTCCTCGGAAGTTCAAGACGTTTCCTTACTCTATGATCTTAAGGTAAAAGAGGGGGCATGGAATTTGTTTATAAAACAACAAATACAATTGCCTGCCTCAAACACCACTCATACAAAACTATGAATAATATTTCTATTTTCCAAAAACAGCATCAAATATCAAACCCCTCTCAAGTGGATAAATATAAAACATTACAAATAGTACATCGACTCCCTCGCCCAACTCAATCGATTACCTCGCCCTCAGCCACCCTCACCCTCAATCGAATCCCTCACCCTTAGGCACCTTTACCCTCAATCGAATCCCTCAGCGACCACCACTCTCAACCAACTCCCTCACTCACAGTTACCTTCATGTAATAAATAAACAATAAGCAAGGGTAAATATGATTCTGATTCAAGTGATTGGAACTTATATATTATAATACTCACGCTCACTAATATCACTTGGACTCATGCTCGGGCTCAGTTCCGTCAGATGCACTCGCTCTCGGGTTCGCCAAGACAAGAAAGAATAATCCATCTCTCACTGATTACATTAAATCGTCGCGGACATAAGATCACCGGACATAAACGCACCTATGTTAATGCAAAAGTGGACAAAAGCTCCCCGGACGTAAGCTCACCATTAATAATATAATTGTATTATACGATAATTAATGCAATAAAGGATACAATAATGATAACTAAATGCATTTATAAGTTAATTAATTTAATTGCAAAGGAAAGTAAACCTGAATAAAATAAAAAAAACTAATGGAAAATTGACAAACGGAAGAAATGATAAAAATGAAAACCAGACTTTGAATATTAATATGAAGTAGATTTCGAATATTAAAATATAAATTGAAAATATTTGGACTAAAATAAACATCCTACTTTGTTTGACTGAAGAAAACAATCTACCTCCTCCCCTGTCCTGAAATTTCGGTGCTGGAAAGTTTGCGGCACAGACATATCGGTAAACAAATTTATGGTGAAAGGGCCTTATGTTTTTTTTCTTTTTCACTGTGGCTGAAAGTAACTCAGACATATTTCATTTTCCTTCAGAAAAACGTATGATGGGTATGAAGAGGTATTAAGATCTAGACTGTGACTAATAGGAGGCCTAATTCAGTAGAAAATAGAACTACTAATGCTATATATCTGTTCTCAGTTATCAGAATAAAATAATAATGATGTTGCGGGATTTAACGTGTTAAACGTGGGTTGGATTCGAGGAACGTGTAGTAAAATGCTCCAGATATTTAAATCTGGGCTTTGGTTGCTAGTAGGCCTACCTTTCAATAGAAAGTAGGCTATATGACTAACGTCATATAGGAGTTATTAGACGTCAGAATAACATATTAAGAATGTTGCAGAGTTCAAGTCTTAAGGCTGTCATGATATTTGCAGACCAATACTCATCAAATGAATGCCTTTATTATTTTATTTAATAAGAACAAAACGACTACTTACGAACCAATTAAAAAGAGAAAAGATTAGTAAATAAGAAAGTGATTTCTTTGACTAAGAAAGAAGACTTAAATAGATCTGAGTATAATGGATTCGTAAAAAAAGTCACAAACCTGAATCACGAATCCTGTTAGTAACCAAATTCTATTATGTAAATATTCATGACAAATATTCATGAAGTGCTGAATTGTCTGGCCTATAAGAACAATTTGATTGGAAACTTTTCAGAACGAAAATTAGGCCTACTGTTGCCCATGCTTAACACAGTAAAGTTCCAACATCCCTATTTTTTATTATATCTGATAACTGCTATATGGCTATAGTAGCTCTACTTTCTACTGCTTTATTAATCCTATTTGTAATTGTAGTCAAAGGCTAGATTTTAACATCCAGTGTATTTTGTTAGAATTTCCTTGGGGTCTGCACATGTTTAATACAACGCAAGTCTCCCACGTCCTTATTATTTAGTTATACCTGATAAGTCAGATAAGATAGGAGCTACATTTTCCACTTAGGAAGTAGCCAAATCCTACATTTCAATATTCGTTGAATTTTATTACAAGTCTATCGGGAGTGCTCAATTTTGCTATAGGTGAGCTATTGTCCGCCCATGGAATATACGACTGCCTGCAACCTTATGTCCGGTGAACTTTCTGCCGGTGAGCTTGTGTCCAGTGACCTTTTTGACGGTGACCTTATGTCCAGTGAGCTTTTTAGCGGAGAGCTTATGTCCAGTGAGCTTTTTGCCGTTGAGCTTATGTCCGATACCCACATCAAAACTTTATGTAGATTGCGGTGACTCAGTAGTAGAGGGTTCACCTCTTGTCAGTGTGGTCTGTGGTTCGATTCCAGCTCGTGCCAAATGTGTTTTGTAGTTGGCAAATACCGTGTGAATGAGTTTTCTCGGATTGCCTCATTTCCTCCTATAACTTTTTCATTCTACCACTTTGTCCATTATGATCATCGCCGTCTTCTATACCCTAGCGTACGCAGTACACATTATAAAATTCGAAGATTTAATTTTCTTTTATCCAGAATATACAATGCAACAAGACTAATTAACATGTATAATTTGTATACTTGTAAATGTCCACTATTACGTATTTTTCTCCTGGAGATGTATTTTGACGAGCAATCTTCGCAAGAAATACTCGAAGATTACATAGAAAAAATAAAACTGGAGTAGGCGGTTTCAGCTTCTATTCGGGGTTCTTTGCACAGGGTCAAAATAACCCTTTAGATAGAAAATTATTACTACTGGCACCTCCTGCCTTCTACTTTTAGGCAAATTTCCTATGTAGGTAGACGCTGAAATGGATTTATGGTTGGAAAATAAATTAGCGACAGTGGGAGATCCAGAAATAATAGTTTGAGATGGGCTTCACTCAGAAAGTTTTTTTCTTACTTTTTTTTAGAAAAAAGAAATCATGGACGTTTTGAGGGGCTTGAAGTATATACGCATAGAAATTACTAACATTATTAAAAAAGAAAGAAATCCTGATATTAGGGTGAGCTTCAGCCTGAAAGCCTCAAACCCTTTAAATCTTCCAATGATTACGGTTGAGATTACATTGTTGCACTCGAAGAGCAACCAAAGGAAATAAATTCACAGGAATATTTTTCGTTCCTGATTCGCCACTTGTGGAA
Source organism: Thermobia domestica (assembly GCF_964235325.1). Taxonomy (NCBI): domain Eukaryota; kingdom Metazoa; phylum Arthropoda; class Insecta; order Zygentoma; family Lepismatidae; genus Thermobia; species Thermobia domestica. Next base: position 111,654,939 of record NC_137454.1, on the reverse strand, counting down.
TATATGGTAAACTATCAGAATGTTGTTCGTGCCGGTACCAGAAAAAATATAATTTTCTATGACTTAGACCATCCAAGGACAATTGTTCCACCAACTAACATATAACATAATAGTAACCAATGTTTGGCAATTTCAGTAATTTTGGTTAATATTCTACACGAGACCAAGACTTTCAACATTGAGCTTGTTTTGTCTCGGCATGTATCCAAATACTTGTGTGTCTCGTTCACGATTTTTTTTCGGACTCTCCATTAAGGCTCGATATGTTGAATCTCGGTCTCGTTTCGATTTCCTAAAGTCTGTCTCGGACTCGGTGTCGTCTGGAAATTTCAAGACGAGAAACAAAATACTTGGAGTAGTGTCGGTCTCGGTATCATCCCTAGAGTATGTTGTGTATGTTCAAGCATAATTCTGAAACACTAGGAGCAATTTCAATCGAGTTTGATACACATATGGCATACGATAAGAAAATAATATTGTAGGGATAAGGCATCTCGAGTCCCCCTAGCGGTGGATAGAAGGCGTGACATGTAAAAATAATCGAGAACGACCCATATTCATGTCGAATCCACATTTTAAGAGTCTCTAAGCTGATTAATGAGACTTCAGATGACATTCAAGTTCAAATTTAGTCTAAAAGAAGAATAGATCTCCGTAGAGTCTTTGATAACTCATAGAGATGAATAGAAATATTGAATGTACCAGAAGATTGTGATAACAAATAAATTTCTCTTCAAATATACATTTCGAATATTTCGAATAAACCTCTTCCGTGTATACAGTTCAAAGAATAAACCATATTATATTGCTCATTAAATAAAAAAATATATACAAATAAAATTTGTTAATTTAACGTCAAACCATTATGGTCTTTCGGTTGAAGGAAATAAATGGTTAATGAGAGTGTTGATGATGAAAAATTAAACTTTTTGATCTCTTACCGGAAACTAAACCTGGAAACACGTACAATAAAGGAAATACTCGCTAGCCACTACTCCAGCAGATAGGACTGCTTATTGCAATCGTTCCGAACATCCCTTTGAGTACCAAAGTTATATAACACGGCGAACTTTAATTTAAGGTAGAATCGTAAACAACGTAATACGATCAAATCTCAATGCTCTTCTCATCAGTACTTGAACCCTGGACACGGTGTAAGGAATACGCACATGGATGATTGTAAATATTTTGCCGTAATTTAAAAGTAAATTATGCAATATTCATATATTTTTGCCAAGAAGAAGGAAAGAAAGGTTGTATTCTGTTGTAGTATTATTCATTCATTATAGCAGTTTCAAATTCTTAAAACTGAACTGTATCTACATGCATTAGAATTTAGGATTTGGAGTTCTGGGCTTTCGGCATCTTGGGTCATTTAGCCCGTCACGTTTGAGGGATGACGTCCCTCTGCGAGCACAAGATCCGGAGAAAAGGAAGAGAGAAAGGATTGGGGAAGGAAGGAAGCGGCCTGGGACCTATAAGTTAGGCACCACCCCGGTATTTGGGTACCGAATGAGGAAAACCCAGGAAAGCCTCATTCAGGGTGGCTGGCCTGAAAAAGCGTTTTATACTTTTTCGACCGAGTGCCCCACCGGGAATCCAACCCGGGACCGCGTTACATATATTAATTAATACTATCCTTCGATGTGGACAACAAAACCATGTGCAAAAATGCTGCTGCTCTGTGACAATAGATAGCAGTTTCCAAGAATTGTCTCACTCCCCTCTATGCAGTGTGCCTTCAACCGTAAAATACAAGCATCATATGATCTCTTCGTCTTTAGGAATGATTTGAGAATTTGGGAAACTTTACGTCTCGAAGCTATGAGAAATGTAAGCAGTAATGTGGAATACTTTTAGTGTTGCGGTCGAATTTTCAAGCCTAAGCAGAATCTCAACTTGGGTAGTGATGTCAACCGTCTCGGCTCGCTTCAACTGAGTGAAAAGCTCGAGCCTGCTCTGTTGGGATAAACCATCAGCTCAAGTTGACTCGGTTGGGATGACCTGTTGATTCAGCTCACTTCTCGCTAGGGATGCGCACGAGTTGAGTCGAGTCGAAATTTAAGACTGTCTCTCCTCGTCTCGAGAAAACGCTGCCTCGACTCGAAAACATGTTCCTGTCTCGACTCGACGGATTCTGTCTTGACTCGACTTGAAAGTGGAAACGAGACGTCTCAAGTTTCGAATCGAGACAAAATGTACGTGGTAATATAAAAATATATAGTAATAAATAAAAATGTAGGATATTAGCAAGATTTTAATTGTCTTGCAGCGAATGTCACAAGTTACTTGTATAACAAGAAGCAACTGACAGTTGGACAACAGATAGTTAATGAACCAATATTTTCTGGCTTTAGAGTAGTACAACTTTCAGTGCTAGAAATATTTTGTCCCTTGTGAAATTTTGATGGTTTGATGCTTATCTGCCAAGCTCCCATTTCTACAGTTTTCAAAACATTTCGAAATTTAAAATTAATACAAAGATTTTTTTGCCTATCTTCAATGAATTTAATGAATGCATGTCTTCTGGAATTGCATATATATGTTGTTGTAACCAGACATATAAATAAGATTTTTCTGAAAAATGAAACTGCAAATCTAATGTTTTTACATTACTTGTTCAATGCCAATATTGGGGAAGTACAAATGTATGTTGGAAGTACAAATTTTCGCATCCCCTTTTGAATACCCATAATTTGATGTAACTAAATATGTTCGTCCTTTATGATTTACCGGTAAAAGAGAAAACCTCTTATTATACAGTCCAGTTCCAGTTTCCAGTTTACTCTTATGATACAGAGGATTGTCTATAGTTTCATGTATAATATTTAGGAACAGTGCGAACGTTTGTGACACTGCTAAAAGATTGCGCACCCACAGATTTTCCAGGTATGGTAGAGCTTTCGTAATGAGGTAACTTTAAAAATGATGTTACATTCTAGTATTAACATGAATCAGTTGGACGAATACACATACACATATACCGGATGTACTGTATTGTTTACTATATAGGTTTCAAATATTCTTGATTGTACTAGTGAGAAGTAACAAATTTACTTCGTACTTATCTCTTCAAGAACAGTGAATGTGAGGCGAACACAACACAATAGAAAAGCTTTTATTCTTTCTAAGCTGACATTGCTTCTCATTTTCTGACTACCTGATAAAGACTATGAAAACTATTAAAATCTCAAGGGAAGAGCTTGTATACCGGTATACACTTCCTGTTTATTTTTGTTTTCTAGGCTACAGATAGAAGCAGCTATTTTTTTAAGTATATTAAGCACAATGCCCTAAAGATCAGTGATACCGAAACCATTTGTCCCTTTTGTCCCTTTTGTTCTTATTTTAGCAGATGGCTAGACACGCGGGTCAAAGCACACTGCATTGGGAAGAGAGAAAAATTGAAAGGTAGTAAATTTCAAACAACCCCCCGTTAAACAACATAAATAGTTCGTTCTCATCCAAGACATTAGCGCGTGAGCAACTAGGCCTAGTTTTCCCTTCTTTCAGGTTTCACTGACAGGAAAAAATTGAGTTCAAATGTTCATTTTGGAAAATCTAAAAATTAATTTTATGGTCAGGAATGTCCATGAAGTGCTTGGAAAACTATTTGTAGAATATCCATTATGCATGGTTTGTGGTTTTTAAAAAGTAACGATTAATTTTATAATCATTACGAACTTTATTAACGAACATCAATTAAAATTTAACTCCTAAAAGCCTAATTATTAAATTAAAAATTAACAAAAAATTAAATTGATTATTTTAATCGTTAATTTTTTAACGTATTAATTACACGCCTTAAACGCATTAAAATTGTGGGTCACGGTGACTCAGTGGACAGTGCTTAACTCTGATGTGTAGGGTCCCTGGTTCGATCACGAACCAAGCAAGTTTGTGGTGGCCAACATCGTATCCGTGGGTTTGGTATTTTCCAGGAGTGAAAGTTCAAGTTCAGTATCTCATTAACAATTCTCTCATATTGGCAATGAAAATCAACTATCTAATTTATAATTTTATAATTTACTGTTTATGAAAATCTATTTAATAAGATACCTATTTATCGAAGTGAATGAAAACATTAATTTTTTTGTATTCAGGCTACTTGGCATAAAAACGATTCATTTATTGTAATAAGCTATGCAAAATAGTCTAATATCCACATCACAATATGTGATATGCAACAAATGTTACATCATGCGTTTTCCATTACTCATGATATGCTTAACACATCAGTTGGGGAAGTGGATAGTCCAGAAGTTATTACGTAGTTATTATGTAAGTAGCTATTGCGTTCATGGGAACAAAAAGACGATAGTTACAATTATGTTCAATATTATAGACTGCCAATTGCTCACATGAGGTTCACTTTACCGCAGCAGTTATATAAAAATTAGATATCTGAACACATGCTTCAGCATTGCTATTATATTTAAAGTACTATCAAATATCATGACATATAATTAGCCATATTAGTTTTAATTAACTGAAATGATATGGAAATTAAAGCTTGCTGGCGATAAGTTTACGTATTCTATACCTTATCAAAGTAATGCTGGTTTTATTTCAAAGCAAATAGCTCTTTCTGAGTGATTAGTTTGTTCGAAATAATTTTTAAAAATATGCAAAGATTTTTGGGACATTCGAGTCGAGTCGAGACTTTTACAAGCAGTCTCGACTTGATTCGAATTTTACAAAATGTGTCTCTACACGACTCTTGTTTCGAATTCGAATCGAATCGAGTCGTGAATGGAGACAACTGTCGACTCGTGCGCATCCGATTTGGCTTGAGCAATGAGCATTGAGCTAAGCTGCTGACAACCCTAAACCTGGCCAAGCAGTTTTGAACATGTTTTTCCACCGCTCTCTAACTTGTAACAAATTTTGGCCCGAGCTCAAATACTTGCTCCTCCGGAACTCAAACCCAGAACGTCATGAACGACGTCCTTGCTTCTTAGACTTCACAACTACAGAGTAATGTTTCTTCGTTTTGTGGAGGGGCACTTCTTCTTGGAGCTCTGAGCGTCCCCTCCCGGTGGAAACCGAAATAATACGTCTGTAATATAATAATATATATAAAGTACTAATAAATGTGAAAATAATATGTGTCCCTCCAAATACTAAGTGTGCAACCGGATCATTCTTTTTTCTGAAAGGAGCACTGCTGCAGAGGTCGGCAGTCAGTCAATTAGTTTTTAGTATAAATATACAAACCACTTATCTTTCATGTTTATACACGGCATTCTAATAATAATAATAATAATAATAATAATAATAATAATAATAATAATAATAGTAATAATAATAATAATAATTTGTAGTAGAAGTAGTAACATTGATAATTATATTGTCTATGTAAGAAAATTGAAGAGAGTACTTAAAACTACACACAGGATTTTGCTCGAGTTTGCTCGTTTTGGCTCAGCTCAACTCGAAACTCGAACCGAATTCGAGTCGAGTTTCGAGTCGAATTGGAGGAAATTTTTCGAGCCGAGTTCTGGAGTCGAGCTAAAAGATGTCTGTTACGAGTCGAGTCGGGTTTCAAAGAAAACTCGCAAGAATTCGCTCATGCCCATCCCTATACGAAACATATATAATTATTACTAGATCTTAACCTTCTTACCACCATGGGGTCCTATATGACCCCAACCTAAGTTTAACAGTGTATAACTCGCGTACTATGTTATATTAAAAAAATGAAAAACATTGGATTTTCATGTTCCCTTAGGAACTTCATTTTCGTACATTGTGATTTTTTTGTGTGTATGTGCGCGCAAGTTTCTCTACTTCCTGCACTGAGTACCATTGGGGTCATATAGGACACAGCAATTATTAATAACTTTTGTATTTTTCTGATACGTGACACTAATTACTCGAGGTGGAATTTGACAAGTCCCTCTTCAATTGTTTTCTCGAATGTATGAGAAGCACTATGGCATCAAAAAATCTATATTGCGAAGACATAGCAAAATTTTCAATGAAGAAATCATTGATTCTTACTTTTCATCAGATAGTGCAAGTGATGATGTTTCATCTATTGACGATAGTGAAGTATGAGGAAATTGGGACTATAATGATATAGATGAATATGATTCAGATTCACATCTAATCTCGAAAGATATGTGTATGCTTGATAGAAGCAAAAATGATACCACAATATCTGCCACTCTTCTTTCATGAAAGACACATTTCAGAATTGTTCCTTCATTTGATAATATGTTTCCCCATTTCATTACTTCCTTTTTCTTATCTTTATTCAATGTTGTAGAAAAAGAAACTGGAAAAGAGACCACGACTAGGCTAAACGTGACGGCGATGATGAGAATAAATGTAACAGCTGATAAAAACGTTGGAGGAAACGGGTGAAACCTAAGAAAACCCATGCACACGTGTTTGTTCAACAAAAATTCCACGAATAATCCATTTAAAATTGTTCGTAATGAGCATGAGCAAGTGCTGGTAAGCCAAGCTCCTTAAATTTGAAATGAAATTTGTTAGTTTAACGTTAAACGTCTATGCCCTTTAGTCTAAAGGAGGCGGGTGACTAAGGCGAATGAATAATTGTAAAATTAAGTCATTGTGTTTGCTCACCGAGAGTTGAACCTCATACCCTGTGCACCACTGTTGCACACGCTAACCACTAGAGTAGCGATGAGGAGGGTTAGAAAATAAGTAAAAGTAGTTTAAATTGGTATTAGTTAAACTTGAACTAACCGTTAATTTTATTTTTATACGGGAGTGGCGAAATATTATGTGTACTGTAGATTTAAACAGGCAATCAAATTTCAAGCTTATGAATTAAATTTAAAATGAAAATGATCTATCTATGTATCTATCTATCTATCTATCTATCTATCTATCTATCTATCTATCTATCTATCTATCTATCTATCTATCTATCTATCTATCTATCTATCTATCTATCTATCTATCTATGTATTTATCTATCTATCTATCTATCTATCTAGATGTTAAGGTGCGGGGGGACGCCGTATCCCACCTCCAAGAAAATGTTAGACGTCCCCAAGTTCTTAAAAAAATACAATGGGCACAGATAGGCAGGGGAACGGTGTGAAGTCATGCTGCTACCTACCGCCCCCCTTTCCGTGACATTTCCACCCCTCTCGAGCTTCTACAGTTTGCTTCTGGCAACAAGAATGTGTTTTCCGCATGAGTAAATAACTATTCCAAGAAACAAAGTATGTGCTTCTAACAACTGCAAAAATGTTTATAACCTGTTTTAAGTCAGATATAAATGCTATGGTTTTGTTTGGTTACATAAAGTACGTAATTATATTTTTTCTTTATGACCACTCGAATTTTTTTTAGATAGGTGGAAAAATGATAATGTTCTTCAAAGAGGAAACTAAATTTTTGTCAGAGGGAATATCCCTCTCACCTTCAAGGTCAATTCGAGGACGTACACTGGACCAGCTGATGTTTTATGACCTAATTACGTCAGTCTGTGCCAACCAGGTGGCTACTCTATTTGAAGTTCGCAGGAAAGTGCTACTAGAACCACTGTCCAAACAAATAACTTTCAAAAAAAAACATCCTTCAGGAATTCATTTTAGAGATGGTCATTTTGCTACCCATCATTTACCCTTACCCTCAATCAATTCCTTCACACTCACCCACAGCTACCCTCATCTCAATCAACTCCCTCACACACGCCCTGAGCCACCCTCACCCTCAATCGACTCCCTTAATCTCAACCTCAGCCGCCCTCAACCTCAGTCGATTCCCTGATCCTCACCCTCAGCCACCCTCACCCTCAGACGACTCCTCGACCCTCACCCTGAGACACCGTCATCTACCAAAATGACAGCGAGTGAGGGTGAGATCGGCCCTTTTGAAGGCAAAAATTAGTGAGGGTGCCCACCTCTATTTCATACCATTTCTTGGAAGAACGTCTGCCCTTCTTAACATAATTAGCAGTTTGTATTTTCTTCTCTTCTTTCAGTTAATTTGGTTTATATCCTAGCTTCAGTGTGTAGGTATTTGCTTCTATATTTTATGATCTAAATCATGGTTACCTGTAACCTGGATATTGCATTTTCGAGGAGAAAAAAAATAAGGTTGTTAGGGTTCTAAGTAAATTTAGACATAGCTTAGTATTTTTAGTCATTAGTTACCTCTTCTCTTAATGGACTCGTTTCCTTTTTTCTATAGAATACTAAAACGTTCAATATTCTGAATATTCTAAAATTGTATCTTTTACGCTAAGGATCTTATAATTAAGCCAAGTCCCTATTAATAATATTCCTCATGGAGTATATCGTATTGGGGTCATTATGAAAACTGAGGCCCTCCTCGTCTACTGATGATATCAAAGGTAATTATATCAGTGTAAGGTGTTGGCAGAAACTTGTAACTGAAAGGTCGGTAAGGGAAATCTATCGAGGAGGGACTTAGGTGTAATTTCACCCCCATTATTTTGTGGAATAGCTAAGGGTTCATTTTTGATACAATAACTTTAAATTGTTTTAAGCCAGGTTACTGAAACTTTAAGATTACTTCAATGAATGGAATATAAAACTTGTACTGTTAGTGACTAAAGTTCATTCGTTTTGATGAAATTAGTATTGTAAATAACTTCAGAATAGAGAGACAAATTTATATTAAAATATTGGTTTTAGAAATCTGACATTTCTTTTTAACAAAGTACTTGTTAGTTTACTTAATTCTATATTAATGGGAAATTTTTGAAATTCAAAACATATAAAGATGTATGGAGGCAATACAAGATAAGTTCCACATCTTGTTTTATATATATGGACCAATTTCACTGAATCAAGAAGTAGTTGAGAGGAATGTTTCGTTGATTTAAAAGAAACCTTACGATTTCTTGTAGTCATCGTTATTTCAGCAGCTTAAATATTTTATCTTCATGTACTCTAATAATTAGAAGAATCTGTCGTCGTACTTTAAAATATTATAAAAATGTTTAATTTTTCCTGTAACATAGGTAAAATCTTCCTTGACTTGTGAATTCGCTTTTATATTCACTCTTATATTCGATAGGAAAGTTGCCACTGTGCTCCTATGCATGTTCCCACAGTAATAGTGTTTTCCACTTCATTAAAGGTTTTATGTCTGCTGCTGCTGAACCTTCAATTAAAACAATCAAAATTAGAAAGATACGTTAATTTGTAATTCAAAACGTTAATACATATGAATGGTTATACCAATACAAAACAATGACTAGTGTTATTATGAGAATTATTATATTTGGTTGTGGTTTTTTGCTAGTTTGAAATTTTCTCCGAAAATCACACCATTGGATGTGATCACCTTCTGTTCAAAACAGAATCTTGCAACAAAAGAGATCTTTTCCTGAAAAAACGTTAATGGGATGCTAGTATTTGGGTTAGTTACACTTCAGTATTAGGGAAACAAAACAATTACGTAGAAAAGTGATTCTAACAAACATAGCAGTCTTATTTACGTATATATATATATAGTGCTTCGAATGTGTATTATGATAATTTCTATTATATTTCTATCTGTATTATAAACTTCCTATGAATATTTTTGTTACAGTTGTTCATCAGTTCACCATATGATTTTCCAGTAAAGTTGGCAAATTATTTTAAATACCAACCTGTCGGACAAAAAACCGCATTCCTTTATGATGTTAACCTGTTTTCAATAGTAAGTTCGGCAAGCCTCCAAAGGTTGTCTGTACACCAAAGAAACTGTATGTATCCAGAAGAAATGAAGTTGGACACAAGTTTACTTTATAGTCGCATTGCATGTAATTTACAGTGTGAATATAAGGACATCATAGAACGTTGCGGCTGCTCTCCACAGATTTTCTATAATTTCGGTGAGTACAATATACAAGTGCAATCATGTTTAATTTCGATTATGGGTAATATACGATACTGCAACGTTCTATGTTTTTATGTAGAAATGACATCAATAATCCAATTAATTGCAGTGAACAAAACAGAATAATATTTATACACATTTCAATATGCAGTACGGTTTACAATTTTTTTTAAATGACATTTTGTGCTCCAATTTAAGTCATCATACGTGAATACTAGTTGTTTCAGATTAACCACGTTTGAAAACTTACAATATAAGAACGAATTTCTCAATTATATATAGTTTGAATGATTAGAAGTACTGTATACGGTTAGCACAAAGGCATTGGAGACATGAAAGAACAATTTAATGTTGAAACCGAAATAGATTAGCCTCCATCAGCAATAGAATCGAATGTTTCGCTCGAAGAAGCATACGCCATCTGTATCGACACAAGTGAGAGAAGTTTCCAGTTAAGCAGTAGTTTATAGTCGCATAATTTAATGTTGTCAAAAAATATTTTAAAATGAATGGATGCCATTTCTTTCATTTTATTTGACCTAGGATATATGACGTCAAGCTGTTCCGTATTTATATATAAATAGATAATTGCCGAAGTTAACCATCTTATTATTTCGATTAACTAAATGAACAGTGTTATTAAATAAGGGTATAACGCAAGAAGTTGCGTGTTTTATATCATTAGGTTATATCTTAATATTGTATTTACAATGGCTGTAGAGTTAGAGGAAACAATGAAAGATGAGTTCATATGCCCGATTCAAAATTTTAATACATATTTTTAATTACATTCTATTGAAACGCATTTGATATTCTAAAATTATAGATCATGTTACTGCATTTCAAAACAGTAAGCTAAGTAATAACGGTTTGCTAAAGCGGTCTAAAAAGATAAGAGAAACATATTATTGGTAGTACATATAAATTTATTCTAAATGATGGAAGCTGTTTACTGTTAAGCTATAATCCGGCGATCTACAATATTTCGATATTTCCAATGTAAGTAATTTATAACCGAAAGTATATTTACCTACAGCTTGCAATATATTTTACTTAATTCTACCTTGAAGCATAGTCCGTAATTTTCAGAATATTTCTACTATAGGACTATTGTATATTATCCAGCATAAATGGTCTGTAAACATTGGTCTGAACTTTTTATGGTGCTTCAAATATACCACGTGATATGATTAAACTGACCATATTGCCTTAGCTTTTCATGTTGGATTTACATGAAGTTTAGCAGTTAACTATTTGTTTTCTATTGCACATAGTGTATATTACAGAGACGAGACAACTTTCTTGTTCTTTATTACAGGCAAATACAAATCATGCGATGTAAAAGGTTTAGCTTGTGTTGCACGTCTGAAAGGTGCGTATTATTGTTCTTTATTATTTTAATTTTGATGAAAAGAATAATGGTACTAACAGAATGTAATGATACAGGGGATGAACAAAAATAAGGAAAACATGGCTTAATATAGGTGACCATTTCAAACTGGACTCGTGTCTAAATGGTAATATTCGCTGTGTTTACCGGCGTATCCTGTGCAGTATACAACATAGGCAATGAAACTGATGGGCCAGATACATTTCAGCGACCCCTGTTCATACGGTTCACATCGTCCAGGATTAGTTTAATGAACATAAAATTGAAGTGTCATGCCTGTCATAGACTCCACACTTGACAGACCTCAAATCATTAGCCCTCTTGGTCAGGTTTGAAGACCAATGAGCAAGCTCTCACCCACCACTGTCGTTTCAAAAACAATATTATGTATCTGAGCAATTTTTTCAGGAGTATCTATATTTTGGTCCATCCTATATATCGCCTATAGAAAGAAGAGAAATTCTGAAAGCGAAAATGCAAATTTCTCAGAAGAGTGTTCAAAACGAATGAAACACTAATTAATTCCGATCCTTTCTTTCTTCTAGAGTTCAGTATTCACTGCAAACCTTTGATACTGTGTCCTGCCACTTGTCCTGTCTCTGCACAACATTAAACATGAAAAGACTAGTTTGATATGAAATAAAAAGGAAATCAAGGAATGGGGCGCTTAGCACCTTTTAGTCTTTTAGGGGCGGTGTATATATATTGAAATGACTTTATAGGTATAACGATCCGGGTGAGTCTTTTCCTCTTCACCATTTTTTATAAAAATTCCTAAGTGCAATATCTTTGATATACAAAGAATAAATAGTGTCTTTTTCGTCTTATTGACCAGATGAAGGAACTTGGTGTTTTGTACGGTGTCCCTTCTCTCAAAGCAGTCTCCAAGGCACTTGCAAGGTTTTGGTGAATTTTGAAGGGAAACCACTCAGCCCAAGGTAACTTCGTGAGTTTTTGGTTGTGCTGAGGATGCCTTGTCTAATGCGACCTCAGGTTAAGGTAAAGGAGCTTCCCTATTCCAATGCGACCTCGCAGCAAGTGTTGGTTAATCGATCAGTACTCAGACTGATGCCAGGTCCTTCTCTGGTCCTTCTTTTATTTGTCCCCTTCGTGTGCCTCGTCCTCCGTATCCTTTCGTGTGATCCGCCTTCCTTCGCTTTCCTTTGTGTCTTCCTTGTTATGTATCATCTGCCTCTGTAAGTAATGGCACATGTCGTTAAACATATGCTTTGTTGTGATGTAGGGATCCTTACTCCATCCACTCTTGAAAAAACACACTTGTCTTGGATGAAAGTTAGTTGTACTATAACACTGATACAGTTGAAAACACTGTAAAAGACATTATATAACACTGTAAAATCACTAAAGCAAAACTTGTTGTGATATATATATATATATATATATATATATATATATATATATATATATATATATATATATATATATATAATGGTAATAACATTATGATTCAGTTGCATTTAAGCAGTCATTGTCATTTCTCTCAGAGTGGGAAGAAGTACCATAACTGCAGTTAATAAATATATACCAGTTCGCTAATATTTGGTATTGATCGAGGATTATGTTTACTAAAACCGATGTCTATGTTGACGTCACCTACGTTATTCGTAGTCTGTGTCGTTTGAACTTCAACTTCAGTAGTAGGCACAGTGACTTAAACTTTTCCAATGGTAAAGATATATCTAGACGTTTAGTTAGGCTTTTGTTTCTGTAACGGAAATTATAAAAGATTCGGCCCAAAGAAATTAGTATTATTATTATTACTACGAAAATTTTCATTAAAAAGGAAAAAATATACAATATAACTTTTTGGTACTCTATATAAAGTCGTCAGGAGCCTGATTTCTTGAATGCCCTGTATAAGGAAAGAAAGGTGACGTAATAAGCAATGATATGACTTACATTGAAAAAAGCATTGCTTGAAAGAAGAGAATATCGAATTTCGAACTTGCATGGATTAATGAATTTTGGAACTAAAAACGAGAGAAAAATTGTTATCTGTAACGCCTCTGTCCCACTAGGCAAAAACAGAAAAAGAATTCTGATAATAAAATAAAGAATCTGACTTCAATCCAGTAAACCCAGGAAGACGAAACAAGTTTCGTAAAGACCTCAATCAGTGAGAATTAGCTAATTGATCCATTGATCCAATACTCCTCTTCAAAAAAGAACACAGAATATAAAATATAATAACAATATAAAATTCGATTTTCAATAACAATTTTATTAACAACAAATAGAGGGTCGTGTATATGCACCAATACGTTAGATTGATGAATATGCACAATCTTAAACAGCAAACAATTAATTATATAAAATTAAAACATAAGGACCGATTTATATATATATATATATATATATAAATTGTGAAAAATAATAAATTAAGATATTGTACAGTCTAGTCCTTCTCTACGATTTCTTCACAGTTCTTACTATCTTCTGTAAAACTTTTTAAAGGTGGATAAATTTCTCTAACCCGTTACACAATCTAAATTAACTAGCTATATCACAGTAGTCTCGAAAGAAATTTAATTTATATTTAAATTTCAAATTTCGAAAATTTCGAAAATGGCAATTGTTACTTAAGATGGCTTCAAATTTTAAACACCATCTAATAATTCTTTGTTTCCATTTATAATTCAATCTTTTAGAAAAATATTCCAACATAATTTCTTAATTTTTATTTTAAGTATTTTCTATTGTTCTAGCCTTAATTTAATAAGTCTTCGCAATTTTATTGAGTCCAAAAACGTTACTTCCTAAACACCCTATTAATATCTGTACAGTTACTCTGTTCATAAAATATTCAGAAGTATTCAGATCTTAATTTAATTCTTAGTTAAATTTCAGAAATGTCAATTCAAGAGTTATGGTATTAGATTGTGATCAATTAATCTTGAGACGCCAAAATAAACTCCAAGTATGTATCAACGAAACTTAAAACAATTAGGAAAACGAAAAAGAAACTAAAACTTTTTATTGAAGTAACATTTTTAAGGGGAATATTGGATTATTATTATGCATTCTTTTCAAAAAGTTCCGAATAAGTTTCAGTCAAAAAATAAAATGAAAATGAGGGAGGAAAATTTACTTAAGCTAGGAAAAATAACACAAGTCCCTGACGGATTTGATTATTGAGGTCAATTCTGAGGTTTACCAATACAAAGCGGAATAAAATACGATTTCTAAATGGGACATTCTTCACAAACTTAAATTGAACACAACACAATTCCTATAAAAAATATCTTTACTCACCTCTCAGAATTATTCTCTTAGTTTTTATTTTTTTATCTCCTCTTGCACTCCTTCGGAAGCTCCTATGGAATTTTATCTGACTTTACTCTGCATACGTGCTCACAGTACAGACTGATTCGAATGCCTCCTATTACTAATCTGAATAAAAAGTGACATAAAGTTCCAGAAAATAATAGTAGCTTATATTCCGGTTTAAATTAAGGAAAAGACAATTTAAGAATTTAAGAAAGGAACCGAAATAAAACGTTACAACAATTTAATGGCTAATTCAACTAGTTTTTCAAGTATTAAAGATATTAACTCTTATAAGAATGCTACCACTCAGAGACAAAGTAAATGCCATACTAAAGAAAAAATCACGAAAGGCAAATGACCATTCAACAGATCTTTAAGGACCGATTTTTCTAAGCATTTACAAGAATTCCCAAACATGACTTTTTATCCTCTCGAATCGAAATTGCAACCACTGAGCCACGATGAAATTAGAATATTAAAGCAAACGTTACAGAAGGCTGTAATCAATCAATAGGCCTCAAAACACCGATTTATCTTTACATTTACGAGCCTTCTGAATAGGACGTTTTGACTCTCAAAATCTAGCATGCGACCACTGAGCGTCGATGTAATAAGAAAATTAAAGAGAAATATACGGAAGGCTATAGGCATTCAAAAGTCCTTCAAAAAACAATTTAACTTAGCATTAATGAGCCTTCTGAACAGGACCTTTTTTCTCCTCTCAAACTTAGCATGCAACCACGGCGCCACAATGAAATTCAAACATTAAAGGGAAGGTACTGAGCGTTATAATCCTTCAACAGGCCTCTAAAAACGGATTTTACTATACTTTTGCGAGCCTTGTGAATAGGACTTTTGTGCTCTCGTATCGAGCATACAACGACTGAGCCACGAAGTAATATAAATGTTAAAGAAAAAGTTACAGGAGGCTATAGGCATTCAAAAAGATTTTAGTAATACTCATTATAATATTCACAAGCCTTCTGATAACGTACTTATTTGTCCCACCACTTTGTGACTCTCAAACATTACATTTGTCACTTTTTAACAAAATTGCACTATGAGATTCACTCCCGAGCGTCAAAAATCAAATATTTAATTATAAAAGGATACATATTTTTCCCTTATTCTGCGGCATTCAAAACCTTTTGTTCGCTTTCACTCTCACTCCACAAAACATGCACAGCTAATAGCAAGCCAGCGAAAAAAAACGCACCAACACAACCACATAAAGACGGTAGAGAAGGAAAGAACCGCCGTAGGATGGTTTCTTTACAATCACTACTTCTCAGACCTTCAACTCGCAGAGAACTCTAAAAATACAAAAAGCAATTAAGTATACCAAATATTGAAAAACTATCACAAGATTAAACATTCCTAACATAAATATTATCCTAGACAAGGAGAATGAACAAATCTACAAAAACTTTAATTAGTAAAAAAATATATATAATATAAATTTAAAAGAATTTATTAAAATTCATGGCCATGAATTTATTCAAACAATTTAATTTTATTATACTCAAAAAATATGCTATGGTAATAAGCATTCTCAAGTCTTCAAAAGCAATACTTAACAAAATCTAAAGGAATATATGACAGGTTTTTCTCAATATTACTCACTTCAAAGTAACTTTTTCATCTTTTTCCATCATACTACAAATCTCAATATCTTGGTTCCCTATAAACGTTGATTTCAGAAACATGCTCTTTCGATATCATTCTGGGTTATCTTGTTCATCTGAGATCAGAATTATATTTGGTGTTAAAAATATCCGTACAATCATAGGCCCATACCACTTATCACTTAGGAACCTTGTTGTTTGGTCTTTCAGGGACGATTTTGTATGACATCTAATCACGAAGTTATCACCAACCCCAAAGAAAAATTCCCTTCTTTTTTGGGACATTAATTTTTTCCTCCTATTCCAAGATTACTCCATATTTTCTAGAGCCTTAACCCATAGCGCTTGCGTGGTTCTTCCACCCAAATCGGTGTCAGCGATACTCCATCGAGCTTCTAAAGGGTTTGAAATGGGACGTCCGTAAAATACTTCGATTGGTGACATCCTGAAAACTGAGTGTTCAGTAACATTTAAAGTGAATTGGACATTCGGAATGAGGGTAGATCACATGTTTTGTTTATTGTCAAAATAACTCCTGATCGAAGATTTCAGCGTTTTGATAAATGTTTCAGAAATATTCCCTCCTGGATAGTATGGACTATCTGTTATATGTTTTATGCCTAATCCAAAAAGGAATTTCTTAAAAAGGTTCGAGACAAATACCGAAGTATTATCACTCGAGATAGCCTCCAGAACACATACTCGACTGAATATATCGGTTAAGTTACCGAAAATAGATGTAGATTTTAGAGTTCTTAGTTTCTCCAGGGCCACAAATCTACTTGCCTTATCCAAGAATTTTACTCATTACTCGTAACAAAATGTTGCTTCCAGGTTTTATCCCTACTGGAACCCTTGTGTATTGATAGAGACCCTTCAGTGTAACAATAGTAGTTACAATCTCCTTCGAGCTGAATTTGAAAATATACTTTTTTGAGATCAAATTTCGTATGAAATTGTTCATCAGCCGAACCTGTTAGATATTCTTCCAAATTTGGAGAAGGAAAAGGATCATTTATATAAGCTCATTAGCTTTTACAAAGTTGCCAACTACCCTATAGGTGTTATTTTTCTTGTTGACAAGAAAACAACTACTCGCGTAGTTGGAATGATCCACTTCAATCAAAATACCTTGCATATTTAGTTCTTGAATCTGTTCATCAAATATCTTCTCCTGAGTTTTCGGAATTGGAAAAGGTGATTGCATAAAGGGGTTTCTTCCGATAAATATAAACGACCATAATAATCTTTAATACAACCTACTCTTTAACATACCACATCATTATATTCTTTGATTATCGAGTCAATGAAAGAAATAACATTGCGGCCCGATGTTTCCGGGTTTCTTCTAAATTTGTTTTTGCACGTGCAAGTCCACTGGTTTTTCACCTGTTGCGATATTTTGCATTCAAAATAATTTCACGTATTTACGAGGCACAGATTCACTAATGTACTTCTTATTTTTATTTAACAAAGTATGGACTTTTTCAGCTAACTCAACATCCATGTCTTATGTCTCTGACGCACTATGTTTTAAATTGGAAATCACTTTCTCCTTCATCTCGTTCACGTCTAAATTTTACCTGAAACCTCCATCCTCTTCTTTGAATCTTGTTCAACACTAACATCCTTGACATCCTTAACCAAACTTTGGTCCTCTTCTTCTTCCTATTGTTTTCTGTGGTAACGGTGTATCAGCAGAAGGAAATTGCGAATTTTTTTTCCTAACTCCAATTCAATTTTCAACGTATATTCGTTCTTTTGTTCTAAGCAATTCTCGACACCATGGTTAAGTCCACAGGCGTGCGAAAATTCTCACCATCCCTGAAGGTCTTCACACAATTCATCTTATCTTCCTTCACTATTTGATCGGAGGAAAAATTTACACTACCATCCTGATTGTCAAAAGAAACACCGGAAATACATGAAACATTGCTGGAAGGATCACATTTAATTAGGTTTCGTAGTTCCAAAAGCTGTGCCTAAGTTGGTACTTTAAATGCCAAAAGTTGACTTTCTAACTGATTTAATTTCAAGTCGCACTGCACTCCTTTACAACTCCATCTCGACGAGTTAATATCCACTCGAATGTACAGAGAAGTTTGCCCAGACTCACTCTTTTTCCCCCTTCGATTCTTGGGTGCCTTTTCTTCTCGAGTACTCCACTTGTTCTCCGTACATCCTGATTAAGCTCCGCTTTCGCATCGTCCAATCAAATGTTTCTGATAATAGAGCCTGATTGGCTCTTCCCCCCGATTTAGAATCATGACCCGATACTGATAATCAAGGATGGCCAATGTGGCTTGCAGAAGTGGAATGCCCAGAAGACAATGACAAGGTAATTTAGAAACAACCCGAAAAGTCACAGTCTAGAAGAAACCAGATAGATTGCTATTCAAAATAATTTCTTCATTCGTAACATACTCGTGACCTGAAAGGACATTCACAGTTCTTTCCTCCACTTCCTGTATGAAACATTCTAAATTGCATCGGCTCATCAAGTTTTTGGCAACAAAATTAAAACTGGACTCATCATCAATACAAATATTTGTTAAGATATTATAAACTTTACAGGAAACAAAGGTTGCTACCATCTCATCTACTTCTGATGGAATTATAAAATTCTGTCAAAATTTCTCAACCGAACGATCTTCATTTCCAAAACTACTTCTTGGAAAAATTAAGCCCCTAAATTCTCGCTCACATAATCCGATTTACAATTACGTATAGGTTTTCCAGATTCTTTCTCCTTTCCAGACCCATCTATAAATTCTGAACCTTTACTAGTCATGGCTGAAATTTGTTTTCCCTAGATGTTCCATTAAAGTGATTATACTCTATTTCCTCACGGTATCGCTGAACAAACTTCTAAGCAATATTTAGTTGTTCTACTCTAGTTGACGGAAAAATATAATTTAACATCTTAAATTTGATACTAGGGTTCATTTCGTCCAGAGTTATATTTACCAACTAAGATTCTTCATAATTCACACCCAAGATTTCAATCGCAATCATTACAGACTTTACATAGCTATCAACGAACTCATTCAACTTTTGTTTCCTATATACTTTCTCACGTATCAGAGTATCAG
This sequence comes from Thermobia domestica, assembly GCF_964235325.1. Classification (NCBI taxonomy): domain Eukaryota; kingdom Metazoa; phylum Arthropoda; class Insecta; order Zygentoma; family Lepismatidae; genus Thermobia; species Thermobia domestica. Next base: position 111,635,707 of record NC_137454.1, on the reverse strand, counting down.
CGGCCACAGCTGTTATAAGGTTGGCCAAAATGACTTGTCTAAAGCTATCTCATCCTAAGTTATGACTCAGTGCTTCTCTTACTACTCTCAACACGGGACCTTCAAATTTAGTAATTAAAATTGATAATAACATTCCAAAGCTATTTTCCATTAAAGTTTCTTCAACCTTTAATAACATCTCATAAATTTTAAGGTTACATTTACCAACACACCTTTTTAATTCACTAATTTTTTCCTGAAGGTGACTCACTGAACGCGTGTGAGTGTATTTAAGAATTATTTTCTCTTCTACATTTCTTTCTAAACGATTAAAATCTAAGTCTGAACTATAATTACTCCCAAAATTCCTAATATCAGGACGACTTTCAGCATTTCTGACATAAATATTATTGAACTCGTATCAACGGAAATACTGAGGCAGCCAAGTTCAATAACAGAATGAGCTGAATTCTGTTTTCTTGTTTTTTCTTCTTTTCATCTGCTCCTGCTCCATATTCTGCTGCTGGTAGATACTTGTCATATTCTTCTTCTACTATTTGTTCCTCTTTCATCTTAAATTGATATTATCTCAGTTTAATTATTGCAAAATGGCTTCAAACGGTTCACTGCAAGTTCTTGAATTCTACTTCGAAATTGTGGAAAGTAATTACACACGGTACTAATTTGGGTTAAATTTCATTAAAAGTTTTGCCCTTTTTTCGTAATGAGTGGTAAAATGTTTCGGTAGACAAATCTCTTGTAGGGAAATATACTAAAACAAAATATCCTGGCATATAAGACGTCTGTTTATGGCGTTTGTCGTAAAGCTTCTTTTGTTTAATATAAGTTTTTCCAGGTTATTTTGCACTTCTTCCTGATCGCTGATTTATCCCTGTCAACTTGTCAGTTTTGTTTAGACTCAAACTTGCAATCTATCGGGATCCTAGTGTGAAGATATGTGTATTTGGACATATGGAAAAGTTTCTTATTTTGAACAATGGGACATTTTATTTTAAAAGAACATTTCAGTCAAAAGCATCATCATTCGTTTCAAATTAAATCACCTTTCTACTTTTTTTTTCTAAGTTCATTTGCCTTTGCTGTCTGTCATTTACTTCTTACGTTTGTAATTTCTTAATTAATAAAATAACAGATTGCTTCCCCGTCAGCATTCCTATCATCACCTTACCTTGGTTAATCTACGAGCATGCACTTTTTTCATCGAGACTCAAATCAGAGTGAATAACCCAGGACATGGACCCGGAAAGAACGCCATAAAAAATCGATTGAGAGACTATTGGAAGGGACAGTCGACATGGAGCGAGAGACGAGTTAGAATGTAGACCGCGAGCTTAATTTTGAACTTTACAATTGATAGCCTTGCTCTGTCTTATAGAGCACCTTCGTTTCGGTTAGCGAAAGATAGCCATCTACGACGATGTATTGCTTTTGAACATAAGTTTTAAGTTTAACTAATATCGCGGTCCTCGTATAGTTGGTTTCTCAGTCCGGGTTTCGCCGACCCTTAACCTTGGTTACTTGAACGACCAGCCAGCCAAACAGAGGGATGTTGGAGGAATCGTCGAGAGGACAACGATCAGACCTGCAAGTAAGTGCGAGTAGATTAACCTATCCCGAAAGTTACTCCCTTCTTGCCCCTTTTCACCCCCTTTAACATCACAGTCTGTTTCTTTTGTACGTGTTGGATTTCATTTAAATGCAACCCAGGTTGGATCCCGTACCTCATGTTTTGTTAAGAACTATATTTACGAAATCCAGGGCGCAACTTGTCGGATCTGACATCCCCAAACACGTCAATTATTAACACATCATCTGAGCTCTCAGACCGACAAGGGGCGACTGCACACTAGGTTTGCATCCAAATAATCAAAGAACTTGATGTATATTTTGTCTCACTTTGAATATGAATATTAACGCAAAAATAATGTTTGGTAGCCTTTTCCCCCAATCCGTTTGATACTCTTGTACGAAACATTTTAGACAATTTTTATATTTTAATCTGTTTGCTCTACAATCCAAACGAAGGGTGATTATATGCTGGCGAATATTCATAGGTGAAATCATTCTTCTGCGATAGATGTTGCAGACGGGCAGTTCCATCTACTTGATGTTGATCTGAATACAATGTTGTAAATGCTCCGAATTTTAGAATGATGTCATATTCAAAAAAAATCTCTAGGATTTCGGCATTTATTGCATCCACTGGTTTTGAGACAACGTAATGTGTACTAACTGCTTTTGCGACAAAATATTGATTTGGAGACTGTTTGATCAAAAGCGTGTTAGTTTTCTCCTTTTCCTCACTATTATCTTTGCTCTCGTCTTGTTTTGTGATGTCGTTTGTTTGTTTTGGTCTATTAATTATATCTGCGGGATGTTTAGACGCTGCAAATACTGTATGTTGAAATAATAGTCTGCTAAGAATAATTTGAATCTCGTATATTTCCAAACCTTATTGGGTTGTGTGTCCAACGTGTCTAAGCATTTTGCGTCTACGTAGAGGTAGAATGTTCTAGTTAGCAAAAAGGCGCGAAATTTCTGCAAAGTATATATAAGAGCATCTAATTCTTCCTTCCAAATACTAGCATTCTCCTCACTTATCGTTAATCTTCTAGAACAGTAAGCGACTTCCTTTTCTGTATGCGTTTTCGGTCATAACAAGCGAGTATTTCTCCTACTTGTATCGACCTGGAATAGCAATAAACTCGAATTTGTACGGAATTATCGAAATGAAAAAGAAGCCTGTAGTATATCTTCTCTCAATTGTTCAAAAAGAGTATCATGCTCTTTTCTCCGTTTTAGTTTAGATTTAGGAACTACTAATTGTTGGAATGGTTCAATTTTTGTTCTGAAATCCTTGATATGTGAGCTAATATATGAACATAACCCGACGATACTTTTGAGAATCCGTTTTCTAGTTGGCGTTTTGAAATTTCTTATTTGTAGGTATATTTAGTGATATTTCAATACATTCTCCACTGAAGAGGTATTCTAATACGTGGAGGTAGTGGTAACCTATGTGTGTCGTCTTGGGACTTGCACGAAAATCGTATTTTCTAAGCTACTTGAATAGTGATGTTAAGTCTACTAATTACTGCTGCAAATGATATCATCTGCAAAAATAGTAATGTTACTGTGTAAGAAGTTCGAAAACCATCCTTGTTGTGATGCTGAGACTTTGACTTGAAGTACGATGTCCCATTTTGCTCTTCAAAAATTCGTATAATTTTCACGTGTGGTGGTATTTCAATTCGAGTTCTAAAAGCTGACAGTGTATCTTCCTTGTTTTCATCTGGTAATTGAGGCTTTCGTGAATATTTAAAGAGATAAATTATATTCTTGCTCAATTTTATGGTGGCGTGAGCAGGTTACAGAAAGATATTTAGAAAATATTGGCTTCTTTATTAGTTATTCGAAAGTAGTGACTAAATGTTGCTTGTCCTAATTTAAATGTTATTAGTGCTATTTTGTTTAAACAAATATCCTTTCCTGAAATTCCTTTCACTAGTGTTTGAAATGGAATTAAACCTGTTCCACAGTGGCACGGATTCTAACGTCCATATTGAGTACTGGTATCAATTAGTGAGTTTTGGGGTCCTGATTTAGTTTTAACTTTTAAATTAGAGCTCGTTCTTGGCTACACCCCTACTGCGTGAATGACCCAGGTTTGATTCCCATCGGAAGCTCATGTGGTTCGGATTCCACGTTAGTCAGTAGGTCCACGTTTCATATAGCCTCGCTGCTGAATGGAACGTTTAACTAAAAAGATCAATCAATGAATTTCATCAGTCATTTTAATTTTCTATAGTAATGTTTTCGCCCTTTCTGTCAAACATTCTAATTGTGTTTCTCTCACATCAATATCGTAATTTATGTCATTTTAATCCCAAATTTCTATTTCTTTTCCTCGTGGTTCGGATGGTGTTGGCTGACGGCCATCAAGACAAGGGAAGGCCTTACACGTTTTTTGACGTTTAAAACAAGTGCAAACTCCATGTTTCCGTTTTGTAAATATCGAGAATACTAATATTTGATCCTCCGCCGTTGTGTCGATTAAACTATTCTCTGGATGTCGCAGTTTTTTCTTCCCTTTATTATAGTCATTCCTCTACCTCTCTTTATAATTGTTATTAACTGTATAATAAAACAGAGTTTACGCAAAAAATACGAATTTATGTTTTCATCCGTCCCCTGCTGGAATTGGAATAGTTCCTATTCGACCTTGCACGATGGAATCTTCCGCATGCTTAATGTAACTAATTTAGATTTCAAATCTTCATAGGATAATGTTCCTTATTAGTTTTGATTTTTCAGTTCCAACTCTAAGTCTATCGTAGTATCTACGAAGTAAGAAGTCTAAGTATATTGGTAACATTTCCTTCTCTTTGGCTGGTGACCATGATTGTATGGTTACCATATGGTTCAACAAGATAAAACATCTGTTTGGGTCCTCATGCACGTGTCCTGGATATTTCGTAAGATGAGGCATGTTAAAAGATATATTAGATGCATCCCTGGATTTAAGTTTGTATTATTATTTCCTCCTAGCCTATATGTCTGTAAACCGGACGTCATTTCCGCCATAGAAACACGCTCACGAAAGAAAACAAAAGAAAAGGAAAGATAGATAATGAATGTCATATGAAATTTGATTCTGACCTTATTTGTTTTGTGACAAATGAAAAGGTAATAAGACTAGCACCTCGTACAAAACTCCCGAAGACAATCACCATAAAATGATTTTATAGGTAAAGTTTAAATAACAGTCCGGGTGAGTTTTTCCCCTTCAGGAATTTATTATAAAAATTTCTAAGTATCGTCATACGCAAAAAAGGTAGCATATACTGTAACTTCCATATTTCCATTATTAACTCAGATTTCTTAATATATTGTCGCTTCTTTATGCTTTCCTTAACAAAGCAGTGTAATGGATAATTATTTATGATTTTTTAAAAAAAATAGTGCAATAAGAAAATTATAAGCAGAAAACTGTTATGAAACTTCAGTCTGACAGATATTTACGCGAAGAATATCACGAGAGAAATTACAAGGAAATTGACTCCACACCGTGCACAAGTATTAGTAGCACTCATAAATACGTAAAATTGAAGTAACTGAAAATAATGTATTTTTGAGATATACATATAATCTACACTTCACACGAATTTCCAATATCGGTAATCAATCAATATCGCCAGTTGAAATTACTGAAAAATAAATGGCTGTTTAAAAGTCCAGGTCTAAACCTGACCGATTCTATTTCTAATATCACAACGCGTTATTGCGTAGCACACCTCCGAGGCCAAGGGGGTTTAGCAATGCTGTTGAAATTCTAGAATCGTAAGGTGGCAGTTCGAGCCTAAGTGCGGAACGTTCTTTGTTTTCAATACAGTGAAATCTTTTTTTAAAATATAAATGTCTACTTTGAAGTGCTTGAAAACCCAAGACAAAATTAAGAATCACTTTTCAAAGTTCACTCACATTTATTCGTTATTTTCATCATTTAGACTATATACGAAGACATTAAAAACAGGAAAGTTAACGATCATTATTAATGTTAATAGCAGATCCGTTATAATGAGAACAAGTTTTCTCATAATGACAACAAGATCTGAATACCAACCTTAAACCATATGTCCAAAATGAAACTTATTCACTCATGTTCTTGATACATATTGCAACACATAGGTGTATATATAGAGAGTAAGAGTGCGAGAGAAGATAAAATACTGTATATATGCTTGTATTTTTAATTAACATTCTTAGTGTAAATCATAATCTGGATTGTTATAAAGCAATTTGAGCAATCATATAGAAAATGTATACTGCTTAAAATGTAATTAAATTGCAGTTCCAGAATTTGTAACATCTTACATTTCTTATTTATTTACATCGAATGTTAACTTATTGTATAGTTTGTGGCATGAGTATCATCTGATATGTAAGAAAAAATGAATTTAATTAGGAATTTGATATAGTTGCTATAAGAATATTTACTGAAATAAACTGTATAGTATTGGTTGTATTTGAAACAGAGTTTGCGTAATGGAGTAAATATTTACTCCGCCGGCTGTGCAATACTGTGCAGTTTAAATTGTCAACCACATCGTTTTACTTATTTCGCTTCAACGTTTATGAAGTTTAGCATTATGAAACATTCAACAACTGATCTGGTAGTAAGACATATTTAATAAGATTACCGCACATTACGGTAGATTCCGAGCTCACTCTCAGCTTTGCGAGCAGTTGATAATATTTTATTATTATGTTAGATAAATTATTGTGTGGAGTAACTGAATTAGATAAGAAAATGAAATGAAATATTTAAGTTTAACATCCCACTATTACTCTGTTTAGGCGTGAAGGTTGTACAATGCTGATCCGCACATAGAGGAGAATCTGGGCTAGTAAGCAGTTTTTTTTCTTTATCAACTCTCAATACACAGCTTATATAGTAATGCCGAGCGACCGATAGCGAGTGAAAGTAGGTTACTAACCGGTTTGATTGCTTTCTTTTTCACAACTCAAATGGTATACGGACCACTGTTCTAGAACCCTGCCACCTTAGGCTAAAGGAGAAGATGATTACAGTAAGAATAAATATATGAGAATTGGTTTAATGAGAAAGTTAGAAGAAAAGGAAATGCTTTGAGAAAACTCACGGACATTATGTTGTCCACCACAAGCATACTGGGACGGAATAAACCCAGACACCACACTCACCAAAGGTAAGCGCTATACCAGTGAATCATATTAATAGCACCCCATAAGTTAAATAAGAAAAATAAGTAGTAAGCCGTATATAATTGAATATTTTATGTAAGAAACTTATTGTCCCTAAAGATTCTTTCTCTTGAAGGTTTTGTAATTAATCTTGGAAATCATCCGATGCTATGTAATGTGTGTCAAAGATATAAATGCATGTTTTTGGGGATAGTATCGTCTGCCCCACAGCAGAAAGTCTTTACATAGATTTTCAATTCAATTCCTGATATATGCTTTTGCAATGTGGAAGTGGTGATGCCTTGCGTCGCTCTCTCTCGCTCGCTCGCTCACTCTCTATTTATACAGAATATAAAAGTGGATGTATGGGTGTGTTTCAACATAATTCTGATATATCTAGAGCAATTTTAACTATATTTCTTACGTTATTTTTTGTTACGTAGTTGTAGCTGTAGCATGTACTGAGTGGTATTTAACTGTAAGAAAATCACTAATTAAGCATATTCGAATTAAATTTTATTTTTAAGTTAGGGATGAAGGGGCAGAGAAGTATGTAGTTATTGGGGGCGGCCAGAGCAAAAGTGCGTAGGGACGGCGAGCTTTTAAATGCAACACTGGTCGCTAAATTAATTGGTAGAAATTTTAATGTGATTTAAGACCAAATTTAGTCCTAACGGTGGTAGTATGCGCTTGCTCTCCTAGGAGAAATGAAAGAGGCTGACAACAAAATTATAAAAAAGACCGACATTAGTGTCGAATCCACAATTTTCGGGGTGGATTAGATAAAGAGTGCCACGTAAGTTAAGCCCTCATTAGCACCCTGAAGGTGTGTGTGAAATTTAGACATGTAGAAGTAATATAAATGATCAATGTTAGTGTCGAATCCATATTTTTAGGGGTCTCCAAGTTCATTGGGAGCAGTTCTGATGGCCTTTAAGTTCAACTTCCAGTAAGAGTTAAATCTCCTAGGACATCTAATAAGGAGAGTCGAGAGTCGAGTAACATATACAATTATTTAAAACGACCTATATTAGTGTAGAGTCCATAGTTTCGTTATCACCGAGATAAATAGCAATACTTCTGACGAACATGTCAGCTGGATTTTGAATTCACAAGGGCAGCATCGAAGGCATTGCTCGCACAGCTCTAAGTATTTTAATGTTTCCGTATAACTGTATATTCCAGCATAACTCCTTAATGTCTGGGACAACATTTAACCAACTTGGGGGACATATTACTTTCAATCTAAGAAGAAAATATTGTGGTAGTACGAAGTTATGGAAGTTAGGAGGTGTGACATGTAAAAATAATGTAAAACGACTGATCTCCCTTTTTTCATAATTTTCATAAATCATATCATAATTTTCTCTGTCGTTGAGATGGATAGTGATGCGCAGAACGGAGTTCACATCCAAATTCATCCCCATTTTTACAAGATGATGACCTGGGAGAGAGAAAAATATAATCTCAAAAATTACTGAAATATTTGTTGAATTTATAGTTTTCGGGGTTGAGAGAGCGTTTCTATTAATTTTGGAGGGTAGTTTGTATCCAAAGATGGGTGTTTTAATCATATTAATTTCTCACCGTGAGAAAAATGATCATTTCAACTACTATTTGAAGCCAACCTTCGCAATTGACGAAAAATTGTTTGGATGTATGTTTCGTCTTTTAAATGAAAGAAGACAGGTTAAAATCAAAGATGGAGTTGGTCAATGGGTCGGTTGCCAAGTGGGTGAAATGGGTCAAGATTCGTGAGTGAGTCAGTGGATCGTGGGTCAAAAGGATGGGACCTACTGCGAAACACCACTCACCGTGACTCACACTCACCCTCCGACCCATTCTGTTCAGTGCATTGTAGACAACATCTTCTGAAAACTGGTGAGCTTTTCTACATTTTACTTTCAAAATCTCCATTTTTTGTCTTTTGTCATTCGTTTCTAATAAAAAAAAAAGTTCAGTTACTTTTGGATTTGCATAGGATAGTAGGAGTTGGATTTTGGGATGCAGCCTGTGAGCTTCTAGAGGAGCTAACTGCTTGAAAAAATATTTTGAATCACGTGTAACATATGAATCATATTATACAAAATTGAAAGTAACTATGTCTGCGTAATCATCACGGTCAAATTGCAAAGTCAAATGAAATGACGTTTGGTATATAATGAGGCCATAATCCCAACTGGGAACTTATCACACGCGTATCACTTTCATTATAATACATATCCTTAGGGGGAGTAGAGGTCCGAATTTTTGCGAAAAATTGAGTATCTCAGAAGCCGTTCGACTAAGAACTGAAACACAGCATATAACTCTTTATTGAAAATAAACATAATATGTCCTGGCATTTTTTAAAATTGTCTTTTATGAGCGGGGGGTTGGGGTGCATTTTCTATATATTGGAAACTGGTACTGGGTTGATTTGTAAAAACAATCGAAAATGATTGATATTAGTTGAGAAACAAAACTGGTTATGAAAACTACAATTCTTCAAATTTTATGCCTACTGCTTTCTATTCATAATTGCGAAGTTGGTGTTTAATATATGTAGCGTTCAGAGAATAAGTTAATCAAGCCATAAAGTTAAGAGAAAAACTGCCATCAATTTGTATTGTAAACTTAATTGCATGAGCATTTTCAATAAGTACGGTATGCTTAATTATAAAGATTATTAGTTTGTCTTTCCTTTTTACGTTGCTCTACTTTTCCTTGATTTGAGACTTTCAAATTTCATGCTATTTTCTACTGAAATGTATCTGTAAGGAAACCAAGAAATAATTATGTATAATAATTTAAATTCATTTTAATTCGGAAGATGAGAAACACTTTGGCATTATATATCGTAAAGGTCATATCCAAAAGTATTGTAACAGAGATGTGCTTGAGCCATTGACGTTAGAAATTCAAACTCCGATAAGTGATCATTTTAGTCTTGTTTTATTACAAGTGTAATCTCTTTAGTCAATGGAGAGGAGGACGTGGATCATGGGTCAGAGTTGATGTCGATTGGTTTTGGTGGGTCGGAGTTGGTGGGAATGGTTCAGAGTGGTTCGTAGTTGGTGGTGGGTCAGAGTGGATCACGATGGATGATGGGTCAGAGTGGGCCAATGGGTCATTTGGGTGGTGGGTGATAGTGGGCCATGGTGGGTCGTGGATTTTCATTGACCCACATCATATCTGGTTAAAATTGTACTAAAGATAAGAGGCACCGAAGATGCATATCAGCTATTATGCTCAAATTTTGCACATAGATAGTACCCCACTAGAAAGCAATGCATCTGAAACGGTTCACGGTGTCACCTCCTGGAACTCGAGATGTAGGGGTTTGCCTGATTGGCTAAATTAAGACGTCAATGATTTATCCTTCAACAAGCAAACTTATTATGATCGTTTCTGTGGGGAAGTCAGAAGAGCACGTGCCTAATAATCGTAATATTGATAGTTCGCGTCTACCCCGGGGTATTTGTTTTGTGTTTTTTGACTCACCTAAATATAAACAAATCACACATATAGGCATTTCAACATATTTTGGGAGAGTAATTTTGTGTTTTGTTGGTGTTTCATCGCGTCTCTTCCGCTGGTAGTAAAGTTTTCAAAATGGAACTGGGGCCACCGCGGATCGTCGCTGCGGGGCCACACTTTTTGGCGAGAGATTAATAGTTGACCATCTGCAGTCCACCGACGCTTACAGCTTAGGGTCGTTCCCTTGTAGACTTCATGACTACCGACGTCGGCAGTCAACTAGTTTTTAGTATTCCTTTACTAACCGTCTATCGTTCATGTTTATACATGGTGTTGTCATAATAATAATAATAATTATTATTATTATTATTATTGTAGTGGATACATTAATAATCGGCAGGTTAGATAGTATAAGTGTATAAGGATATTGGCTTAAGAATTTCTTGCATTGCTTAAAACCAGACTTCCGTGTATACGCACATTGCTCTATAGACTTCGCAACCAGGAAATATGGTAAAAATTCAGAGTCAGATATAAGGAAGTCTTCCTACAAGGAAGTCATCTACGAGGTAATTGCAACGATAGGAATTCAGAGGATTGCAAGAAATACGAAAGGTAGTTTTCGACCTGCAGGTAGATCTCGAGGAGGATAGTCTCAACTAAACTCCCGTTTCGGAAAGATCCCGCGATTCGACATCCAAGTCTCTATATTCTTAGTGATTATAATCTGGACACTTCCACACCAAGACCGAAGTACATCAACGGCAATCAGGTTAGTAGTTTCTCTTGAGATGTCTAAATTAAACAATTAATAACAAAACCGAACGATCTTTAGCTTCAACTAAATTCAATTAAATTAACTTAAGCTTAAACTATAAATCCAACACATTACGAATGAAATAGGAAGATAGATAGTAGCCACACTGCCCATGCAAAACCCTAAGTTGTTTACTAATCTAATTGTCACGATAATCAAGAATAAATTATTTAATGATATATGCTAAGTGTATTTATTTAGCTGGTTGTCTGGTTCGCTATCATCGAACCCAGATTGACCGAATTACGGTAATGTTAGCATCGAATGATTAATTACGATCATAAATCATTAACACCGAACCAGACACCACATGGTGGCCAGTGAGTGTTTTTTAAACGGGTTTAGGACCACACGGTGGCTAATGAGGTTCTTTTCTTTGAAGGTGGCAGATTGTCTTTAATTACACTATAGTGGGTAGTAACCCTGCTTGTTAAGTGGGAGAACGGGGCTCGATTCCCTGTCAGAGACATATAATGGGCAGTATAAATTTTAAAGGAATTTTGTAGTACGAAAAAAAGTAATTACTCAAATTAAAAGTGTATAATCATATAAATTAGTTTGGGGCAAAAGCTACTTTCTATTTTCTTTTAATTATAAGCAATTTTATTGACGGAAAGAATATAACTATAATGCTAAGGTACGCGACATTCATCATTATTATTTTACATGAAAGCACAATGTTTTACTCAGGTTAGTCTGTGCGACATATTTATAAGTCAGCATTTTGGCATAGTTCAGCTTGTTAACAGGAAATGAAATGACCTTGCAGTTCGAATGCTACATAATGTTAACGTCCGTTTGTGACATCGCGATTATTTGAAGATAAAAAATGGAGAGAAAAGAATGACGTTATATGAATTTTAAAAATGTTTGCGTAATTAAGAGTTAAAGTATAGCCAGGCCAAAATTATTTACACAGTACATTAAAAAAACACACACACACACACACACACATATATATATATATATATATATATATATATATATATATATATATATATATATTAGTTATAATCTATGAGCAGCCTGAATTTAAGACAATTAGGGGACGAATTGGGTAATTTATTGGACGAAATTGGGCGACGTGCAACACCGGTCCTAGTTCGACAGCAGCGTCAACAACAACACGTGAGGTCACAAAGTTCTGATAGAAGCCCCTATAATTTAAGATCCAGAGTGCAGCGAGGAGAGATGAGTTTCCTTAGTACAGACGATACCGACGATCAGATAAGATGTAGACGCACCCGTCCGTTAGCAGCGATCAGGGACGTTCGTTATCTGACCAAGATAGTCCAGAGAGAGATTTTGAGCGGCGGCGCAGTAGGCGACAACGTGACCCGCAGAATGACAACAGACGACAGGATAATCCGCAGAATGAGAACAGACGACAGGATGACCCGTAGAATGAGAACAGACGACAGGATGACACGCAGAATGAAAACAGACGACAGGACCAAGGAGCACAAAATGATGGCGAGAATGATGGAACAGGAGAAAATCAGCAGCGTCGAAGAGATCATAGTCCAAGGAGGGAGAATAGGACGACGGTAATTCACGTACATACAAATAATACACCTAAATTTGACATAAAACACGATTGTATTGAAAAGTTTTTCGTAACATTCGAGGATTTTATAAGGGAAAACGACTATTCGGAACGCAAGGCTAAACACATGTTACCTGCCTGTTTTGTAGGTAAAGCGCAAGATTGGGTAAAGAATTTAATTAAGCACAATAACTTAAATGCGTTACCGTATAAGGATTTTAAGAGAGAAATTATAAAGCTTTTCTTGATCCTAAGACTAGTGCGGACCCGGTTATCAAAATTACTAATAGGACACAGGGGAAACATGAAAGTGCGAAGTTCTACTCATATGACAAAAGAAGTGTTAATAGATAAATATGCCAGGCATATATACGGCAGTGTCAATGTTAGCATGTGGCTTGAGGGCCAAAAATTACTATTATTTTTAGTAATAGTAGTATAATTGATAATAGAATAATTATATTGTCTATGTATTGTCTAGGTACTATTACACACAGGATTTGGCTCGTTTTGGTTCGACTCGACTCTAATCCGAGTCGAGTTAGAGGATATTTTTCGCGCCGAGTCCTAGAGTAGACCTCAAAGATATCTGTTTCGAGTCCACTCGAGTTTCAAAGAAAAGTCGCTCGTGCCCATCCCCACTAATGAGAGCTTAATCGGAGTTAAGAGAAATCGAAAGTCACACTATTTATCTAAACGACTCCTAAAACTATGAATTCGACACTAATATCGATCATTTTCTAGTAATCTTTTATATGTATCCCCCTCCCAACACCATAGGTAAGCCGACAGCACTCTTTTTCAGACTATAAGAAATATGGTTAAAATGACATTAAAGAAGTTCTGGACACAGCTAAGGAGAAATTGATACAACGAGGAGGATAAGATCACAAGAGACACAGCAAGAGAGAGAAGGAAAGAGGAAGAAGACAAAAAATGGTTTGGAATAGAAAGCCTAGGAAAAGAAACAGAGAAGATAAAGAGAATGCTTCGGAAAGCAGGAACTAGGACGTACAGGAAAGGAGGAAACAGAATAATTGAACTAGTAAGGAAAACCAAGAGAAAAGCAGTAGCGCACAAAGATCAAAGGTGAGTAATATATAGAGTAGGATGCGCGGAGTGTAACAAAATTTACATAGGAGAAACAAAGAAGAAAATACAAGAAAGGATTAAAGAGCACTAGGATGATATAAGATTGAAAAGGTACAACAATGCGATATACAAGCATCAGAAAGAGAAAAACCACAGGATAGGGTGGGAAGGAGCAGAGGTCATAGAAATAGAGAACGGAACTTAGGTGAGAAAATGGAATGAAGCCAGGGAGATTATGAAGACAGGAGACAAGGTAATGAACTGGAATGCAGTATTCTCGATAAATAAGGAGTGGAAAAGATTCAGCTTAAAGAAGAAGAAACGAAAAGGAAGAAGAAAGAAAGGAAAAAATTAACAAAGAAAATAAGGATAATTAGACGACAAAATGCATCCAGCGTAAGAAGTAAACTTTTAATTGGACACGTGTGCAGCTAAAAAGTGAAAGTAAAAGCCACACAAGTGTTACTTTTTAATGACGAGGTGGAGCGTAATTAAAAGTTGATCTCCGGAGAGTATATAAGTGATGACCAACTCCCAAGCAACCTGAAGGAGTGGAAGTCTGATGAAGACACAATAATTATTGTGTTGAAACTGTTGCGTGACACTGTTTTTTTTACATATTATCACATAACCTTGCTCAGTGTGTTATTGTGTACTCTAGGCCAGTGGTTCTCAATCTAATTCCTATCACGATCCCCTTTTGTCACATCCTCTTGCCAGCGACCCTTTTATAATTAGTGTTTTATAATAAGCTTGCATGGGATTTTCAACATACCTATTTCCATGATAGTAGAATCCATTTCTTATTTATAGTGAACAGTGCCGTGGCATGGAAAATCAGCGCCCAGGGCGAGAGTATACGACGATGTCTCCGTACATATCAGTGAGGTCGACAGACTAGCTGCGAAGCGCCACCATGATTGGCACGGAGGTCAATGAAATTTTCAAAAGTAAAAACTGCCTTTTCTTCATTGTGAGCACATTTTATTACGTTTTTCCTTCTATTTTATACATGTGCATATGCACTTTTCTGACATGAATAACACACTTCCTCTGAAATTTGTGCCCCCTTTTTTCGGCGCCCGGCACTGACAGTGGATACAGTAATTGTAATATCTATATTCCCAACGACGAAGGTGCTGGTTCAAGATCGATGTTACACTCCTTCATTGAAGAGGCCATTAACGTATCTCATCTAAGCCCACAACTTCTTGACCAAATAATAGAATGATCATGCGAGAAGTCTTTGCAACTGGTTTTCTGTAACGAAAACTTGGACAAGTTCTGCCTGATGAGGAGAGAAGAATATCCTGGTCTGGTATCTGCTGCTTTAAAAGTAATAATTCCATTTGCTATTTGTGCTTGTGCGAAAGTGTTTTTTTCATGGTAAACATTAAAACAAAAAGAAGAAATCGCTTATCAGTTGAAAATGGTTTGATAATGTTAATCACGAAGATTGAACCGGGGGTTGCTGCACTAGTGAAATTACACCATGCTTAGGTATCTCATTAGGTTTCAATTTTAATTGTATTTCAATGTGCAGGTTTTGTTCCATGTGTATTTTTCTAGTATTTCTATATACAGTTCTCATTAGTATCATATCATACGTCTTTCATTTAAATTCATTTTTAAACAACTCTGCACCCTTTGACAATGTTCAGTAGACTTTCTTTTTTATTGTTCTATACAGTATGTATAAAAAATAAAAGTATGCCTATCAGAACAAAATTCAAAATAATTTCCGGTATTAGATTCTAACTATATTTATCTCTTCCGCTTATCTTCGCGACCTCCTAGGGGCCGCGACTTCCAGGTTGAGAAACCCTGCTCTAGGCATACATGAGTTATGTTGGAACATACATACATACACTTTTGTATGTATAAATGCAGATAAGAGAGAGTTCAGAGAGAGCGATTAAGGTATTACTGCTCCCAATCTCTTCACTTTACTTTGGCGATTCGTGAATTTCTTATGTGACAGTTTGGGGTTAGCTAGTTCTTTTGTCTTGAACCACGATCCGATTTTCGATATGTTCTACCTAAATGCTGTAATGCGAATATTGGGAAGTTATCTGCGTAGGAAAATAGTTGAAAATAAATTCATTATAATTTATTTATTACTATTACACGATTTTCTTAATTTGTACTTAATATTCACATGTAACATACCGACGTTCTGTCAATACCTCAGATGTCATATTTTAAAGATAAGAATTACTGATGTCGTTAAATGATATAAATATATATATTTAACTGATATATATACAACTGTTGCTATGAATAACGGGTATCGAACTCACGATTTAAACCCTCGGGGTTTGCACCACTGAGCTAACATGATCACTTTTCGGAAGCTGCTTCTGAAATATAACTGAGCTCATACGTAAATGTTCATTTCCTTATGGAAATCACAATGACGAAACGAGAGAGTGAATATATAGTTTCGAAATATTGTATCATTAAGTTTTTCAATCAATGTTACTTTTTTCTAAACTTAATACCATTTCCACACGTGTTATTATATTTAACAGAAGGAAAAACATATCTGTACAATTTTTCCCGATTTCTAAGGTTGGCTTTAAGGTTCGAACCAGCAGCTTTAGTTTACTGTCTTCTGAAGATACCCGAAGTTGGACTTCGAAAGTGTTCGTCTCAAAACAACTATCATCATATCGCTCAATCTGTTCCGTATATGGTATATGTTTTTATACGTTTAAAGTCAGTATAACAATTCATTCTTTAAACAGCTTTTCGTATGCATTAATATTCCTTTATAAAAACTGTTTTTAATATTATTATTACCGCGCACCATTTTCAGATTTCTTACACTAGTCGTTGACCAAGTCGTTCCCTACAATAGGCATGTCGTGCACGTAACTAATCACATGTCAGGTACTAGCTTTTACCTATTGCTTCCTGTTCACAGCTCAGAACATTGGTAACTATGGATAGACGTACAGCAGTAATTACTTTATGGGAGTTGGAAGGCTATTCTACAACAGCAGCTAACAGGCAAGTAGGTGTGACGGGCTATACAGGAAGGCGATGGACTCGGAAATATGGTGCTACAGGTCAGACGAATAATTTACGATCTCCTGGTCGTCCGCATGTATCAACCAAAGCCGAAGATGCGAGATTAGTAAACGAAGCCCGGTTAGACCCACTAAGGACGTCTAGGCAGCTAAAGAAAGCTTCTCTCTTTCCTTGTAGTAAGCATACAGCTCTGCGAAGGCTTCGTCATGCTGAGTTACGTGGCCGTTTGGCTGCCGTGAAGAAAAAACTCTCAGACGACCATAAAATGTACCGTCTCGCGTTTGTACAGGCGAATGTAGGTCACAATTGGGAAAACGTAGTTTCCTCAGATGAACCCATATTCAGAACATCAAATGAGGACTCCGTTTTGTGTATCGTCCGAGAGGCATCCGGTATGACCCTGGATATGTGGCTGCTTGCAATCGCAGTGGCCATGATTTCATGTTGGGGTTGGATTTCCAGTCGCGGAAAAGGACAGCTCCACAGAATTGAAGGACATCTGGACAGTGCTCAGTATTTAGACATTATGAGTAATATCATGGTGTCATCTGTACGAGTATTCCAGCCTGATGGTGTAATTCACTTCCAGCAAGACCAGTCGCCAATACATACTTCCCATGTGGTTCAGGAATGTTTCGCAGGGCAGCCTGAGATTGATTTCATTGACTGGCCGCCTCGTGGAACAGACATCAATCCCATGGAAAATATGTGGGCAGAAAAGAAGCGTACTCTAAGGGACAGTTGTCCTGAGGCTGATCCACGAAGAACTCAGGATGACCTGTGGCATCTTGTTTCCGGAGCATGTCTGGAGGTAGGGGAAGGAGATAGATTTGTCACCCATTTAATAGATTCCATGCCCAGAAGAATGGGGTTTGTAATAAATTCAGAAGGGTCTTGGACACAATATTAATGTCCCCTCCTAAACTCCCGAAAACAGCCCTTTCCAGGGGTACCTAAACGCTTCTGAAAAAGTTTCTAGAAGTAAACCACTCCTGGTTACCGATTTCTGTGCAATTCTACTAACAAAAAAAAAAACAATAATTCGCTGCAGGCTTTGAATTCAAGACCTTCATTGCCAAGTCCGTACTCTACCAGTGAGCTAACATAAACACGCAAACCCAACTTGAAGAAACACGATTTTCAATTTCCGGTATTCGATGACAATGATGCTCATATACTTTGCAAATGCTGTATTCAACTTGGGATATTCCACAACACACACACACACACACATAAAGCGAGAGAGAGAGAGAGAGAGAGAGAGAGATGAATATACAAAAGCATATTCAACGTATTCGAATGAGACTCTAAGTAACGACATTCAGTTCTAAAGAGAATTTATGTTTCTTCCCATGACGTTAAGGGGATCGGGAAACGTTATGTGTCTCGAAGCAGGATTCGACATTGGATACTCTGTTTATACACTCTCTATATCCGTAGGAATATACTGTATTTCACGAATGTAAAAACATGCTGTAATAAGAATATTGAGAAGTTACATCTGTATGACAAATAGCTGCAAATAAATACACTACACTACATAATTGACTTATTGCTATTAAACGATTTTCCTAATATGTATTTAACATTCTCATATATAATACCGGCCTACTGTGAAAATTATCTCTGATGTTAAATTTTAAACATAATAATTACTATGTTCTGCGATGATTAGGTTATATATATATATACAACTGATGTATTTTAATGTAATTATTTTATATAATTTTCCATGCGTTGCGGAAAATATAATTTCATAAAAAATGCATTGATCCAGATGATAATCGAACTCATGATCTTAAGATTTGAAATCCGACAGCTTACCAGTGAGCTAACACAAGGACATCTGGAAACATGCTTCTAGAGATGTATAACGGTTCTCGATAAAATTATGACATTCATATCCACTACAAACGCTGTTTTTGTTCTACTTTGACTTTTATTTTAGTACTCACGCGATAATTATGTTCTATGTCTTAACTTTGAGCATTCTTTTACATATGGAAAGATTCGTTTACGTATGTAAATGTTCCATCACGTATGGAGAGCTAAATGACAAACAAGCATGTGCTGACATTAATACAAGGTTTCGAAATATTGTATCATTAAGTATTTCAATCAATTTTGCATTTTTTCTACACTTGTAACAAGTCTTATTATATTTAAAAAAGAAAAACACATCTGCAAACTTTTTCCCGATTGCAAAGGCTGGCTTGGAGGTTCGAACCTGGTTTACTATTTTCCGAAGATACCCGAAGTTGGAAGTTGCCTTTTGTGGTCTACCTCGTTGCCTTTTATGGGTAAAAAATTAAAAAAAAGTTAAATTTCGGGGGGTTTTGACCTAATTTACCCCCTTTGATGAGGTGTTATTACCCTATATAGTTATATGGGCGTATATAAGGGGCCCATTCTCTTTTATAAGATCGGTATATTAATGCGCCCCTTTATAAATTTGGAAGGTGTACGTTTGCCATCCCTTAAATTTTGGAAATTGTCCAATCTAAACATTTGGTATTATAGTTTAGCACACTAATATAGATCAATATAAATTTGGGTGATCTACCTTGTTCCCCTTCAAGGGTACAAATTGCCAAATTTCAGTATAACCACGTGTTTGGATTTTGGCCCAATTTATTCCCTTAGATGAGGTCCTATTATCTTATACGGCTATATGGTCAGGGGTAGAGGTCTATTCTCTATCATAAAACATAGGTACATTTATGTACTCCTTTAAATTATTGGGAGAGTATCTTGGCCCATCCATTAAATTTTGGAAATTTTCCGACTTAAGCATTCGGTATCATAGTACATGTTCTCAATATGTATTATGATAAATTTGGGTGGTCCAATTTGTTATCTTTTATGGGTAAAAATTGCGAAATAAACATAAGCAATATGATATACCACGTGTTTGGTTTTTGGCCCAATTTATCCCCTTTGTTGCGGTTTTATTTCCTTATATGGTTATATGGTCATGTATATGGGTTCATTTCCTTTCATAAGATATGGGTAAATTCATGCATCCTTTAAAAGAATTTTGGTATCATAGTACAGGACTTCAATATGTACTACTATAAATTTGGGTGGTCAACATCATTCCCTTTCATGGGTAAAGCACTACCAAAAATCAAATTTTGGAGGTTGTTAACCCCCTTTGATGACGTTTATTATCTTATGTGATTATACGGACGTGTAGAGGGGACTATTCTATTTCATAAGATACAGGTACATCGATGGTTTTATCGTATAATTTTTGTAAATGTATATTGCCCCACCCTTAAGTTTTGGTAATTTTCCAATTTGAAACTTTGATATAATAATAAAGGACTCTAATATGTATTCGTATAAATTTAGGTGGTCCATTTTGCTCCCTTTTGTGGATAAAAATTGTCAAAAATTCAAATTTTGGAGGTTATTGACACCCTTTGATGCGGTTGTAATAACTTGTATGAATATATAAATGTATTCAGAGGTTATTTTATTTTAAGATATAGGTACTTTAATGCTTCCATCTTAAAATTTGGCAGAGGCCCATTGGCTCATCTCTAAAGTTAGGAAATCCCCAATTTGGTAAAGATTCTTATTAATTTAGTTTCCTTTAATGGAGAGAAAGTTGTCAAAAATGTAAATGAGCCGTTTGATAAGGATGAATGTTGAAAGAGGTTTATTACCTTTATATTGTTGTTCCCTTTTAAACTAGGAAATTATCAAATAACAAGTTTGTGTCCCTTTTATGGCCACATAATCAAATTTTAAAAGTTATTGACCTATCTTGTCTTCTTGGATAAGGCTTTATCATTGATTGAGTACAGGATTTATAACTTTTTCATAAGACACAGCAGTATTTCTGTACCAATCTAAATTTTGGGAGGGGTACATTTCTTATTGTCATATCAATAATTGGTAATTGTTCTTATACTTGGGTGGTATCTCATTCATTGGGTAAATCATTGTCAAATATTAGTATAATTACGTGATCAGTTATTTATCTATGATAGGATTAGGGGTGCAGGACATTGCTACATTGAAACTTTGTAGGAGAATTTGAGAATTTTCAAAATGAAATTACGACATCATTGGTTTTGATTATTTCCGCCTATGGACCAAATATAAACGTAAGCAATATGATGTGCCACGTGATTGTCCTTGATGAGGTAGTGTACAGGGATTCATTTCCTTTGTTGTGGTACTTCTTAAGTTTGAGTACAGACTTCTAGACAACAGTTGGTTCTGCTAAGATGAACAATTGACGGATATTATTGACCTTATTGAACCTATATCGAGAGAAGTACGTAGGACCATTATTTAAATTTGGGAATTGTGTTAAACAAAATTTTAGTATGAGGCGCGAAATTTGAAACAATACTTTGAACTTTACCCATAGCTCGTAGTCTATGATCATTCGTGGTGTTTAATTTGCCGTTGAGTTTTCAGAAATCTGTTAGGTAACTTTATTGAATCTTATGACTCATAGTCTAAAGGCAATACATGCTACAACACGGATATTTAATCACAAGATGACGTAATCTGACACGGACAAAGCTATTGTTGATGAAATTTGATTGGCTGATCACTATCTCTCATGCAATCTGATTGGCTGATCATTATATTTCGAGCAATCTAATTGGCTGATAATTTTTAAATCTTTGCTGCATTCAGTTTTAAGTTTCGTTAACATTTAAAAATCTTCGTTTGAATACTTTCGTTCAACATTTTGCACTCATTGATAAATATGATCAAAATCATTTATTTGTTAATCGAATAATTGAAAACCGGATAATGTTTGACAGTTAGCCGTGAAACGTAAAATTATTTGTTTGAGAATTTTTGGATTCATTTTTTTTTCGTTTGAAACTTCTTTAAATACTTTTGTTTCAAAATTTTGTTTGAAATTTCCTTTGTTTGAAAGTTTTTCGTTTTAATTTTTGGTTTTCTGGAAGTTTTTGTTTGAAAATTTTGCTTTAATTATTTCTGTTCGAATTTTATTGTTTCGAAATTTTTGTTTGAATTTTTTTTTGTTAAAGTGTTTGTTTCAAAATTTGGTTTGACATTTTTTATGTTTGTGCCATCATTATTAAAGAACTTTTTAGATCAAAAACATCTGGCAACACTGTTTATCATGATGCAATAGTACACGTCAGGACATGGTAATGTAAGGTCATCAGTTTTGCATCATCCTTCGAGATAGTATTCATGATAACGACATCATGGCTACATATCTGCAGTTTCTAAACTCACGTTATGTGATTAAATCATTTACTGATTTACAGTAGTATATACATTATAGAATCTTAGCTAGCCAAATGATCCCTACAAATTTTGGATTAAGAATCGTATTGATAAGAATATTTTACCACTAAGATATTTACCCATGGAAGCTTCAAGACATGAAGAACTGTTACGTTTCTTAAATACTGGATCTGTATCATTATGCTATAAAAGAATCGTTGGACGGGGTCATCAATTTGAATTTAGTACACAATCTGGTCCGTGAATTTGGTTTCGTCAGCAATTGTGATGAAATCATGAATTCAAACATCAGCACATTCGATATCAGCCGTAGCTGTATGCCGAAATCTTTAATCACAGAATGCGATCTATGAATTTGGTTTGGTTAGCATGACGTCAGCAGTAACTATGAAATTAGCAAATACCGTGTCAGACCATGAAGTCATTCGAGCAAGTTTGTTTCAGCAGGAAAGATGTGTACTTCTAATGATACAGAAATCCTCTTCGCAAGCTATTATCCGATAAAGAAAACATGTCATGGTTTGTATCTGTGCTACAACGTTTTAACCTGTGATTCGATTGGCCAAAGCAGAAGAATTTGGTGTACAACTGAACTTCGAAGAATGGAAAATATTATGTTCACGAATCGATCAAATGAATGATGAGCTAAATGTGACCATAGTCAAATCATTAGGCTCAAATCATGAAGTTGTGCTAACTGCAGTCCTCGAGAAGAAGATGGTGCTGTAACGTGAAAAGAGTACATTGCATGCAGCCCGCAACATGGTGTATCTAATGCAAACGGAATGGAACAATTCATCAATGTATTCCTGTGGTGTTAAACATGCAGTGGAAGTGTACAACAAAACAAGTATATTAATCAAAAAGTACTGTTTTCAGAAATGTGTCATGCATATTGTCAACATCTATATAGATGTTGTGATGGTTGTCAACATCGTTCGTGGGTTCATACCTGTATTGATAAACAGTTTGAGATGAAATGGACATTGAGTTTCCACCAATTGGCATTGGAATAGACCTTAAAAGACTCCAATTGGAATGAAAATTATATGCTAAAGACAAACTAGAGCATGAATTTCAAAATACATTGTATCGACAATATCCATATCCATTATCTGGTATGGATGTATGTGCAGTGTAATAAAATGATGCATTTCAGTGATTTCTGTTTTTCATTTCAAGTACAACCCTATGTTCCGACGTATATTATTGCATCATGATAAACAATGTTGGCAGATGTTTTTGTTCTAAACAGTTCTTTAGTAATGAGTGCACAAACTTAAAAATATTCAAAACAAAATTTTGAAACAAACACTTTAACAAGAATTTCTCAAACAACAATTTCAAAATCAAAATTTCAAAAAAAATTCAAACGAAAAAATTTTAAACTAAATTTTCAAACAAAATATTCAACCAAAAATTTCAAACAAAATTTTGAAACAAAAACGCCAACAAAAATTTTCAAACAAAATCTTGAAACAAAAAAATATGAACAAAAATAAAAAAATTGAAAACATTTCAAACAGTTTCAAACGAAGACATTTTGAAACCAAAAACTTTCAAACAAATGTTTCAAACGAAAACAATTTGAAAACAAAAATTTTTAAACAAATAATTTTAGGTTTAACGGTTAAGAGTCAAATATTATTTGGTTTTTAATTATTGGATTAACAAATAAACGGTTTTGATCATATTTATCAGTGAGTGCAAAATGTTGAACGAAAGTGTTCAAACCAAGATTTTTAAATGTTAAACAAAACTTAAAACTGTATGCAGCAAAGATTTGAAAATCACCAGCAAATCAGATTGCACTAAAGATAGTGATCAACCAATCAGATTGCATGAAAGATAGTGATCAGCCAATCAAGTTGCTTCAACAATAGCTTTGTCCGTGTCAGATTTCGTCACCTTGTGATTAAATTTCAGTGTTGTAGCATGTATTGCCTTTAGACTATGAGTCATAAGATTCAATAAAGTTACCTAACAGATTTCTGAAAACTCAACGGCAAATTAACCACCACGAATGATCTTAGACTACGAGCTATAAGTAAAGTTCAAAGTATTGTTACAAATTTCTCGCCTCATACTAAAATTTTGTTTATCACAATTCCCAAATTTAAAGAATGGTCCTACGTACCTCTCTCGATAAACCTACGTCTTAGAATAAATCATATCATTACATGTTCAATAAGGTCAATAATATCCGTCAATTGTTCACCTTAGCAGAACCAACTGTTGCCTAGAAGTCTGTACTCAAACTTAAGTACCACAACAAAGGAAATGAATCCCTGTTCACAACCTCATCAAGGACAATCACGTGGTACATCGTATTGCTTACGTTTATATTTGGTCCATAGGCGGAAATAATCAAAACCAATGATAACGTTATTTCGTTTTGACAATTCCCAAATTCTCCTACAAAGTGTCAATGTTCCAATGTCCTGCACCCCTAATCCCATCATAGATCAATGACTGATCACGTAATTATACTAATATTTGACAATGATTTACCCAATGAATGGGATACTACCGAATTCTAAGAACAATTACCAATCATTGATATGACACTAAGAAATGTACCTCTCCCAAAATTTAAGATTGGTACACAAATACAGCTGTGTCTTACGAAAAGGTAATAAATCCTGTACTCATTCAATGGTAAATCCATATCGAAAAAGATAAAATAGGTCAATAACCATTAAAATTTGAATATTTGGCCATAAAAGGGACACCACCTTATTTGATAATTTCCAAATTTTTAAAAGGAACAAAAATATAAAGGTAATAAACCTCTTTACACATTCATCCTTATCAAAGGGCTCATTTATATTTCTGACAATTTTTTACCCATGAAATGAAAAGAAATTTATAAGAACCTTTACTAAATTGGGCAATTTCCTAACTTTAGAGGTGAGCCAATGTACCTCTGCCAAATTTTAAGATAGAGGCATCAAAGTACCTATATCATAAAAATAAAATAGACCCCTAAACACATTTATATATTCATATAAGGGGTAAATAACCTGCAAATTTTAAATTTTAACATAGTTTTATCCATAAAAGGGAACACAATGGACAACTCAAATTTAAACTAATACATATTCAGATCCTATATTATTCTATCAAAGTTTTAAATTGGAAAATTTCCAAAACTTAAGAGTGGCCAAGGTACCTCTACCAAAATTTTAAGATGAAAACATCGATGTAACTGTATCTTAAGAAATAGAACAGACCCCTGTACATTAGGGTGCATCGAATTTCCGACTTTTTTTTTTTAAATCACCTTATCCTTAGTGATATATTTTTGCGAAATGGGCTCCATATAACGTGTAAAAACTTGCAAGTCGATTGGTCAATATCTTTAGGTGCCACAAACGGCTGAAAATTTTTAATTTTTTTTTAAAAATTAAATGTTATTTTAAAAAATGTAAAATATGTACTTTTATAAAATATGGTTATCCTATGTGGTTTTGTTTCTGTACAAAGTCTATATTTTACGTGCAAACAATTTCACCAGTGGCTTAGAATATGGTTAAATGTGGTATAATATGGTTATTTCTGAAACTTAAGTTGCATTGTTTACGATTCATTAGGATCGCTATTTAGATAAGAAATATTTTGTTCTACATCTGCAGCTCTTTTCTTATTTCCAAATATTAATGTTGGAAATAACCCAGAACTCGCTACGAGCAGGTGGCTGGAGATTGAGTTCCGTCCACCTGTATATACTAATGTTGCATATGGTAGTGTGAGTTCATATCGTTACTCTTTTACATCAAAATGTTGTTGTATTAAATTCTGGTATATTTTCGCTTCATTGTAGCGTTGCTAGGACAAATCTATGTCGTACTTCTTGCCCACATACCGCTGCACCGCTTCTGTCACCAACTTCACCATTCTTTCTACAGCGCGAGTGTGACAGGGTAAGGATATAATAGATTCATCAGCCATTGGAGCTGTCTTTACATTTTCTCTTAGCTTCTGCAGGCTCAAGTGTTTTGTCAGTGGTGGCTCCGTATGCGTGCATGTTGACCAATTAATCATATAAAGATAGTTTGTCGTTTTAAAGTTGATTTCAGGGACGACGAATTCTCGTACCGGTACGCGATCACCAGATTGGGTCGTTTGTCTTGCTTTTAAGGCTGTCCTCCAGCCAAGTTCTCGTACCTTAGCATCTTCGTCAATCAACATTGACAGAAGTAGGTTCTCAGGATGGCCGTACCACGAATTCTACGGATCACTGGATGAATTTTCCAGTATTTCGCTTCCATGTGGCGAGAAGTCGTGATAAGGTGCCTCAAATGACGAGCTTCTTCTGCACACGATGGATTACGGATCACAGCAATCCAGAGTGGCGCGTAGACCATAATGATGTACTGGACAGTGGTTTTAAGTTCATTACTGTGTTCTTTTGTTCCTACGTACAAACATAAGATTCTATTTAGCCATCTGGCTTGATGAATTTTACCAGGCTTTATGTGAGCTAACCCAACAGGCTTCTGAAGAAACTGCTAAGCAGATATTCAGCAAATATTTTTGGTCCGTGCTTAATGTATCCTCAGTGAAGTTGAGATCCCTGTCTACTGGAACGGGCTGAAAATTCTGGAGTGGTAACTCTTCGCAGGTTAGAAGCGCTGATCCTATTTGGTTCTCTAAATATATTTGGTCCAGTAGACTTGCCGTCTATAAATTCAATCAAATTTCGAAATGGGAGCTCATTCGTGTGTATCATACAGACGATTCTCTGAAGGAGTTCGTTCAGGAAGACTTTAATATATCCCACCGCACCATTCTTCTGACCAGTGTCTTTAGCAGTACCATCGCAACCCAAAAAACCAGATCGGACAGCGTGATATTTCGATGAACAAAGAACTTTGTGATGGCAGCCCGTATGCTCTCTCCTCTTCCAGATGAAGGAGAGACGTGACCAAGATAGTTCGATCCTGGCTCCAGCAGCAGTACGTAGAGATCTTCTTTTTTCATTATTCGGTGGTTGATGCCGTCTTTAGTCTCAAGGATGATTGTAGATTCTTTCTTCCGTGAAGTATAACACTTTTACTTTTGTCGATTCAAGCAATGCACTCGCCTCTTCAACGATGGCGTTTCCTAAGGATTTCTTCTCTGTCCGAATCTTGCTTCTGTCGATCACCTTCTGCTTATGAACTGGGGTAAACAGTCCGATATCTGCCAAAAGCGACGAAGTGATAATTGCGGTCTGATATATTACATCTATATACTGCATTGGAGAATGTCAGCAATCTAATTATCATTTGTTTAGAAGGGCTAGCCTTCTTTCTTTTAAGCCCAGGAACAAACTCGACAGTGGAAACTGACTCTTCTCACAAATCATTTTGTAAAGGTACACTATCATTTTGTCTTCTGGAACTACTAATTTCACTGGGATTTTGTTGATTTTTTTGACATTTTTTTCACAATAAAAGTTTGACACGTTTCTATGTCTCCTTTCAATAAAGTCCTGCCATACCCATCTGTCGGGTGGTTCTCTGGTCAATTATAAATTAAACCTTCAATTCATGCACTTTCCTCACTCTCGCAGAAGTGCAAGCAACCGGATTGATGCATTTGCAAGAAGCGTTATCAAACAAAGTTTTGCTGGCGAACTCCTGGAATTCTGCAACTTTTTAAGCAAAAAAAGGAAAGAAACGGGTTGTCCTTGAACTTTTGCAGCTGACGGACCTTTTTTTGAAAATGCAAAATCAACACAATAACCCGTTGCTCGCTCAAAATAGCTGCACCGCTGATTGATGCATTTTCCCAAATTTGAATTACTTTCCTTGCCATTGAATGAGCTAGCACCTTAGCAGAGTGCTCCTTTTGAGATGCTGCTTCCCATTTCGTGTTCTCTCTTTCCGACAAGAATTGCTTAAGAAAACCAGCGATTGTTGGAAGCTGACTAAAAGTGAATTCCACAGGGGATCCAATGGCATTATGGACAAAGTTCCTTACATTCAAACGTGACTTCTTTTTAGGTGACATCTTTACAGACACTTCACAGAAAACAATTTTGAACAGTTAGACACTTTTGTCAACGCAAGACCTCAACAAACTTGCCGTATCAATGGAATGACGAACTGACACATTCAATGACTGCCGACAATCAGGACGCAATCCTTTAAAAACGCACACGTATTTTCACTTAAACACAATCAACAACGTAAACAGTTTGCACATAAAACACCAATTTTTCTGTCTAGAAAGCAATGCAAAATTACTCCTAATCTCATCTCCAAACACACTAACAAGGAGTCACTTTTTTCTCTTTATGCTACTCCGCTTTTAATTTTGTGACAAACTAGCTTTTGAGCGACTGCATTCTATGCAGTGCAGGTGTATTATCGAAAGGAGTCTTTCTACAAAAATAATTACTTGTTATTTTTTTTCGCGCTACGAACATAAGCTGGACAACTACCGGTATGTGTCTTATTCATTCATGATAACATTCAATCTACTGTAAAGTCTTTTTTTTTTACCTTGATTGCCCCACTTTTTCATAATTAGCTGTTTATAAGAGACGAAAATTCGACTTTTTTTTTTTACAAAACACTGAATTTTTTTTTCAAAATTTAAGAAGTCGATAGCACCTGAAGGAGTTGACCGATCAAGCTGTTTTTTTTTTCATGAAAAATATGTACATTTCTGCTGAAAATAACTACTAAGGGTAAAATGTTTTCGTAAAAGTAAATATGTATATGTTTTTTAAAAATGCATTTTTAGCAGATTTTTGAAACTTTAGGCCGTTATTGGCACCTAAAGAAATTAACTATTCGGCCTACTATTTTCTATATGACATATAGAGACAATTTCTAAAAAAATTCGCTAAGTGTAAGCTGATTTCAAAAAAAAGTATAAATTAGATGCACCCTACTGTACATGCCCGCATAATCACA
Source organism: Thermobia domestica (assembly GCF_964235325.1). Classification (NCBI taxonomy): domain Eukaryota; kingdom Metazoa; phylum Arthropoda; class Insecta; order Zygentoma; family Lepismatidae; genus Thermobia; species Thermobia domestica. The sequence continues at coordinate 111,606,879 of NC_137454.1, read as the reverse complement.
TAACATAATAAACGTCATCAAAGAGGGTCAATAACCTCCGAAATTTGATTTTTAGTAGTTCTTTTCCAATGAAAGGCAACGATGTGGACCATCCAAATTTTTAGTGGTACATATTGAAGTCCTGTACTATGATACCAAATGCTTATATTAAACAATTTCTAAAACTGAGTGGATGAGCCAAGGTGCCCTCCCAAATATTTAAAGGGTGCATCAATGTTCCCAATGTTTACGATAGGAAATGAATACATATATATGACTGTATAACCATATAAGGTAATAAGACCGCATCAAAGGGGATAAATTGGGCCAAGAATCAAACACGTGGTACAACATATTGCTTACGTTTATATTTTGGCTTTTTTTACCCATGAGAGGGAACAAACTGGTCGACGCAAATTTATCATGGTACATATTGAGGTCCTGTACTAAGACACCGAATGCTTAAATCGGAAAATTTCCAAAATTTAAACGGTTTCCAAAGTACCCCTCCCAAAAAATTAAAGGGGTGCATCAATGTACCTATGTTTTCTGATTGGGAATGGACCCCTATACATGACCATATCACCATATAAGGTAATAGGATCTCATCTAAGGGGATAGAATGGGCCAAAACCTAACACGTAGTTGTACTAAAATTTGGCAATTTGTACCGGGATGGACCACCCAAATTTATATTGATCTATATTAGGGTCCTATACTATAGTACCAAATGTTTAAATTGGTAAATTTGCAAAATTTAAAGGGTGGTCCAACATACCCGTACCAAATTTTTAAAGGGGTGTATTAATATACCCATATATTATGAAACGGAATGAACCCCTGTATTCGCCCATATAACTATTTAAGGTCTATATAACTTTATAAAATCTCATCAAAGCTGATAAATTAGGTCAAAAACCCCCGAAGTTTTACTTTTCGGCAATTTTTTACCCATATAAAGCAACGAGGTGGACCCACAATTCTAATAGAGGTACATACTATGGTCCTAGGCTACCATACCCAATTCTTAGATTTGGCAATTTCTAAGATTTAAGAGGGGTGGTCCTGTGTAACCCTGACAAAATTTCAGGGATGGGCCAAAATACCCCTGTCATAATTTAGATGGGGTAGTCCTAAGTACACCTAGGTCATGCACTCCGAGCCAGGTGTATTGGCCTTTGACCTATGAGGTCACAAATGTTTAGCTGTCTCGGCTGGTCATAGTGAGGGGCTTACTACTGCTGTAGTGCGTTTGATAGTCTCATCAATATATATTAATTCCACTTCCGCTACTTGGACACAAATTGCAATAAATGCCAGAGGAGGATATGCCCCTCTTCTCATTTTGGAAAGTTATCTCAGATGTAAGTACGGACACAAATTCAGGCGAAATGGGCGGATATGTTCCCCCAACATTGGAACTGGAGGATCTCCCGTAATCCGGTTGGAAGAGTGATTTTTGCAGATAAATATGATGATTTGTGTCGGACTACTGAAAAGGAAAGTGAGATGAAATTTCTTTCTTTTGGCTTTTCCAATTTTAATGAGAATGAAGGTGTGCGACTGTGCGTGACGTAAGGTGATGTGGAATCTTGTCTCGTGCTCTCCCTAGGCCCTAGCATACGAAGAGTATATAAACTACCCAATGTCAGTAGAATCCATCTATTAAGTAAATGAGTATTTCATCTATTTGTAGTATCCGCCTAGGTATCTACTCATGCATCGTAAGCTAATTAACTTTACGGCCTATTAAACCCAGAGGTTCAATGCCGCTTTCACAAAAGCTCTCCACTGACTTCTATCCTTATCCAACTGGATCCAGTTTTTACTTTGGATTCCTATTTCTGAGAGATCCATCTTAATATTCTCCTCCCATCTGTGCCTTGGTGTTCCTAATTGTCGTTTTTCGATTGGTCTTCCAAGTTAAGACATTGAAAACGTTTCTACTTTCTTCCATCCTAGTTACATGACCTGCTCACCTAAGCCTCCTAGACTTGATGACCCTAACAATGTTTGGTAATCCGTATAAATTTTGTAGTTCCTCGTTGAGAAGTATCCGCAATTCCCCATCCCCTTCCTCTTGGGTCCGAATATTCTTGTCAGGAACCTTGTTCTCAAATACTTTCAGTCTATCTTCTTCCCTCAGAGTTAGCGACCATGTTTCGAAACCATACAGAACAACGGGCATGATTATCGTTTTATATATTTTAAGCTTCAAATTCTTCTACAGAATTCGCGGCGACAAGAGATTTTGAACAGAATAAGAAAACCAATTTCTTGTTTTTAGTCGACATTTAATTTTTTCTTGAATATGATTTTCGTTAATATTGATCCTAGAATTTTGAAACTATTCAGTTTATCAAAACTATTATTTAATATTTTAACGCATTCATTAGTTTTCGTATTACGGTACCGAAACACTTTCATGTATTTAGTTTTATCTGCATTTACTTCTAAACCCATGTCCCTGGACGCGTTTAATAATACCTCTGCATTTCTTTGTATTGTTCTTCTATCATCCTCTATTTAATCATCAGCGTACGACATAACCTGGTGAATACCGTTCAACTCTAGGCCCGGGTTGTTATTTTTGATTTTCCTTATAGGGCATTCCAGTGCTGGAATATTTTTATCCATAATCTTAAGTTTACATCTGTTAACTAAAGAGTATATGATATGCTACAGATTTCTGTAACGATTCCTATAACGCTACTAAGATATCATTTCGCTGAAATAAAAGTATTGTTGCGTCATACATAATTGATATTCTTTCTTCATAGTTTTGGGGAAGTCATTATTTATATTATTATAAGACAATTTTAACGTGGATCTTTTTAGATGCCTAATTAGAAACACTAATTATAAATATGCATGTATTCAGATTTCAGAATGTGTTCATGGCAGTGTTTTGTAATACTGATATGTACTATTACGTCATCTAAATCGCCTAATATACTATATGCGCAACAACAGGTTCACCTTAGAAATCAGATTCATCTACCGTAATATGATTTTTATCTCCCTTCCCTAGAATAAGACTCAAATCTTCCCAACGCAGGAAAGGAAGTAGGCAATTAAACCTACACCCTGAGTTTGAGAAATAAAAATATTTTAATTTACGCATAAATTGAAGTTATAATGGCAAGAGCTGTAGACCGATAAATCTTATATGATATGACTAGCAGCGTTCACCCCGCTTCGCTGCGGTCACCCCGGAACGCAATAAACTTTGTTACTTAGATAATTTTTACTTTTTCGCTTTCAAATTGCAGTAAATGTTAAAATTATAGCGCCTGTCATTTATGTTAACCCGCCGAGTCACATGGTCATGCGGGTTGCATATAAATACGTTTATTTTTACCTATGATGAACTAATAACAAAGGATTTGTACGTATGGACACTTGAATGGTCAATTATCTCAAGACACTGGTAATTAAAAATTAAAGTGATATGATAAAAACCATCTAGGGTCCAAATCCTAACAACCCCCCAAAAATGAAAGAAATTGGTTCAGCCGTATTAGCGTGATGAGTTCACAAAGGATTTGTGTGTTCTCTTTTATATATATAGATACAAAAATTTAGGAGTGAATGTAACCCTTTATTCTATTCATACAAGAAAAAGGAAACATTATCTTGGCTTACATAATTCCCCGGGCTAATTATTCCCCCATTTTGACTTTCTTTACTTCAAACATTTTCTTTTTTTAAAAAATAACTAAACGATATAATTTTTCCTTTCTTATAATAACTAAAGTCCCGTCATTTTGATATCCGCGTAAGTTGGTGTGGAAAACAAGTTTCGTTTATCAACTCCTCTTAGTTTTGGTGTTACTGATGACGTCCGACTTGAATCACAACTGACAACAGTCGAAAAAGATGATAGGCGAAACGCAAGAAACTAACGTAAAGAGAAAGGAACAGAAAAGTAGAAAGAATGAAAGAAAGAACCAAATGGCGTAGTTCTTACCTGGAATGAAATTTGACAAATACAGTATTATTTCTGAACAAAGAGCATAAGAAAATGGAAAGTTAATTACATTCTTAGAAATGGTAAGAAGGATTATTGTGGTACGTGGAATGCAAAAAACTAACAAATTTATTTCGGGAGGAGCTTGAGCCTGATAGCCCCCTAAATACGCCACTGAAGACGATTCTGCTCCCCAGATCCTCCACAGCATTGTTTTTCAACTTCATAAATATATTAGGGTAACGGTCTTACCCGTCCCCCCAATGTTGAAGACAGATTTGCGCCGATGGCTATAACTAGAGGGGTTATCCGGGCACAGATCACCCCCAACATTTCACATTAGCTGCTTGAAAACACTCACATTTGATTCTAGTTTCTTTTCTTGCATTATTATACTCGTCATGTAGTTCAAAGTAAATAAAATTAAAATATATCGCAGTTTTCACGTTTTCGAGATATGTGCATGTGCACAGAAAATTCGTTTTAATTTCTTGTTAAAACTATCATGTACATACTATGGCTTGCAAAGTTTGCTTGTCCTCGGTGGAGCCGTTCAAGAGATATCGCGACAAATGTCTTGTTTAATGAATCGACAGTATCTCAGGAACTACAGCTTTTTGACAAACTCCTTCTAGTTACATTCGTTTTACGAGGTGTCCTCTTAGTCTACAAAGTTTCATCAAAATCGGTTGTTGTGGCCCAGACACCTTATGGATGTGTCACAGGCCCATTCCAGAATCTCACGGTCTAATTTGAACCATTTTACCCTTATTTGATTCTACTCGCCTCTACTTGATCCTTTCTTTTCTGCAAACATCCTTAAGTTCGTGGTAGTAATAAAATAAGATTTTGATTAAACATACTTAGTACTTTACGTTTTATTTTGTTGTTGTTGTGGTTTGGGGTACAGTTCGTCAGGCGGTCTTCGCGGGTATGTTTTATTAGAAATCCTTAACAAAACGAGTTGAAGAAGGGACATTTTTCTTTTTATTCAATGAAGCAATTGAAGTCCTCTAGAACAATTTGTCATTATTACTTTAGGACATTCATCAGGCCATTCTTTGGGATTTGTGCTTGGGGCAAGACATGCTAATTCCTTAATGTTTGCAAAAAGTAGTCTAAACGACTGTAGTGTTGTACTTTATCACAAGCTTGTTTTGGTACTGTTTCTGGATCATTTTCCACACGTTGTCCAGGCTGATTGGAAATTTCTATCTCTCGACAGATTAAAGGAAACAATTTCCATGCGTAGATCGATGATAATTAATATGTTTTTGTTTGGTGATCTCTTGTTCGAGAAAATGTTTTCTAGCCATAGGAAACCATGTAGGACTTTGGGGTACGATTCCAAATTCTAATCCTATCCGCGGAGTTAAATCTTATACTTTGGCCATTCAAGTGGTCCCATAACTGAACTACACGAATATTTTCAGTGAAAGTGCAAATATAAAACAAGATCATTTCCCTCCATTTATATGGATGTTATCGTACAATGATAGTATCTTTGCAGGTGGATTTTCCGGGTTCAAGTCTCTCAAACGTAAGATATTGAATGGCTGCGAATTCGGAAACGGATCAGTGCACCCGAGGATCAAAGGACATATTTCCAAAAGCTTTTAACTTGCTTCAACAATAGCCTCTGACCCGCACGCGGTGACGAAAGCGTTAGTAAACTATGCAAATTTAGTAAACAGGAGTTCGAGTGCTCTAAACCATTCTAAACACGAATTTTGTAATAAATTAAAAAGAACCGGTAACAGTCCATCTTCATGTACACTTAACAAATTTAACTTATGCCGATGAGTACATAAATAAGAACGATCTGTTTCCTTATCTAGAATTCTGTTGTATGTAGGCAAATCATGAATTTCTTGCAATGCGATACGTCGAAAATATTTCCGTGTCTTGAATTGGGCTGAGAGTGATCAGAATCGTAACCCTCACTCTTATCATCTTTTTCACTATCGTCACTTTCCTTCTGCATACCTGAATTTCAGTAAATTCTATGATCACGCATGTGATTACCATCACCTTGCGAATTCCCTACTTCACGTTCTAATTTTGACACCCTACCTCTTATTTCTTAGTCCAGCTCTCATTTAGCACTTGATTGGAACGAAATGTATTGCATGTGTTGCGTAATATTCTTAGTAGATTGTAACGTATGTTTCTCTAATTTATCAAATTTTGTTTTTAGCTGGTTAGTATTAACACTATTTTCCAAAGTTACATTTTAATTCAATAATATCATTATGAATGTCATTTACTTTATGATCTGTTCTTGTAAACACTGCGCATTTTCCTGCATTTGTGTACCTTGAAGACCAGTTGTCATTTCGAAATCTAAAATCTGATTTCCCATCTGTTTTTTGTTGTTCGTCTAATCTGTGTTCCACCACGAATGGCCTACGTGTTGATTCTTTAAACATCATTTGACTTTCTTGCCGATCTGCCGTAATATCGACCCTGCAACACACAATCTCTGCCTTACGTGCTACTAAAGTTTTATCGAAATCTTGGAATTTACTATCTTTATCTTTGCTCACATCTTGTAATTTATCTTTGACACGTTTTCCCATTTTGTTAATTGTTATTTTAAGTCGGCTCATTGATTCGGCTAGTCGTTCTCCAAATTTTGCAAACTGATTATTAAGCACTGCGCTAAGCTAGTACGTTAACTCCGAATGGCCTGCCATTTTGTGTGTTTACTTTCTTTAACTGGCAATAAAATAAGCTAATGGTGTGTGCCTAAAATACTCTAAGTTCAAACTAACATCTCTAATACAAATGTAAATACAATAATTACTACGCTATTTTTTATTCACAATGCACAAACCGTAATACGGATTTATTTACTGTTTTTTTTTTTTTTAAATAATACAACAAATCAAGTCCAACCGTTTCGCGTTCAACAAAATAGTCAAAATGGGTAATAAGCAGATAATTATTTTGCCCCGGTGTTATTCAAAAGCTTTGAAAGCTTTGTCTCTTACTATCACGCTTATGCCGGGTAGGTTAAAGGAGACAGTGATGACGAGTAATGAATGAAATGGTGGAATGAACAAAGTGGGAGAAACAGAAGAACCCCGAGAAAACCCACGCACACGATGTTTGTCCAACAGAAAAATTCACTTGGAGAGGGGTTGGGATTAAATCCGGGACCCCAAGCACCAGAGGTGAACGCTCTACCACTGAGGGCTATTCAAATTAGGGATGGCCAGATCCGGATATTTTTGGATCCGGATTCACTTGGGTCCGGGAAAAAACGGATCTTGTATCCGAATCCGAAAACCGGATCTTGGATCCGGATCCGAAAAACCAGATCTTGGATCCGGATCCGAAATTTCGGATCTTGGATCCAGACCTGAAAAACCGGATCTTGGATCCGGATTCGAAACTCCGTGTCAGAAAATTCGGGTGTTCCGAATCAGCAAAATCTTCGAAACTATTGACAAAGTGATTTTCATTCCTATGCTTAAAATAAGATTTTAAGACACTTTTGGTATCTGATCGTGTGACAGCCTTGCGTTCTCTTCATTCTGTTGATATTTGGTTTTCGTGCCTTAATATGTCACAATTACTCCAAATTTGATTCAGTAAAACTGTCGACTTAGGTGAGAGCAATCTCATTGTCAAATTCGATTCTAGTGGAAATACTTGACCGAAAAGGTAGTAAATCTTTTTTAACGCGGTTGTCCTGATGGAAATTTGTCCTTTGTTTTCTGTAACACTAGTCAAATGCTGGGATGAAACCTTAGTCTCAAGCCCAAGATCCTTCAGTAGACTCAGGCTGCTTACTTTTCTAATTCTTTCTGAGTTATTGTGGTCACTGAATGAGGCCATTTCCTAGTCGTGATGGGCTAGGCCATTGCTAATAGAACAGGCCATAAAATATAGATCAAATCAAATTAAGGAGCAACTTCATTTTCTTGCTCTTGATGAGATTTTTTTCTCTCTTTAAAAATACGTTTCTCTGTTACCGTACCACTCCAGTTAGAATTAGGAATTGTAGTAGAGATGAAGTTCTAAATGGCAATTAATGTATCAAAATCAATGTATTAATGTACTGTATGTGTATACAAAATACGATATGGAGCCTCGAGCACTAACACGTATCTTTGTAATTAGCAATCCACTACTATTAACTCTGCATAGGTTGTATAAGGAGCTATATCATTCATGTAAACACATAGGCGGATGCAGGGGGAGGGCGAAAAGTCGTTCGCCTCTACCCAGCGCCACCATTAACAGTGTACTTTAGTAGTAATTTGTGGCAATTGCAGATCATCTAAGTAATTTTTCACTGCTAGCATCTCCAACCGCCCCCTAAGAACCCATCCGCCCTCTCCAGGAGTCCGTTCTGGATTCGGCCCTGCGCAAACATAATATACAACTCATTCAAGAGTACATTTTGGTAGCTTATTAAAATTTTTATCTTAAATAATTCAATAGTAAATAATTCTTATCTTAAATAGTTCAAATATCAAATTGTATGTAATAACATTCCGGTATCCCGAGACATACCGAATTTCAGTGCGAGTACATGGGGGCTTTCCCCCCAGCCCACACATTTGCTCGGTCTACGCCCTCGCACATCATACGCCTGGAAACATAACGAATTTTTAAGGGGGCGCGGTGGCTCAGTGGTAGAGCGTTCTTGCGGTTAGGTACTTGGGGTCCCTGGTTCGATCCCAGCTCGCGCCGTGTGGACTTTGTGATGGACAAACACCGTGCTCGTGGGTTTTCTCGGGGTTTTCCCGTTTCCTCCCACTTTCTTCATTTCATTTATTTCTCATAATCACCGTCTGCTTTAGCCTAACCGGCATAATCGTGGGACGTAAAACTCGAAGATTTCATTTCATAACGAATTTTTGTTCAAATAACAAGTTTCATTTCTCTAACATTCCAGGATTCCGAGATATAAAAGTCTTTTCTCCCCGCCCCTTTTCTTCCCCTCTAAGACATACATCAAAAAACGCTTAAGTACATACGTAATTATTTCAAGTGTAAAGTCCAAATACCAAATTCTATGCTCCTAACCTTCAGAGGTTCCCAGATATTATAATTATTATAATAATGTTATTATAATAATTACAATCCCCACCCCCTTTCCTTTCCATCTCTTCTCTTTTACTTTTTACTAAAACGTCAAGAAACACTGAAACACATGCCAATTTTATTTTCAATGAGAAATGCAAATACCAAATTTCAAGTCTCTAACCTTAAAGGATTGAACATATTAATACAATAATTGTAATCTTCACTTAATTTTCTTCTCGCCCTTTTTCTTCCCTTCTGGGCGACATATAAAAAAAAGTTGAAATACGTATCTAATTATTTTAAGTGAGAAGTCCAAATACCAAATTCCATGTTTCTAACCCTTTAAGTTTCCAAGATATAGGCATATTATTATACTAATTGCAATTACCACCCGTTCTTTTACTTTCTACATCTTCCCTGCCCCCTCTAATTTAAATATCAAAAAGCACTTTAAGAAGTATCGAATTATTTTCAATGAGAAACCCAAATACCAAATTTGAAGTATCTAACGTCAATCATCATCATTATTTTCCACCCCATTTCCCCCCTTCCTCGTCGAATTTCCCAAAGCCCTTTCTTAGTGGTATCCTACGTCACAAAGCCTATAAACTGTCTAAATTTCACGTTTGTAGCTTAAGCGATTTGGCCTGTACGGTGATCTGTCACTCACTCACTCAGGACTTTGCCCTTTTTATATAGAGAGATTTAAGATTTTATGGAAAAGCCATGGATTTTGTCCTAAAGCCGCCAGTGTCTTAGAAATGTAATAGCTTTGCTATAAACTTTAAGCAATCAACTGACTGAACTGCGTCTATATGTATTATGTAAAATGCCGCTTATGATATTTATTTTGCTCGTAATAAAAAATAGAAATAATGACGAAAATTCAAAGACATCCATGATTTTAGCGTAATGCTGCAGGAGTTCAGATCATTGAATTAATCATAAGAGCCGAGTGTATAAGATTACATTAAATTCCAATGTGGCACAAAGAAAATATGCAGCATTACTATGCCGTTTTTCAACATTATAACTCATTCTGAAAATATTATCATAGGTCTCACAAACAATCGAGTTTTAATCCTAACTCGATTAATATATAACAAAAGGCAGATCTATACAACTACTGACTTGAGATGAAAGTGACATACTTGTAGTACGTTTAAAGATATACTAAAGACTAAATGATGGGGTGTGCGCAACAGTGGTCTAACCCCGAAAAATGTGAAAATTAGATTTTCATGTAATCTTATGTCATTTAAATTGAATTGTCTTCCCACTGAGTTAGATAAAATTCACCTAGTCAATTTTATACATATGGATATTTTAGTTCTGGGTCTCAATCTAAGGCCTAAAATATTCAAATCAGGAGTCCGAATCTGAAATTCGAAATTTCGGGTGTGGATAGAGGAACCGAATATCCGGATCCAATATTCGAAACTTCGGATCCGGATCCAAGATCGAAAATTCCGGACCCGGATTCAAGACATGAAACTTCGGATCCGGATCCAAGATCCGAAACTTCGGATCCGGATCGAAGATTCGAAATTTCGGATCCGGATCCAAGATCCGAAATTTCGAATCCGGATCCAGGAACCTTATATCCGGATCCGGATCCAAGATCCGGCTATTATAGGATCCGGATCCGGCTATTATAGGATCGGGATATCCGAGATCCGGATCCGTCTGGCCATCCCTAATTCAAATACCGAAGGCTTATTATCCTTGGCGGTACCACCAATTAAATATGCTATGGCTGGTGTGACAGGCTACGTGAATCTCACCTTTACATAATAATAAAGACGTAACATACTTATGGAGTTCCCAATCATCTTTGTCACGAGGGCAACATTGCATTGCCAATCCTCACTAAGGCCTGGAGATTTGAACTAAGATAATTAGCGACGTTGTCTGTCAGGTATAAGCTACCAATTACTAAAATTAGATTACACACTTTACCCTCTTTATATTGGAATCGGAGTGAAAGTTCATTATTTCAAGTATAATTAGGAAATACGTTCCGAGACCTATACTCTCCCACTGCTAGGTATTTGAAATCGACTTAAATAACCGGTAAAGCAATAAATATGTTTTAAAGGATCACTTTCTGACTTTAAGTTATGTTACATTTCCTTACACTTCGTTCATTTATGAGCTTACGCATAAACACAAAGTGTATGAAGTATTCACACAAACAAGATGAATGTTTTAATAAAAATTACAATATACAATTAACTCACGGCCGTTTTCATTTAAATATTTATTAATTATGTTTGCAAAAAATGTATGTGAATGAAGTGACTTCTAACTCATGTAATTTTATATTGAATGCGCATTAATCTATTTTCTCCTGAATTTATCCTTTCTCTTCTTTTTTCTATTAAACAATAAACTTACGTCCGAAGTCTTGACTTATAATTTATCATTCCTTCCTTGCACTAATGCGCAAACTCTATGCTCGAAGACAGTAAGATCTAAACTTTACTTTTTTAAGGTATGAAAAAATTGTGTCACTTATGATGTCCGTCCTTTGCTGCTGTACAACCTAAGCTCTCGTCGACTAATTAATGGGAAGGCTCTGACACTTCTTGGTTTTAATACTATCAGTCTTCTAGACCAAATGTTATTAACATCACATATTGATCAATCTACGGTAGAAGGTTAATATATATTGGTACCAATAATGCTCGCATCCGGCACAGAGTAATTGCTGGGGCTCATACCATGAGGCTTCCAGACCAAATCGTTGTTCAATTTTTTAACTATTTCCCTTCCAGAAAGAGTGTGCTGTTCGGCCTGCACAGTGTTCAGCTTGCAGACCGAGTAATTTACGTCTTACTTCCGACAGCCCATCTGACTGTTAAAATATATACTTGAAGTTAACATGTGTATGATTGGCTGGTTAAAACGAACTATCCAATTAGAGATGAACTTGGATGCACTTTTGCTAACTACCGGTGAGTTGGTACTTTTGAAGTCCGTGAGAAACTACGTGGAAATTAGTTCTCATAAGTGCTTGGACAAGGTGTTGTTGTTTAAATACACACATAAATGAAAAAGATTCGTTCTCGGCACCTATCTGCCGAAAAATAGTAAAACAAAAACGTCAATGTGGCTAAGTTATGTTTACTTTTCCCAAATTGGATGAAGAGAACTAATAAAAAAGGTATTTGTTTTCTTGCATAAATAAGGTCTCTATCGATAGTATGTTCTGCAAGCGCTCCACCATACCTCGGTAAACACACCAGCCTTGAAAGAGAAGTGGTAATGGAAAGTACGTGAATCTTTCAGAAAACATTTGTCAAGGAATACTTATTGATAATGTTTTAACTCATTTCATTTCTGTTTTAACTTCGTGTTCTTACCCGAATGCTATCTACGTTTTTCCATTTACGCCTTCCTGTAAAGGGTAATTTGACTAATGGTGTTCCCCCTGCAAGAGTGGCTGTTCCGAACCTGTTTTAATGTTCTGGGGAGTACGTTCAGTGTGACCTCGTTTTTCTGATGAGTATTGATTTTATTAAATTCAATTTACATTTTATATAATGCTATTTGTTTATAAGGACTGACAATTGTTCATTTTATTATAGAGGGGCAATACAACTAAAGAAATTTCAGTCATTGTAGAAAGCACTAACTTGATATTTCAATGAATTTACACTCTTCATGACATCTATACACGAAAATAGAGATAATAGATTTAAGTCTAAGTATCTATCCAGCTCTTCGTAATGATTTCGGCATTTTCTACACAATCTCTCTACAATGTCCTTTATGTGTCTATATACAATATTAACAAACTTAAACATGATTCTAGGTATTATTTTAGGGAAAACTAAAGTGATATTTAATCTTGAAGTATCTTGTTAGTGGACTATTCTCTCATGTTTTGTAAAATGTATTCAATTAATACATATTTCATGAAAAAACTCTACAATATAATACAATGCAATTTGAAACTAATCCAAAAGTGGAGTTCACCCTCTTGGTGAGTTTTCTCTGCCGATATTCTGAGAAAATATGCAGGCAATTTTGTTAGTAGTCTATAAATAAACATCTAAATTTATAAGAAACGTACAGTATGACAATTAAAATAAAATATCTCCAAATAGTTTCTAGTGTTGGGAGTAAAGTTTCATCAACATTTCTTGAAATAAGTATTACAATGTGGCTTATTTTTAACACGATATTTAATTATAATTATAGCACGACTTAATTGAATATATGAGAGAGAAAAGTTCTAGTGAAGATAGTCTTTTATTTCGTTTTAAAGTTATATAGATGTACATTATATCCCTGGAAAGCTTTACTACGAGAATTAAGGTCTTATGAATTTCTAATTCACTGTGAAAACTTTGCCATGAAGTTAATACGATATGAAGGCATGGTACGGAGTTTCTACGAAAGGAAGCTTATTTGTCGTTGTGAAAAATTTATTTGATGTCGCATCAACTCTTTTAAAATGTCCGTTAGTAATTAATTTACCTAAATAAAATACTACTTATGTTTTGTTGAAAATACGATTTAAAAATCAAATCTAATTTAAATGACACCAAAATGTAATCCTCTATAGGTGTTTCAAAAAGACACGGCAAAAATTCAGGGACAGATTCCTTATGGGTAGACAAGTAAAAACGTTCATATGAACATATGTCCGGAAATGCGTCGTTACAGAGTTATAGCCACTGACACCATCTGACGGTGTGAAATAGTCATCTTCTGTCCGGAACTGTTTCCCGACGTATTACCAGACTGTCGTGTGTTAAAGAATATGCAATAGAGGTTCGAACGAAATTAATTAAGGCGATTGAGCATTCCATGGTACAAGAATCAGATAAAAAACACTTCCAAATAATGCATAATAATTGGTACTTTTAATGTCCGTATTGGAAAGTGCAACACTAATACAAGTGGCAGTAAGAAAAGAAAAACGACACAGGTATAGTCATAAAGTCCAAAGAGCCATCATCAAACAAGAGTTACAATCACAAACAGAAATTGTGTGCATCACTAGCGCCACAAAATCTATACTGCAGTACCTTACAGTAAGTGCTGAAAATGTCCTCCTTCTGCCCGAATTCAAGCTGCAGCCCGTCGCCGCATGGATGAACGAACACGTCCCCAAGTACCAGGGGTGTTCCGTAGTCGCTTGCAAGCTGCTTCGATACGAATACGAAGCGTCTCCTCAGTATCCATAGCACATGCGTAGATCAACGACTTTAAATGTCCCCACAGGTAATAGTCCAATGGATTTAGATCTGGTGAGCGTGGAGGCCAAGCAACTGGTCCTCCACGCCCTATCCATCTGCCAGGGAATACGGCATTTAGATAGTGCCGGGCTGTAACACTGAAATGGGGGGCCGCACCGTCATGCAGAAAATGTAACATTGGACGCAGAGATATGGGTACAGTATCCAGTACATCTGGAATGTGGGTTTCCAAGAAGTCTCGATAGTTGTTTCCTGTCAGACTCGGTGGGAGTATGTATGGACCTATGAAAGTGTCGCCGACAATACCACACGACACATTTAGAGCAAACTGTTGTTGATGTCTTCTTTGACTGATCGCATAAGGATTATCTGGCGACCAGACATGTGCATTACGGGAATTGAAGATGCCGTCACGTGTGAACTGCGCCTCATCTGTAAACACTATTACAGATGCGAAGTTTGGGTTGACGGCACAGTCCTCGCGGTACCATTGGCAAAAGCGCACTCTCGGCTAATGATTGGATGGCGACAAAGCCTGCACTCGCTGAAGGTGATACGGATACAGGTTCGCTTGGCGACAAACACGACATATCTGTGCGTGAGATACATACAGTCTCATACCTTCTCCTCGAGTGCTGTCCTCCGGATTGTGTCGAAAAGCATCCCCTCCCTATCTGCTCTTCTACCTCGGGGGTCATAGCTCTTGGTCTGCCACTATTTCCAGCAGCATGGGGCGCAAAATTTCCATATTCACGCAGGCGGCGATAGAGGGATTCAAATGTTTATCTGTCTGGAATGTGACGTCCGGGGTATCTGTCCTGGTACAGACGCAGTGCTTCTAGTGCATTTCCATCCGCAATCCATATGTGAAATGCATATCTGCTAATTCTGCATTCGTTTACATGTTCCACTTCTGTCCTAAACACCACTTTCTATTGATACGTAAATACGCTTGCTCCACAAACACGTATTCCCGTCTTCCAAAGCACAAGTTGTAGTCACTGTTCCTGTTTCTGTTCCACTTCACTATGTGAGGCCAATTCTCACCACAATTTGCTTACTTTGAATGCAGACTTCTGTTTCACAGCACTACTGTCACTTCAGCTCACACTTTTTTTGTCGTCTACCCGGTTAAAGGATTGCGCCCTTTCTTCGGGGAAGGGTTGTATTAGGAATGTTGAGACTACAGAAATTGTGGTTGGTCTGAGGGGTTTTCCTTTATTCATTCATTATTTTAAGTAATTAACATATATACATATATACACAATAGATATAAGTTGAAACAGGTGACACAAAAATGTAATTATAATAATAACATAAAGGTAATATGTGCATGGAGGCTATTAGAAATATGAAACAAGAAAATAACAAACTGTCAGTGCATGAAGGCTTAGTGCGTGAATATAATAACAAATAAGTAAAACAGTAACAGAAATTACAACTTAAATAATATTTAGAAATGATGATGAAAATGAGGATGAATTGTACTGGACGCCACAACACTAGGTTCTGTTAGTGAACGGATGCTGTTATCTTCTGTTTCGGGCTATTCAGGAACTGATGTAGACAGAGGAGGCCCATGTTAGTTGGTTATTACTGTGCATATGATGGATAGATGGAAGATGACAAATGGCGTGGATGATATATAGCAAATACTTCTGGGTCTCGATCGGCAGGATCCATTTGCAAGTGATACAATGTAAGATAGTGTTGGAGCGGAGTGTCGACGTATCGTGGCGGTGCATCATTGTCTCGGTCATATCGTAATATATCCCGAAGCATGGGGTGTCGTAAATCAAAGCGTTTCGTGATGTAACGAATGCGAAGTTGTTCTAGATGGGTGAGCAGTGGTGGAAAGTCTATGAGATCGTAGAGAAGTCTGGTTGGACTTGGTAAGTGAATTCGATAGGCCAATCTAAAAGCATGCCGCTCCATTATAGACAATTGTTTATAAAATTTGTCGGGAGATGCGGCCCAAGCTGTATGGCCATAGGTTAAAGTAGTCCTCATAAAAGCTTTGTAAGTGTGGAGGACAGTAGGTGGTCGTAAACCCCAGCTGGTTCCAGCTAAACGTTTAAGTAGATTTAGTATGTTCTTAGCTTGAGTAACAATTTTCTAAAGATGCGGAGTCCACGCAAGCTTTGAGTCAAATATCACCCCAAGGTAAGTAAAGGATGATGTGAAAGAAACTGGCGTGTCGTCCACGTGAATATTTAATAAATTCGGAAACACTCTGGATCGTCTACGTGGTGGTAGAAAAACTACAGATTGTGTTTTCGCTGAGTAAATACTGAGTCTCCAGACCTGACACCAACGGACAAATGTGTCGATAGCTGGCTGCATGAGTCTATTAATACGCTGGATAGTGCGAGCTGTTGTGAGAAATGCTGTGTCATCGGCGAATTGGTAGACTTGGACGTGAGGAGTCAGTCTGAGATCAGCAACGTACAGTAGATATAACAAAGGAGGCAGAGAAGAACCTTGAGGTACGCCAGAATGTAAGAATATGGGGTGTGATAAAGCGTTGTTAATAGAAATATATGCAAGACGTCCTGTTAAGAAAGTATTGATTAATCGTATGTAAGATATGGGCAGCATATAGTTGTGTAATTTGTATATTAAGGCAGGATGCCAGACCTTATGAAATGCCTTTTCCAAATCAAACGTAACTAAACAAGAAGGAAATCCCTTGTTGTATTGGTTATAAATAGCAGTGGCGAGTCTTAAGAGCTGATCGAGTGTACTGATTCGCGGTCGGAACCCGGCTTGATGGATCGGCAGAAGATTGTGCATGAGGAGGTGGTCGTGGAGCCGACGAACGAGTATACATTCTAATAATTTGCAGAGACAACTTGTTAAATGGATCGGGCAATACGATTGTACGTCGGATGGTGGTTTCTTAGGCTTAGGAAATAAAAGAACTTTAGAATACTTCCAATCGAGCGGAAAGAAGCCAGTGCGCAGGATAAAAGTATAAATATGGCTTAAAATCAGAATGAAAGAAGGAGGTGTTTGTTTGAAGAGAGCATATGTGATGGAGTCGAATCCAGGTGCCGTACTTCGTTTGGTTGCTAAAATAGCCCTGATGTCAACTGGGTTTATAGCCTGAGTAAGTGGATTATTAGGTTCCAGAGTATGGTGGTCAGAAGGCTGTAGATGAGGAGCGGTCGGATCGGCGTGACGATTGATAGAAGTTTGAAGGCGGTGCGGTGTGTGCCCTCCAGAAAGAGGAGTGAAGACTTCTTGGAAAAATGTAGCAAAAATATTAGCCTTGTCGATGTCATTATTAAGAGCTTGATGGTTGTGAATAAGAGGATAGGGTATACGAGACGTTTTTCCAGTAAGTTGGTTGAATTTACCCCAATATTTGCTGGGATGAGTTTGTGCAGTAAGAGTATTACACGTTAAAATCCACTGTCTATTCACTGTACAATGTAGTGCGTGTTATTCGGAGATATTGGCGGTGTAACGCAGTGCCACTGATTCTATATTCACGATAAGCTAAGTTGCCACTGATTGTATATTCACGATATGCTAAGTTGCCACTGATTCTATATTCACGATAAGCTCGACGTGAAGCAGAAATTAATGCAAGATATCTGGGTGGCAAAATTGGTTTTATGCGGTTGTACATGAGTAGACGGAATAGAATGTTCCGCTGCTCCTTGGATCGCTGCAGTAGGGTCAGTGATAACGTGATCAAGACTATGCTGCGAGGTAGGTATAGTGAGTGTGTAAATGGCGTCGTCTATTGTGGATCGCTATTGATCCCAATTAGCCTTATGATATAGATAAATTTTTCTAGCTGGTAAGTGATTTGACGATTTCACTGTACATTGAAGTTCTAGTTTAACAGGAACATGATCGCTGCCGATGGAATCTAGTACAGTAATGTTAATAAGAGGAGAAAGAGAAGACGAGGTTATTACTACGTCAGGCGTTGTGTTGCTAGCTGGCCTCGTAGGTTGTGGCAAGATGTGAAATTCTCCTGTCGTGGAAGTATGTATAAAATCAAGAAATTGCTGTTTGTCGCGCTGTGTTCTACTATGGAAATTCAAGTCTCCCATGATAATATAATGCCGGGATTGCGTATCAATGAAACGAAAGAAATTATAGTTGAGAATCTTTCCTGGCCGAACATAGATTGTAACAAATGTGACTGTGCGACCCCGAAGGTACAGAGTAGTTACATTGTATTCAGGCAGATCGAAAGTTTGAGGCATGGTAACAGTGCGGATTGGTAGACGAGTGCTAATGCCGATAGCTGTACCGCCGTATCGACGGGGTCCGGACGGAGCATCATGAAGTAGTAAGTTATATTTTGGTATGTAACATTGTTTATAAGGAGCCAGATAAGTTTCGTTGAGTGCGAAGGCTGAGATGTGTTCTTCCTGTAATAACTGCGTGAATAGTACGTGATGTGTCAATAGTGAGCGTATGTTCATAAATAAGAAGCTATACGCCATTACGAAAATACAAAAAATATTGCAAATGGAAGCTGCCATATTAAACGTAAACTTCGATAGGTTGGATTTGAAAATGAACTGTTGGTCCAGAATATGTTGCATGGAGCTGAAGGTTAAACAGAAGTTTAGCTGCATGGATGATTTGGTGGAGAATGTGAGTGCGAAGAAACGGATGAATGTTCTGTAGACTAATCGTGAGGAATCGGAGCAGATCTTCAACAGTAACAGGATGAAGTAAAGAGTTTGCAGGTGGAGTGGGACGGTCAGCAGACCTTATGGGTGCAACAAGTTCTGGTTTAGTAGGTTCCGGTTGTGGCTTAGCTGTACATCTGTATGTACTATATGTAGGATGCTTTTCAGGACACGCACTACACTGTGGTGGCGCCTTTTGATTGGGGCAATCCTTCGTAGCATGTTGTAATGAACAATAGCCACACTTATTATCATTAGTACACTTGGATGTGGGAGGTGCATTATACAGTTGACATCGCTCGCATCTTAACGGAAGAGGAGGAGGTGTGCGAGAAGATTCTACTTTGTAACGTCTTCGGTAAATGTAAGCTCCAGTTTACAAAAGCTGGTCTATCAACTGTGGTTGATCGGTGAGAACCCGTACAAGATATGTTGCACCGTTAGCGTTCTTTATCCGGATACATCACTTTACAGGAAATCCTTCCTGATGTAATTCCTCATAGATTTCCTCATCGGTGAGATCTGGTTCAACTCCTCGTATAACAACGGATAGCCCATTGACAATCGCCTAGGAGGAGGAGGAGTTTTACGTGCACTTCGAGATAGTGCGGAGAGTGTAGCCTTTGGTCCAAAGATCTCAAATGTGGCTTTGTTTCGCACATGCGATACAAAATTTGAGTTGGTAGATTTTAGTATAATGCCTCTGCGAGTTTTGACGATTTCGCGTATCTCAGGACGAGGCACGTATTTAATCAACTGCTGAAAAACTGCTCTAACGGTGTTATACTTTTGGTCATAATCCGTCAGCAGGAAGTTATATATTGGTTCTGGTTGGTGATGTGAGTTTGAGTTATCGACGGAATTAGATGATGCCCAATCCATGGTGTTGCTCATACTTGGTTCAATAATAGATGTAACTCGCTGTTTCTTCGGATCTATGGATGGATCACCATCCGAGAGAGATCGAGAGCGAATGCGCTGCCCTTTAGTAATGCAGTCAGCGTAAGTAGGAGAAACAGTGGTGGTAAGTCCTGATCGTACCGTTCCGGTAACAATCCGGGGTTGAGTTTTCTGCCGACCGTTTGGCCCTATATTAGCTGGAGTTTGGTGACCGAGTTGCGATGAGCCGGAAGCATTGCTAAGATCCGTCATGATACGTAGGCAACCTGGGGCTGAAGCCCAAATGAAGATGCAAACGAAAAGAAGGATGATAGATGAGATTCAAAAAGCAAGCGCCCTCCGAAAGTGAAAACTTTCGTCAATCCTCTAAGTGCCCTAATTGTGTTATGGTCGCAAGTACGTATTGCAATACTTGGTCCTCGCTGACACCGTAAGAAACACAAGAAAGGCTAGACTTCTTGGTTTAGTATGTGTGTGTGCAGCTCACATTTTTTTGAATTGCTAGCCGAAGGCTAGCTTCCTTGCGAGGGTTACGCCCTCTATCCGGGGCGAGTGCTGAAAGTATTGGGGTAGTAAGGAGATTGGAGCTGGTCTATGGGATGTAGGAGAACTGGAACATCATTTATTTATGTAACACTTTATTATATTTCAACTTTGTTGCATTTTATTATAGTATCCATCAGACATTATGATCTTGTGATCATAATCATAAGGGCAGGAAAAGATGATGGTGAGGTGCACTTCACAGGACAAACACAAACAATTTGTTAAAAAGACGAATGCTGGTTATCTTCTTGTCCAGGGGCTACTTTGGACAGTGATGAAGACATGTGAATCCCTGTTAGTATAATGGATTTACAGTGCAGTAAATGTCGGTGAAACATGATGGGGAAGATGATCGGAAGAATAGGCATATGCGACAAAATGGTTGGGGTGATCAGGTGGAAGAGTTTTGAGATAAAGGGAGAAGAGCAGAGATAAAGGACAGGTGATGAAATTATAACCCATACCGTAGTTGCGATCGATATCCATCGTGTCCACAAGTAGAGGGTGCCGTTGCTGAAAGCGGTTAGTTATGAACCTGAGCCTTAATTTTTCGATGTGATGAAGTAGGGTAGGAAACGTTATGCGGTCATACAACTCCTGCGTTGGACTCGGAAGCTTGATTCGGTATGCTAGACGAAAAGCATGTCGTTCGAGCACTTTTAATTTGTTGTAGAAGTAAGGTAATGCACTAACCCAGGCGGGATGTCCATATGTTAAGACGGGGCGCAAAAATACCTTGTAGGTATTGAGTACTGTAGAAGGCTGTAATCCCTATGTGGTACCTATAAGACGTTTAAGAAGGTTTAAACGATTATAGGCCTTGCGAGTGATTTCTTTAAGATGTGGGCGCCAAGTTAGATGATGGTCGGTAGTGAGAGCGAGGTAAGTGACCTGTTTAGTGGGTTGAATTCGTGTACCGTCGACACTGATGTTAAGGAGATTCGGATTTTTCTCTACTCGAGAGCGCTTGCGAGGTGGAATAAAGACAATTGCCTGCGTCTTAGTGGAGTTGATGTGGAGTCGCCACTTATTGCACCATCGAAAGAAGGAGTCAATTGCTATGCTGAGAGAGGAATTAATCTGTTGAATGGTTCGGGCTGTACAGAGAAAAGCAGTGTCATCAGCATATTGAAAAGTGTGCACATGGAGAGGAAGTGCCGGCATGTCAGCTACAAACAGAAGATATAGTAGGGGTGAGAGACCAGAGCCTTGGGGTACACCAGAGTGAATAAAAATCGGATGAGAGAAGGAGCTATTGATGGTTACATAAGAGAGGCGGTTAGAAAGAAACTGAAATATGAATCGGAGATAAGAAAGCGGAAGTCGGAAGCGGTGTAGTTTGAACAGGAGAGCTAAATGCCAAACTTTATCAAAAGCTTTTTCGAGATCGAAAAGGATGAGACAAGACGGTCGAGCAGTATTATAATGATTGGTAATGAGATTTAAGAGTCTGAGCAGTTGATCATTGATGCTAAAATTAAGTCTAAATCCAGCCTGATGCACAGGAAGCAAATTATGGGTAGAGAGATGGAGATGAAGTCTGGCGACGAGGATGGACTCGAGAATCTTGCTAAATACGGAGGTTAGCTTATTGGTCGGTAAGATGCAACAGAATCTGGAGGTTAGTTAGGTTTCAGGAACATTAAAGTAGAGGATGTTTTCCAGTCTGAGGGGAAGTAGCCGGTACGAAGTATAAATGCATAGACATAAGAAAGAAGAAGAAGAAGACAGTATGGTGGTTCTTTGATGTGGCGATAAGTTATCCGATCCAAATCAGGAGCTGCATTATGCTTGCGATTCACGACAGACGAAATATCGTCAGTAGAAATAGGAGCGGTGAGAGGATTATGTACACTTCTGTTTCACAGCACTACTGTCACTTCAGCTCACATTGTACCCAGCTCCAATTAAGTAACTTTTCTGTATTAAATACCTTCGAGAAGTTAATGTTGCAATGGCCTTCCAGACCTGAAAGTGCGTCCAAAGCTTCATGCATCTTTCGGCAAATGCTACGTTTTAACTTGTAACTAATCTAATTAGAAATGCTGTCCATCAGCAAAGCTTCTTGTTGTCAGCCATGGTACTCCTCCACACCTACTCGCGAGACATCTTGCGTTCAACATTTCCCTCCTTCATTTCTTGGGTTGCAGCTCCTGCACGATGCTTTCGTTATGGTATTTTCTTATGCCTGATGAGAATGTGTAATTGCATGTTTGGGTGCGTTTTTCCCACTGTCATTTGTATTAGTGTCGCACTTTCCAATACGTACATTAAAAGTACCAATTATTATGCATTATTTGCGCGTGTTTTTTCTGTTTCTTCTGTTGCGCGTGTTTTATTCTGTTTCTGTGTTGCATATTCTTTCACACACGACAGTCTGGTAGTACTTCGGGAAACAGTTTTCGACACAAGGTCATTATCTCACACCGTCAGGTGGTGTCAGTTTCTATAGCTCTGTAACCATGCATTTCCGGATATATGTTCATATGAACGTTTTTATTTGTCTTCCCGTAAGGAATCTACCCCTTCATATTTGCCGTGTTTTTTGAAACACCCTGTATAATAAGTGAAGAAAAACAAAACATAGTTTGTATAGTAAGAAATATAGTAATTGAAAATGATGAAACTTGTAATTCGGATCTTTTGCTTTCGACTAGAAGTCGTGGTTTATTCTCTTTCGTTGCTAAGAAAGTCACCTTATGCGTCACTGGGCCTTTAAAATATCAGTTGAATTACATATAATAATCTGTTGGTGGAAACTGCAAGGATGTTTTAAAATAGAGGAGCTGCCCATATGTATTATCATCCTATTAAATTAATAAAGCCAAAAAACAAACAAGCATCAGGACGTCTCATTGGCTACTCTCGTTCCGCTACTCTCATCTTCTGATGGACCACTTTCGTTTCCGCCATGATTGTTTACTCAAAACATTGCGATTTTATTGAGCAGAGTAAGCAGAGTAGATTTGGCGAAACTGTGAAGTACGGCTCAAGATTTTGTTGTAAGGGCAGATCCTGTATTTTATAACATCCTTGGGAAACTGTTACCTAGACCAAACTGTGAAGTTACGAAAATTGGTGAAAGGATTTTGCAACTTCGCCACGCGGTTAACCGACATCATCTATTCAATTTTAACCACACGATAATTTTCATTTTGAATTCTCCTGAGAGCAATAGAAAATAGGTAGAATGAGAATCACTTTTATAAAATGTACAATGGGAAGTTCATGTTAAACCTTTAAGTGAAGTGTTTCCAACAAAGTCTCGGTTCATTAATTTTATCTTACGTAACGTCCTCGAATTTATGAGAGAAAATTAATATTTTTGTAAGTTTCACACTATATTCTCAGTTTGTTTCGTTGCTTTAGAATTGAAACACGCCAGGGAAGTAGTTACGAAAATCTCACAATAGATATCAAGCCTAATATGTCACTATTAATAGTGATAGTTCTACTTGGTCTGTAAATTCTAGGGTTCACTCAGATAATCTGGCGGTATTGTAGATTATATGAAGCATTGCCCTTTCTAGGTATATATGTTTTATTTTCCTTTTAGATAAGAATTTCCGAAAGTCCTGTAAATGCATTGCCGCTTGTGATGAGTTCAACTTTTATTCAGGACTTCTGACTGCCGGCCGGTGAGTAATACAGAATATTTGCTATTCTTATTATGTTATAATAGGTAGAATTAGTAGATCATTGAAACAAAATATATTAGGTTTTTATTTTAAACACTTTAAGTACATTACGAAAAGCAGAAAATATAACATTTTTATTCCGCTCATAACTTTTTGTACCCTACTGTCAGATATTGCAAATGAAATTTCGAAATTTATATTTGGTAAGAAACTACCCACTCGGACATAACCAATAGATCACAAGATCACAAGCGTACAAGATCACAAGCTTTGAATATGCTAAATAAAAGATACTCTCATGTTCAACAAGTGAATAGGTGGTATATAGTTGAATAGAGTCATGTAAAAGTTTACCAGATATAAAACCTTTACAAAATCGGAAACTATTAGTACGTGCTACAAGTTAAAGTGGAGCATTATGAACATATAGCTTTAAAAATCATCACAATTACAAGAGGATCAAAAGTAGTTTTTCAAACTTTGGGATGGTGAAATGTCATTAAATAACAGGATGTGGACAACTGGTAATATGAAGTGTTTGATAGATTCTGACGAATATTATGGAAGCATATTCTTACCAGAATAAAACCGTGGAAGAAACGTCTGTGGCAAAATATCATGTCGTGTTACCGTTTGTCAGTGTGTACGCTGAAAAGTAACTGGATACAGTTTTATGTAGATATGATATATATATATATATATATATATATATATATATATATATATATATATATATATATATATATATATACATATATATATATATATATATATATATATATATATATATATATATATATATATATATTATTGACCAACTAGGATTGATATCCCTGAGTGCGCAGTTCTGTGATTATACGAAATGATCGGAAATAGTTATATCTTGTTAAAAATCGTCAAGTATGATATATAAAGATCTGGTTGAATTTTGATAATCGCCCAGAATGGATTTCGAAACCAAACATTCAATCACAAAGGTTGTCC
Source organism: Thermobia domestica (assembly GCF_964235325.1). Lineage (NCBI taxonomy): Eukaryota > Metazoa > Arthropoda > Insecta > Zygentoma > Lepismatidae > Thermobia > Thermobia domestica. The sequence goes on along the minus strand of NC_137454.1, from coordinate 111,581,954 downwards.
TAATTGTATGGTGATCTATGCTGAACGTGACACACTATCATAATTTTCGTCGAGACAAAGCCCTCACTACAATTCATAATGCTCTACTGCATTACGTGCACTATAAACGTGTTTGGAAATACCCAAAAATAGCAAGCAGCAATAATTCTTTCTTGTTAAACTATTAAATATTCCTTCACTTTACTCAAAAATACAGTTGATGGGAAATAGAATCTTAGAAGACCTGCCTGTATGACGTGCGGGTAAAAAGTGTTCCAAATCTCAAAACTACAGCTCTTTTAACATGGAATACAATCACTGAAAGATCAATGACAAAGTACAAATCAGATATTAGTTGCAATTCGAATACCTAGGCGTTCAAGATTTATTTTCTATAATTTTCTTTCAAAATTGACATACTTCATCACGATGTTTAATAGCAATCAAACAAAACTTTATGTTTATTATACTATTAGTACTTACATTAATTGAATAGGTTATTTTAAATGGGAATATGTTCCCTTATATTTACAGGTCTCATATCATCTTCAAACATTGACCATTTCAAGTCTTACAACTTACATTAGATCATGCATGCTTAAAAAATATTTTTTCATATTTTCAGAGTACACGGAGCTGCTCCATATTTACTGAAATGACAATGTCCTCTGAATTTGACTATATCTTTCCACTACTTGTATATAAGTCGGCAAAATCATCAAAAAACTTTGAAAGTTTCACAGGTTGTAGATACTATATAGATACAAATATGCATTTTCTCAAAAGTATCAATGCGTATTTTCTTTATTTTCTTGCGTGTTAAAAGTTTCAAGAATTGTAGAAAAAAAGTGGGAGGAGGGAACACGTTCCTGGTTTTGGTTCAAAAAAAAAAATGTTACACCCTTAGGTACAACATATATTTTTTTCGGGAACTGAAAGTGATGCCAAAATTCTCAAAAAGAAGTTAAACCGAAAAGAAACGCGTTTCTAGCAGTTTTAGAACTATTTTAATGCTCTCAAGGTGAGGGCCCCTTTAAAAAATTCTTTGCCGAATTTCACAATTTTCCTTTCCCTTGCGTCCCTTCTCCTTCTGTCGTTCTTTGGATGCTTTGATTCTGTCCATTTGTGAACAGAAAAACCAAATATATCTCCGTTACAGTGCTTCAACTTCTACCGACTCTTGGAAACACATACCTCGCGCCGGTTCCTTGTATCTATCAGTGCTTCCTTCAGTGGCCGCACACAGTCGCGATTTCTACCGGCAGCGCTCTCTACCGCGAGCAGTGTGTAACTTTGTTGTGCAATAGTCGGTTGAAGTGGAAGCAGTGTTGCGGAGACATTCTTGGTACTTGTGTTTCGAAATGAACAAAATCAAGCAGCCGAAAAAAGAACAGAAGCGGAAGGAACGCAAGAGAAAGGAAAATTGTGAACTATGGCAATGAATTGTTTCAAGGGTGCCCTCATCTTGAGGGCTCTGAAATGGTTTAAAAACTGTGAGATAAAACACGTTTGTTTTCAGTTTTATTTATTTTCACAATGTCGCCATCACTTTCAGGCACCGAGAAAAATGTTTGTTGTACCTAAGGGTATAGCAAAACTTTTAACCAGAAAAACAGGAACGTATCCCTAAAAAAAATTCTACATTTTTTTGAATTTTCAATGCGCAAAATAATGAATATAATAACCATCGATAGTTTAGTAAACTTGCACATTTGCACCTAGATATTATATACAATCTGTGAAACTTTCAATTTTTTGGACCACACCCAACAAAATGAAAAAAATCAATTTTGAGTATGTATGAGCACGTATAGAGGGTCAAAAATGTTTTTGAGGTAGTTTTACGTCAAGGGTAACCTAAAGATGATATATTGCATTCATCTTATTTGACATATTTGGCTTTTTTAATTTTGCTTTTAGTAAGTATATAAAAACAAATGTATTATAACTCTAATGTCCACCTTTACCTCTAGGCATACAATTAGAACAACTTGCGTAACTACAAACTACGTCTTCTAGATTAATAATCTGACTTTGAATCAATCCCACATTCCAAGAACACATATGTTTTAACCTATGTAAACTATGTCTTGTGTAAGTGGATGAGTAAAATGAAAAAAAAAATGTTACAATTTAGAGCTGTTTAAACCTTAATCACTTGAAAATGAGGAATGAAACTGATATATACTGATCATAATAATGTGAATGTAAAGTTATGCTAGAGAAATGTAGCAACTCCTTTCTTGAACTTCCAACATGCAGCATATTATGTGAGACGAAAGAGGTTTCTAATCATTGTATTTTCAGCGTCAGCTATGATAAAATGCAAATCTGTTACAATTGAAGCCAGTAATATAGCAGTGGAATGTGGCGCTTGTACATGAAGAGATTTCAAATAATAATTAAGACAATTTCCGTAAGGATTATTTAATACTATTTTATCATTAATGTTTTGTACTTCTATTATTATGTTGGTCATTCAAACGTATTATTTGTGATTATTTCCAGGCTTTCCTTTAATGCAATGTTAATTGGAATGGCTGAGTTTCCTAAGGTGAGATTTAAACGTGATGTTATGTTTGGGGATCTTGAGATGTTAGGTACGTAAATATATATATATTTTTTTAATTTTATGAATATGTGACATTCTTAGACATTAAAGTAAACTATTTATATATTTTATAACTTTCATATAACGCAAATCATTTATATTTTTCAAGAAGTAATACATAATGACACACTGTTGACATTATATTTTTACTTTTGACTGACGATAAGGGTGAAGAGAGTATGATAACCACAAAATGGTGAATTCAATGGTGCATGGATTTACATGTTTCATCTAGTGCACACTAACGCAATGCGGAGTAATAGTTACTTCGTTTTAGTCAACTCGGTGGACGTTTCTATCTGAAGGAAACTAATTAAATCTTGCCTTTTTGTGTCTTTGTTTCCTTCTGCATTTCGTAGAACTTGTAGAAGCCTCCTTTCGTATTGTTTTGTATGACATGTCTGGAATGACAAGGAAAAACTGTCATTAGCCCATATACTACTCGTAACAATATTACTCTACCCACATACAAATATGCCTTTGAAACCAAATCGGGCGACACTTGCTCTATATCTCTAACGTATAACATCCTCTGATATCTCATCCAGCACATAATAGAACTGGACTCTGATGGACTCAAAATAAAACTCTACATGAGATTCAGTATCAAATATACCAATTTTGGTTTCGGTCTAATTTTATTTATCCACATATTGACTAGTACATGACAGTATATTACAACTCTACGTATGTGTCAAGAATATATATCAATCTTTACACAATTATTATTAACGCCTAACAACGAAATATTAATTTGTATCCACATCAGGATCTTTGCTTCCTCTACCAGGGTAGGTATATGGCCTTCTTCCACCGACTTTGATCTTTTACATTGGTACTAACTGTAGGACCAACCTTTAGGAGCTGCATGATAACCTACCCATATCTGCAAACCTTACATTTTCCCCATTAAGTCTCTAATGTCTTTCTTTTTTTGTGATAATTTCCAATTTTGAGATTTTGGGCAGCTTTGGAGGGTGTCTGGACCACTGTGCCATCGTATGATTCTGACATTTGTTAAGTGCAAATGACAAACACTCCCACCCATGAGATATATCACAAAAATGTATACAGCGACATGACATTCGAATTACCAGTTTTATCTTACTTGGTTATATTTATCAACAGTTTCTAGAAATGGTGTACACATAGATTAAGGCGGCAGATTACTAAAAATGATACAAAAGCTAACTATGTTTCCCTTTTTCGTTAGTAAAAAGAGATAACGGAATATAACTTACCACAATAATAGATAATGTCATTCTATTTCCGAAAATACTAATCAAATGAATTGTCAGTGTTGCTATCTGTATACATTACAGTGCTACCAGAATATGTATTTACCAGAAATCTGGTTTAAGGCAGCGACAAAAAAAGAACTCTATAGTAGTTGCTGAGTTAACATGTTATCTCGGTTCCTTAATAAGTATTTTGTAAATACTATTTGTATTTGTTTTATAATAAACAGTAAAAAATAAATTATTTTGTAATGAACAGTACAAAATCACTTCATATACAGTATATTTTTAAAATGTATTTCACAAGGAACCACCACCACTATTACTACTACTTATATTATTACTACTTTTTTAAATAATATTTGTATTTCATTTGTAATAAACAATAAAAAAATCAATAATTTTCTAATAAACAGTAAGGTACCAAGACAGCATGATATTCATCAATTACTGTCGTTCATTTTTCTAGTCGTTGCCTTAAAATTTTTGGGGTAATTCATATTCTGGGCACTCTGTAATTTCTATGGATTACAATACTGAAAATTCTTTTGATTCATATTTTTCGTTGTAGAATAACATTTTCTATTATTGTCATAAGCTATATTTATCTCTTTTTTTCTTACGAGAAGCGAAAAGAAAATTGGTAAGCTCTTGTATCATTTTTAGACGCCTACCTCCTTAAACTATCAATACACAGTTATTACACAAGAAATGATCAGGTGACATGTTTAAGTCAACACATTTATATTCTTCTGTTTGCACTACTCCTTTTGGAATGTAGTTTGGTTTTACTTTGCAAGTAATTAATAAATTATATATTAAACAGAAACACTCACGAGAGCCGCAATAAATCAGTGGTAGAGCCTTCAGCTTCGGTGCATGACAACTGATTTTATCTCAGCTCTCATCAAGTAGACCTCCGGTGGACAAACAACACTTGTAGGTTTTCCCGATGTCCTCCCGTTACCACCCACTTTTCTCATCCAACCATTTTACTGATGCCAATTTAGCTACTCCAGCGTTTGTCGCCATTTAACGACAACAGATAGAGGAAGCGTTTTCTTCAAACGATACTGCTGTTCAAAAATAGGTTCCATCTTCACAGTTAATTTTCTATAAACCAGAAGTCGATAAAATTCACAATTTCTGGTTTTATTGTTTATCACCATAGAGCGAAAACTCTAAGAGATAACTAGAATTAGTCTTTTGAGAACGATTTAGCGTCTCAAGATATTATAACGACTATCCACAACACTCCAGCCAAACAGAAGTGTTTCACATTTAATATTACTTCCCATTCGAATAGTCTTTCCGTTTTCAAAATTCAGTTTCTTGTAATCGAATCAGTGCCGAATAATAATTTGTATCTTTTCCGTTGAAGTTCTGCTGAAACCTGAAGTTCTTAAAGTTAACCATTTCCGATTTCGACGTTTATCGGCGTACACAGAAAACAGTAAGATATAGTTGAAAGCGTTTTCTTTAGACCATTTTGCGTTTCAAAGGAATATAAAATGATTGGTGTCTGAGATCCCCCTCGTAACTGAGGACAATCTTCTTGCTCGTGTAATTGCAGCTGCAGGGTTAATCTAAAATTTGTCAAATGTGTTTGGTCGTACCAGAAACTCCTTACTTCGCCGATTTTGCTGATTAGAAAGAGCGGAATTTTAGTCTGGTGTGCGTGTTCGGAACCTACCAGTTTTATTGGTTTAAGAATCCGAACTTTGCCTTCAATCCGTCTTCTTGTTTACCAAGATGAATTCCAGAGACGAACTCGGAGACGAACTTAGTGGTATTCGCGGATAAGCACCTGAAACAACCTTTAAGAAATATGTAGACTACGATGAATATGAAGAATAGATGAGTGATGAAGTAAAGGCCTCTATCGGTGAAAACTCTCTCTATTCTTTCTGTGACACTTCGACCTAAATTCAGATTCCGTGATGTGCATTCCACAGAACAGTAATAATATGAATGTAGACTCAGAAGCTAAATGCTTGCTTGTGAAAGACAATGACATATAGGTATATACATTACCTAATACAGTTATGACTACAAACATTAATGCAAACGCAGAATGTGTTTGCGAAATATAAAATGTTTTTCAAACAAAATGACAATAATCCACGCAATATTATTTGAAGCTGGAATACAAGAAATAAAACAGGATCAGCGAGCTCAAATTGAGATAGGACGCATAACAATAAAGGCTCAACAACACCAATGGGGCAATGTGTTTCTTGTTTTAATGCATGGTTATACTGCCTTCATGTGTGGTTTGATTTTTGTTGTTCACGTGCAGTAAATAATAAGGACAGTAAATAATGGCAGTCTTTATTTTGTGCAATTCCGTGCTAAAAATTGTAAGTGTGACATATATCTAGATAAATAATAGAGCACAGAGATTTTATGTTAATGCATAGGTTTAGTTTTTCTTTGATATGTTGTATAAATCAAGAATTAAATTAGATGTTCAAATTTAGTAGCTACGAGACTGACTGGAGTTGTGAATATAACTGGAAACTGTAGTTCGTATAATACTAAAAATAACACTCTGGGTGAACCAAACGTAAATGCGAACCCATTAGAACTCACTACCTAAATTTGTTGGCGGTTGTTATTCATATCTTATCTTGGATATAAAATGATTTGAGGCGTAAAATTCATTTGTTTGATTCTTGGTATATCACGAAGTCAAAGAAGAAAGAATAATGGGCAGCTGTGCAAGTTAATATATTGTTACTTTGGATTACTGTTGCACTTGCCTCACATATTTCTACATTGTATTAGAATATGTCTTTATTTTTATATTACAGAAAATAAGTCATATTGCTAGTAATTTTGTAGCACACGCTATTTTCCATTTGCTGTCAAGGTGCACAAAACGGTAGGTAAAAATTGATTTGAGATATTCTTTCATTACGAAAGTTTGGATCGAAATATCATATGTTGTATAGCTTCTGTTAAAAGTAAATATATTGACAATTATAATTAATAAAATATGAGACAATCCTTCATAAATAGTACATGGCTTTTCAAAATTATCGTTCTAGCTTCAATTACATTTAAATGAGAAAAGAGAATGAGAGATATGTGGATTTACTTCATAATTTTCACACATACCTAAAGTTTAGCTCTATATCAAAACTTCCAACAGAGATCTCCTGTCTTTTCGTTATGTCATTGCACGTGAGGCAATGACGAAAATGGGCAGCCGCCAGGAGGTCGCAAACCGTGTGGAGTGGTGGATAGAGACTAAAACCTGTTACCTAAATGCAATTAAAGTTCCGGGTACATTACAGATTCAAAGCTCCATCATGTCCGACCATCCGGCAGTGTTACACGAAGATTATAAAAGCGGAAGTGTTATGAATATGACGAGTTCTGGACATCTGAACACGAGTGGAGCAGATGTGGAACAGGTGCAACACAGATTTCTCTTGAGCCCAACTACATGAATCCGTCAAGTGTTGCAGTTACCACCGACAGGATACACAGTTTGCTACACATGTGAGTGAAGCTGCATTTCTACAAGATAAAACTGCAGCATGTAGTTCAACCTGATGGCAGAACAAAGCGCAATCCATTTGCGATAGATATTCTCAATCGCATGGACTTTCTGATAAAGGTGAAGATCTCACTCGAAGCGTGCTTTCGAGATGGTAAAAGGTGACAATATGCGGATATGGGCTCGAACAAGAACGGAAGTCGGGGAAGTTTGCGCGATAGTCCGAAGTTAAACGGATGGTGTGGTCTACTTCATGATCGCATAGTGGAATTATTTTTGTTTGCAAAGATGTCAAGAGCTGCGACTGTTCATCTGCATGTGTTCATTTCATCTGGAACAGTTTGAACTCTCATAGGTCGAACATCGATAATCTTACATTCTGCTACAGCAAGACCGTGTCTCTTTTCACTTTGCAGCGAACGTTAGGAGGGCTTTGTACAACATGTTCTCATATCGATGGTTTGGTAGAGGAGGATTCGTTGCCTGCCCGCAAGGTCTCCGGACATCAGCCAACTAATTTATTTTTTGGGTGTGTGTGAAGGATGTTTTGTACACGGCCCTAGTGCAGGATATGCGGTAACTTTCTGTTCATATATTCGCATCAATAGAACACATTTAGCTTCCTAGGTGTAATCCGTTTAAAAGTATTTTGAACATTTTCACATGGAAAAGTAGAAAGTAGAACTTGATATTTGTGCGTTTTTCATTATTATGCTATATTTATATATTACATAATTCACATAACTGTATAATTATATACATCTCCCACTTTTTAACAGTCATATTCTGTTAAATAAAATGTTTATTAAAGTTCCAATGAAGGGTTCTCTAAATAAAAAAAAGGTAGCTAGAGCAGTTTCTGAGAAGTATAACAGATAAAAAGAAAGAAAAACCTAGATATTTAATTTGAAGAAGAAGGAGTTTTTTTGTACCTGACAATGAAAAATTAGAAGGGACATTTAAACGAATGTGCTCTTGGATATAATGTTCAGCAGATGTTTATTGCCAGCGAAATGGTGATTTAGGCGAAGGAATTAAATAAGGAAGGACAGAATAAGCATTTAAAAATGGAAAGAACCAGAATTAATATGAAAGAAAGAAAGTGAGGAATTTATAAATTGGAAATTTGGACTAAATCTACATTCACATTTTATAATATATGCAGAAGGATATTAGATAAAACGGAGAAATAAGAAGAGGCAACACAGGTGTATGTAATACTAGTTAGCTTATTAGAAGCTTAAGGTTTTAAAAAGTGAAAATTGTTCATTAAAGTAACACATGTGTATCAATTAGGATGTTAAGATTTGAAGTGAAAGTAGTATCATTAAAAGTTGAAAATATGTAAATAATTAAAAAATTGTTAAAAATGAAAGCACACATATTATTGATTCCTGGATATGTTTTTCTCTTATTGTCTGAGATATGTAAGCTGTAGTCTTAGTAATTGTATTTTATAATGTGTTTGATGAAGGTAAAGATTATTTGTCAAAACTATAACGACATTATTGGTGTATTAAATAGTATATTCTTAGGTCATAATTTGCTTTTTATCGTATACCCAAATAGGTTTAAAAGAGTTTTTCAGCACTAATGAGTTAAAGTGCCTAAGGTTTATTTCTTCAAGTAGTTTGGTAAGATTCAGTGATAATTTTAGTTTTTTATCATGATAATAATATTGTCACTGCCATGTGCACTCAGACTGAAGTAGTTTGAGATTAGCGTTGGTATTCCATCTCATATTACACATGAGAAACGCACCTAGAGTTTAAATCGGAAACACAATAGGACATTAACATTTCAATGATTTTCACAAACTTAAAACCTCGTGCTCACAAAGAGCCTCCTCCCTATTAACCGACGGATAGGAATGACTGAGTCTGGAGTTGAACTTACTACAATAGGGAAAAATAAATTTTTCGAACGTATACATCAAAGATGCACTCAGAAAAACTGAACCACTTAAATGATTAACGTAAGTATCAAACGGGATATATGATTTTCTTAATAACATGTTCAATTGAATGTATTTAGCCAGTAAATAATTGCTGACATTTGCAAAAATGGAAGCAAAGAAACGCCGCTAGCAAATTGGATGTACTTTGATTTATGAGTAAAATTTGAGTGCCGTACGTCTAAATCGTTCATTGGAAGAGTAATACGAAATCTGAAAGCGATTGACGTTACTGTTTGAAGTTGTTTAGGACTATCTGAGTAACATTACAAAATCAAACTTATATCTAGATGCGTTCAATATAAGACACACGAGACTAAAGTAAATAGTTGCTTTTTATATTCATTTTTCTCATTCTCCTATAGGAATGTACAACACAAAATAATGAGAACACTAACGAAGATAAATTTGTTCCGATGTGTGTATAGCTATTAGTTTCTTCCCACTTCAGTCTGGTAAAATATGAACAAACTTTATTTTGCTACATGTAAATAATAGTACAAGAAAAAAATAGTACTACAACTTTCATTACTGAAATGCATTATTTTAAAATGGAAACATTTTAACCTGTTACCACATTGGTTAATTTCATAGCTATTATTGCAAATTATTTACTAATACTTTTGACAGTCATATGTAAGCTGAGATGCATACGTAAATGATTTTTAAACTTATGACGCAAACCTGGGGTCCGTCATATACAAGACTCAGGACATCTCTTTTAAGATGTTTTCAATTCACTAGTACGCTTTTAAATTTAGAAATTATCTGCATATTTAAGATCCAAAACATATTTAGCACACCTGGGATCCGTACAGACCCAATTCTTTCCATGTTTCCATATGCGCAGGTAGATAAATAAAGCTTGCCAATTGGTAGTTCCTAACAACGGCAACATCAATAAAAATATTTATTACTCTGACAAGTGAATTGTGTTGTTTTAAAAATTATCAGGAGATGACAGAAGAATCTTTGTATTATTATTCAATTACAATTTGGATACCTTTCTGAATGTTACTATACGCATATGTTTTAAACAAATACATTCCTGTATAATATTTGTGAGGGAATTGTTCAATCTTATTTGTATTTCAAAGTTGCCGGAGTATATTACTACTCAAATATACAGAAAACAATGAGTTTCAAGTCAAAATTACATTGAGAAAGTTCTGTTATTTAGTTGCAGCGACTCGTCTATGACTTCCTAAGGAAAGCTTTCTGCGGATATTAGAAGTAAAAGTAACTAGTTGGAAAAATAACTGAGGTTAAATCGGACGTCAGCCATTACGAGTATGAACGTGAATTGTCTGGGAAGGGACCAGGATAAGGAAAGGAGACCAAACTACCGGTAGTTCCAATGAACGTGACGTGGACCTGTTTTCTGATTATGACCCTCAGCAGCGCTCTAGTCGAGAATTAGGCATGTCAAGAGAGCGCGGAAAAAAGACTACAGAATTTTCAGCTTCACGTGGAAGAGAATAAAGTGCTCAGGATCTCCCAGAACACAGGACGTTGGCAGAAAATGCCGTCAAGGATTTCAATCCACCGGAATTTGTTATTCAGAATGAACTACGTGCCCTCCAAGTTTTCAATCTCCAGAATTAGCAAATCTTATTGTGCAGGAAACAGAAGCTCGAATCTATGTTGAGAAAGTAAAGGAGTAAAACTCAGAAAAAGACGAAACTGAAATGTATGCTTTCATAGACTTCATTCTTTTATACCTATTGTCAAAATCGGCAGGAGAAGGCTTGAATGAATTCTGGCAAAGTGAAAATGGACGTCCAATATTCCAAGCAACGACGTCGCTGAATCGTTTCAACTGTCTCGTTAGCTTTAGTCGATTTCATAATATTCAAACTAGTCAAGAGAAACTGGAAACAGACACGATATCAGCATTCCGTGAATTCTGGAAAATATTCATTTTGAATTTCCATGACTTGAAAAGATCTGGAAATTTCTAAGCTATGGATCAGTAAGTGGTACATAAATGTGTAAGTTCTTTTGTATGTTTACATTCCATGTATGACAGGAAAATACGGTAAAAAATACTGAGTGTGCAATACTGGAACGTCATATTCATTCAGAGACAAAATATATGTTTGTTGGCACGTAGGAGAATTTAAACGATCGGGTGAAGTGACTTGTAAAGCCATGGTTAGATAAGCAAGGAAATATAACCATGGAGATTTATTTCAGAATCACTGGGCTTGCCGAGAGTTATGTCTTCAGATTACAACAGTTGTTTGTACAATGAGAAGGTGCAAAAGGGGTATCAATACGGAAATGGTTGAAAACCATGAGCGATCAGAAAATACTTGGAAATAAAGAGAATGTAATATATAGAAACTTTAAGTAGAATGTATCGTAGCACACTAATCTTGCACAATATATATATATATATATATATATATATATATATATATATATATATATATATATATATATATATATACGTAGGTTTATATTGTGTATATCTTTACTATAATATAGTGAATAAAACTAAGGAAATGTATTTTACAATATAATGAAAATAAAACCTAATAAAAAAAGTGCCTACTAAAAACATTATTGGTTCGGACCCCAGTTTTGCATTAACGTAATCTTAGAAGGGTTGGCATCATAAGGTTAATAAAGAGTCTGATATTGGCACGTGTTTTCATGCATAATAATGTAATAATTCTCTCGTATCTACTGATTCCAAATAGGAATATTTCTTCATTATTGTTTATCATACTCGTAGAGACCAAAGTTTCCATGAGAGAATAGGTGATATTGCTCGAATGAAATGTTTGCAAAAACTTGAAACTTAAATGCTCATAGAACAGATGTATTTACTATAAGTCAATAAGTACATATAAAATAAAATTAATAAGCTAAGATTAAGGAGCTACAAACCGATCAATATAATCTCTGTTATGCACTTATTAGTATTTCCTTTACTTATACAGTATCATTTGGAGGATTTGGAAGTTTGTTTTTTGGTGGAAGCTTACTATCTGCGATTGAACTAGTTTATCTTTTTGCTACTGAGTTGTGTCAGATGTTTTGGAAACTACATTTAGCTCGCAAGAAGGAAACAGGAAATAGTGAAAACATTGTTACAAACCACCGACGAATGACGAGACATGTACATGTCGCACCTCTGGGACTTTCCGTAGTTTCATCCAGAAGACAAAATAGAGTACAGGTGTATCCTGAGGGGCTCACATTGATATTGAAGTAAGTAAAAAATAGGTGTAACTATCTTTAGAGGTTGTAGTGTACGAAGTTACAATTCAATTGTAACAGGTAGACATCTATTTGTTTGTTTTTGAGGCGTTGGTTATCTTATATGACTCTTGATTTTATCTTTTATAACTACCGATTATATATATTAAGCCTATCATAAGAAACTTTCAGCACGTTAGGTTAGGAAACATTCCTCAGCAAGTTAGTGTGAACATTTTGTCTTTTCTTTCGTTACAAGTGCATTCTTTATGTTAATTGTTAAGATACAAATTGTAAATGATCTTATCTATACTTAGTAATACTAGGAGGTAAAGGTGAATGAAGCAGTAAATTTTCAACTAATACTTGACAGACTTTTTTAAATATGGCTTGCAAAGAGTCAAGGACAATGCATGTGATAGTTTAACAGAACTTAAGAAAACTGTAGCAAATACATCGTGGAACTTTGAACAATCGTAAGGATACTTGCAGATTAATTTAGTAAGTTCATTCTTTCTTGATTTTAATTCCCATCAGATTATTGAGTTACCATACAATCTTACCTTGGAAACTGAAAGGGAAAATCGAATTCACACTTACTGTACATTGTTGGTAGATTTTTATTCTATGCTGTTGGGATATTAGCGACAGTAGAAACACAATATAACTAAATTGTTTCATGGTTGAAATAATAACGAGGCTTATAATGGAAAATTATACTGGATGTTCAAGTGTAAACTTGCAATATGTGATGGATGTTACTCCGCTTTACCTCATTATAAATGTCTTTCGGCGTCATAAGAGAAGAAAATTATTTCTACAAATGAAATAAGGCACCTTCCAAATTTAGTCAAACTTGGATTAATACCTCTAGAAGTATTGTAGTGCAGTTAGACGAGCAGAGGATTACACACAAGATAGTATTAAATTCGAGTACAAGAATCTTAGTCATCTAGCTTCAAGTAACTTCGAGGATAACTATCAAATCTTGTCTTCTTCTAGCAACCATTGGCAAATTTTTAGTAGTGACTCTCAAACTCTTAACGTCAGGGACATTTGGCCACATTAATCCGATTTTTCCCAATGATTGTGTATCTTCTCCATAAATGTTCATAGAAATTTCCTAGAAACGTCCTAGAAATTTTCGTAATGTTTCGTGAAGTAGATTGTCTGAAATCCTATAGTATCTAGTATTCGATTAGTTCAGAAATATATAGTATAAAATTCAACAAATATGTGTCAGCATCAATACATAATCTATGTTTAATTATATCGTGCTTGGAGCTGTTCAAACTTATTTCTGAATGAAATTAAGGATCAGACATCAACGTTCACCAGATTATTAGGCACTAACTTATCTTTTTTATAAAGCTACATGAACTAACTCACTGACTGAGGCAATATAAAGATTACTTTCAATTGACACAGAGGTTGAAACTTTGCATGTTTATTGTTTAGGAAGAGAAACCAACAGTAAAATACAAAAAAAGGTTTATATAAATATTTCTGTACTTTTAGGAGGAAAAGGGGAGACGAAAAAATGCCGCAGCTGGAGGACCAATTTTTGTTACCGCACTGTACGCACTATTAGAACATAAGTTACCGTAGTTACCGTTTGGCTCTTTTATAACTGGAACCTAGTAGAGGAATTTAGGAAGAACAGCTAACGCAAAATTCCACTTTAATTTCCGCTTATGTATATAGCGGCTGTTTTCCGAAATGGTGCCCTTAAACCACAATTTTTAAAACATTGTATAATAACTTTCTGTAAGGTTATTCAAAAGGGGCGCCGGTTTTGATACATCATATTATGAACTTTTTTCAAAACTCACTAACATAATTCATAAACATGTCCTTCACACATGTACAGTGAATGACGTCGGGAATATGACCTCTTCTACTGCGCTGGCATGCAAAAAGTCTGTTCGTGAAATTGACTATGCCTGATAAGTTTCCACTTGAATTTCGGCGACGACCACTATGACGAAGCCCAGTACTTTCAATGTTCTCTGTTAAACGCACTTCAATATACTTGTCAATAGTCTGCGAAGTGTTGATTCATTCGGTGACTCATTTTGACCTAGAACCGTGGGAAGTCGCCTGACAGTTTCTGCATAACTTTTTGTGTTCTACACTTCTATCCTAGAAAGAATGGGTTTAGCACTAGCATAAAAGAACTCTCTTTCTCCATTTAACAGTACACAGTTTATTAAAATAAAATAAAGATAACAAGAAAAGAGAAAGTAGAAAACATAGTATGCAACATGAAGAATATATGTGTACCAGAGGAGTGCTGAGACAAAATTTTGAAAGCCTTGAAAAAGTATGGCATCTTGCCTTCTTCAGGTTTAACCCATTCCGGACGGGCCTTTTAATACCTGATTTTCCCTGTAAACGGCGGTTTTTTGACATACTTTAAAAATTCGTATACAATACAGTTTTCAATACAATGCTATTTATTATTGCATTTTTATAAATTACAAATCTTTACACAGGTCTGTAACATTTAACACTTGGTATACATTTTCTAACTTTTTAGTGCATATATATATATATATATATATATATATATATATATATATATATATATATATATATATATATATATATAAATTACGCAAAGAGAGAAAAATTTTTACAATGTAACAAAAACTATAAAAATATCCTATACTTATATAATATGTAAGCTATAGTGGGAAAAGGGCCACAAAAATCACAATGTGAGAGTTTCAACAATGATACTTATGTCCACATGGAAACTCAAGAATTACAGGTGATTAGCCTTTGTGTGAAATAGTTCAACAATTTCTTCGCCATTTTAAGAAGTAAAGACAAAAACTGCGTATTCCTACAAAGGAGTAATTACAGGTCAGTTGTGACAAAAACTGAACACACACGCCACCTAGTGCTTGGAATCTGAACCACGTACTCACGATTAACAAGTACACGAAACGAGGTGCGAAAGTCGCCCATCGTTTCATTGCTACAAAAAAGAATTGTACAGTGCGAGCATAGCTCGCAGCCCGTCTACAGGGAAAAAACATACACTGCGAGCTATGCTCGCTGTCCGTCCGTAATGTGTTAAATAATAAAAGACTCAAGTGAAAATCCAAATTACAAATTATAATGACAGATATTAATTGCAATAATTTTCAATTAATTAAAGTGTTAAGTTATTCTAACGTTTGAATTATAATGAATTTAGTTTAGAGTTCTCCACTAGATCTTTGCCATAATGAATTTGTTCCGAGGCTACCTGCCGAAAGAAAAAGTAGCATATAACAGAAACATATTTACCTGAAAATGATGTTAGGCTTTGTGCAAGGCGTTGAAACTTGATGAAGAATATACTGTCAATTGCACTCAACTCTCTCAATGTTTCATAGGTTCGGTCACTTTCTTATGCCCGACTCCGTCAGTGTTGACGCATGTGGTGGTGTGATATTCTGGATTTTTTCAGAAAGCATGATGAGTATCTTCTTCTCGTGTCAGCGTGAGGAGGGAAGAAAGGTAGTGCAAGAGTCACACGCAATTGCTTATACGGAATCTGGTTTCTTCAACAATCAAAATGAATGAATGTCTAAGGAAGGAGAACGATATTCAGATATTCGGGAGATGATATTTCGCTTGATCGGAAGCATCACATCACTCCTAACTCAAACTTTATGATATCATCATACTGACATTTCCTGAATTGTGGCATTACGTGATTCATATCGTGCCAATATCCTGTTTCTTGCAAACTAGGTCACTTATGCACTGGTTGTGCAAGATAACCTTGAACTGTTTTTTGTTTGCGTTTTCTTGGCTAGTCATACGATGCCTTTGCGTCAGGAAGAAAAGGAAGTGTTTATATAATTTCCATGTTTGGATGAAACAACAATGTATTAGTCATCCAACCGTTATCTCTCTATTTCCTCTTTTCTGGAATCACTCATTCCTTGAGAAAATTTATAGGAAATAACAATCAAACATTAAGATTGTTGTTCCTATAAGGAATGCATATGTAGAAAAAAGAAAGTAATGACAAAATTTTGTTTTCAATAAAGTTAAGGAGAATTGAACTAAGGACCTTGGAGTATAAAGAATGGTCACGAAAATAAAACACGTGACAGCTCCCAACATTGGGTTTTCCAAGCGACCCGCTTAGAGTGGGTACTGTTGGCGCTCAAAGGTTGTATGTAGTAAGCGAGTACAATTCAAATGAAACTGAATGCAACTCAATGTTTCAATATGGCATTGACGTGGTGAACTCATATCAGTAACGTTGTGTTTCAAAGTGAAGAAATTGAACTACTGAAATTACTGAATACACTATGACGTATGACTGGTACGTCAATTACTAATGATACACGGTCTCAAATTTTACATGGAATAAAATAAAGAATGAAAGTAATGCACAAAGAAAACAACAAGTATACTAATACATGTGTCTAATCGATTGAATGTGATATCCGGGACTGTATGAAGTTGCAGCAACCAAGTTATTGTGCATGACATAAGAGTTGCAATAAAAGAATACATCATTAAATGTGTATCGTAACATCATTTCACTTTGAAATCACATTCAACTTACTGGTTTCGATCAATTACTCGGAAATCTAACAACACTGTAACACAAGGCATAATGAATAGTGGTGGAAGAAACATAGATATTAATAAAAATATTAACGATAATATAATGTAAAATGCTTCCTTACTCCATTAAAATTTCCTTTGTATGGTTAAATCTTTATATGAACAAATTCCTTTGTATATTGATAATGTTTTATAACAGGAAAAGCAAGTAAACCGTAACTTTTAAACAAGGAGGATTCAGCAGTGAATCCGTTGAAAAAAGTGTGTATCGAAGCAGTGAAAGTAATGCATAATACATAACACATAAACCCAATAAAATGAAAGTGACACGTAATCTAAGCAATAGTCGTTCTTTTAAGAAAAATAAGGAAAAAATGAATAAAGCAATAAAATAACTTTGCTGCTACGTCGAAGCCTAGAAAAAACTAAATTGTATCATAATCTACACCTTAAATACACTATACTCTAGTTATACCAATGTACACAATAATGATACATCACATTACATATTGACATGTAACTTATAACAGGGCGCAATAAATCAGAGTGAAACAACCTAAACAGAAACTGGAGGAAAGGCTAAATACACTGACAATATATGCGCCATAACAGACTGAATTAATGAGAGATTTTACCATACTTCTGATTCACTGTTCGTGTCTTTAATTTTCAATATTTCATTTCGTCATAAGATAAATGAAATCTATAATGAAATCTATATGATGAAATCTATAACTTCAAGAACAGAATAAATAACTTGAATATATGAAAAAAATATATTGATTAATATTAATAAGTTGACTGTCGACCGTCATAGTAGATGGGAATTTGAGACGTGAAAATAAAAGTATATATACTAAAACGAAAATGACATTAAAATAATATGTTCAACTGCACCCAAAGGTCCGTGTTCTGTGAGAGTGGACGTTCCATCTTTGGGGTCGCCGTTTTCCAAACCATACTACGCGAACACAGGTGTGCCGAGCATCAGTAAAGTTTGGGAAACACCGAGCAGTGCACAATGAAATGAAATGAAATCTTTGAGTTTTACGTCCCACGGTATGCCAGTTAGGCTAAAGGAGACGGTGATTATGAGATATGAAGGAAATGGTGGAATGAAGAAAGTGGGAGGAATCGGGAGAACCCCGAGAAAACCCACGCACACGGTGTTCGTCCACCACAAAGTTCACTTGGCGGGGGCTAGGATTGAACCCGGGACCCCAAGCACCAGAGGTGAACGCTCTACCACTGAGCCACCGCGGAGCAGTGCACAATGTAGACCAACCTTGAGCCAATTGTAGATATAAGAAGATATATAAACATATCGAAATTAAGGTAACACAGCAGTATTGTTGGTCAAGGATCAAGAACATAACACACGTTAGACGAAGTACTACCAGCTTATGTCAGCTTAGTGGAGTATCTAGCGAAGACACCAGCGCGCAAGATCCAAGTGCAATATTGCTTGCAAAGATTATAGCATATAGCGGCATATTGCATACCCATAGTGAATAGCGGCTGAAGGTTCAGAGCAAAATGCTCACATCTTCCACTGAAAAGGTTCCCATTGCAGGAGAAAAAACAATGGAAAATCCATGCAGGACCGCAGGCCGCGGACCAAGAGTTGAGAACCGCTAACCAATGGTTCAGGAATGCATGAAACGAAATAAAACAGAATTAATAACAGAAGGAAACATGTCAAAGGTAGAAACTACTCTCGAAAAAACTGAGCCGAAAAAAATAATTTAGGCAGTATATAAATAACAGAGATTTAATCCAGCAGAGCGTAATTATACCATAGCACAATTTCATGTAGAAGCAAAACAAAGGCGAGACATGCGGACCGAGAAGATACTGGATCTTCCGAGATATGAACAGCGCAGTCGACGTCAGCAGGATGTGGAAGACAGAGTGTTGTACAGCGGTGGACACTTCTAAATGGTACAGCCATATGGAGATTTACGGCTAAGGTGTACCATTTAGAAGTGTCCACCGCTGTACCATAGTCGCGAACAAATATCGGGAGTGACCTTTCCGTATCGGAAAAGAAAGCGGGCGCAGGTCAAGCAGTGGGTGGAAAGTGCGGAATGAACTGGAATCGGTATCGGCAGTGGGACGAGCGTGTTCAGTTTTACGAAGTCGAAACAACACACAAGAATGTGCGACGGTCATTGGAAGCAACAAAAGGAACCCTGATAGCATGTGACTAGAATGAACTTGTAACAAGATGCGTATTGCAGCTTAATCTGTGTATACCAAGTCGTTAGGTTAAAAACAAAAAGCCAACAATGATCAAAGGAAACGCAAAGATGAGTTAACAGAGAGAGAGGGGCGCGTGGGGACTAAACTCACAAAGTGAATCATAAAGGGACCAAGTAATAAACGCCTGCATAAACAATATCATAATCGTGGCCAATAGGCGTATGAGATCGAAGAAAGAAAAAATAAATAAAAATATGGGGTCTAAAATGTCATGAAAAATGCCATGCATAAAAGAAGGGTGACGTAAAACGATAATCATGGCACCTAGGTGTGGCTACGGATAACAGAGGTCCGAGGTACGTAACAGAAGAGCGGAAGGTAGTTGGTTGATGCAAACATGATGTGATTGGCCCAGCCTGTAAAGAAAATTTGGCCCACTAACGAAAGAGACGATGGGGAAGATATGGCTTTCCTCATGGAGCACTGTATCCGTTACAAAAACGGAAATACAAAGCAGCTAAAATAAAACTAAATTTAGATTCGTATTATTATTATTATTATTATTATTATTATTATTATTATTATTATTATTATTATTATTATTATGGAGGACTGGGAGGAAAATTTATACAAACTAAGCAGTACCATATGATACCATATAATACTAAATACATATAATATGCAACACAAAGAGGCTCTGAAGCCTGGGCAGGGCAAAAAACACTACAAAGGGGCGGCTACGATTAACGGGATTATACTTCGAACAGACCAGGAACTCGCCAACAAATCAACTATAATATGGACATGGGGAATAGGATTGGTTTGTGTGCGCTCTGCTGGTAATACTCAAATAACAGCAATAATATAGTTCAATGCAGATACTAAATCAATAGAATCATACATTGGAATGAAAATCTAAAATAACATTGCAAAGAAAACAACTCGTAAATAAAGTGATAAAGCTAACCAAATAAAACTGAATGGATAAAACTGACTTGACATTAAAATGTAGCAACTAAATTGAAACTATGAAATCCAAATAAGCAAATAAACAAAACAAAAGTTGCAACTGCTCAATTTCAAACCATTTTCTTGATGATCTTCCTTTCTGTCTTCAGTTGCACTGCGAGGTAGGATATCTGCTTAGCGAATGTACGCTTCAAAGATTGCTTGACAGCTTACTTATTATTTGGTGGTGTTTTTAAATAATTATATATATATATATATATATATATATATATATATATATATATATATATATATATATACATATTTAAATATATCTATATAGGTGTAAGTTGCCCTTAACTAGACAGCTACTAGTATGTAAGTAGATGTAAGTAGACGGGGTTCGAACTCAGACACTCAGGCGAATTTCTAAAAAGTATGAAGTTGACATGGTGGTAGTGAATGATATGAATGATATGAGTAGCACAACCGCCGGAAACCAGAATGGGCGGCCTGGTTCAGACTCGAACCAAGAACTAGGTGGGTGGAGTGACACAAGATGGGGGTTCAAATTGGCGGACACTCACA
This sequence comes from Thermobia domestica, assembly GCF_964235325.1. Classification (NCBI taxonomy): domain Eukaryota; kingdom Metazoa; phylum Arthropoda; class Insecta; order Zygentoma; family Lepismatidae; genus Thermobia; species Thermobia domestica. Next base: position 111,561,144 of record NC_137454.1, on the reverse strand, counting down.
TGGTGTTAATTATACAAGGTCTTGGAATATACGTATTATAGGGAGCTGGCTTTAATGCGAGGCCGAGAAATTCAGAGTTGATTGACAGGTGCCCCACCCCGTCACCAAGAAACGGTCACTCGACGGTTCTGAGCAGGGTTGCCAAAGCATCGTCAAAAAATTCAGCTAGTACTCACTTAATTCAAAGAGTTTAAGCAATTATGCAATCCCTATCGAAGATCCCTTTATACGTGGACAAACGCAAATTAGGCTGTGATAACAAATGTTTCACTTTCTCCCTCGCTTCTTCGTCGCACTGCACAATGGCCTTTCTTATTACTTCTCTAGCTTCGCTATGTATAATTTGCCCTCTCTTACGCTGTGAAGCCATTGTAAAATTAATAATAAGCAACAAAACCAAAACCACCACAGCGCACAACAAATAAACAACTCACACTAACTCTTCAGAATGACATTCATGTGACAATTTTTTAACGCTGGCATATAGAAGGAGGGTAAAGGAGTATTGCAAGTCAGGCATAAAAAAATGTTGAAAATTTTCATAATTTACCTCAGCCCCCGCTGGTAAAGAAGCTAGCTCCCTATAATAATTATGTGTGTGTGTACCTCCCGGAAGTGTACCCGAGATGGTGGATATAAAATGGCTGACAACTGATAAGATAAATAACATTAAATTAAACAGTAACAGGAAGGACAATAGGAAAAAAGGTGCGAATAATGAACTTACAGAATAAGGGGTTAATATTCCTATAAAATGGTGGAAAAATTTAAAGCGGCCGCTAGTAGCGTTAGGATAACTAAATAGCATTTAGTGAAACTAATTTTTAGAAAAAGTAATGATTACTTTGCATAACTAAAGAAGAGAATTGCTAATGGGGATTGGTTTCCAGGACCAACTTTAAAACAAAGTGGCCGCCTCATTCTAGTAAAGGATGTATGCTGAATGTCGCTCTAGCAGCTGCAAATCAAATAGATACACCTTCCCACTAATACTAGGCTATAGAGATATACAAGAGGTGATTGAAATTCTTGTTACAACTATAAATGTAATTAGTACAGGAGTTTGGTATTTAGTACAAGAACTGATTGGATCTCAAGGTCCAAGAGTTGAGAAACAACATGCTTCAAATGTCGAATATATGCACAATGATATATGTATTTGTAGGAATTAGTGTTATGAACTAATGTGTACGCTGTCGGCATATAGCTGAAATATAACATAATACCATAAACACTCATAAACCAAGCGGAACGATATTTGCACTTTTCTCAACCCATGGTTAGGATAGGTCATCTATCTAATAGAAAAATTAAAGAACATGTTATGCCTGAAAAGGATAGTGTTAACCATACATGTCAATGTCAACTGAATGAATTTTCTAAGTTTACTACTACATAAGTGCTTATTATTACTAAATAAGCGGAAATGAATACCTGCATCTAATTCCTACATCTAAAGAATTTCTACAATTCATTACTTCAAGACTCTACAATAATATTTACTAAATACTACTTGATAGAATATATAATACATAGATTGAATACTTATATCTTGATTATGATACCTATTTTGAATACCTATATTTACATAGTGAATGCCTTAATATATAGAGTAACAAATATACTTATTGCTCTAATTCTACTTATTGCAAACATATAAGAAACAAAAATATAGTCTAAATAAAATAATAATAAAGCGAAAATAATACAGGTAGATATAGTTAAAATGGATAAGAAAATGAGTAGAATAAGCATACTTGAATTATTATTATTATTATTATTATTATTATTATTATTATTGTTATTAGCCAATAAAATAATCAATAAAACCGTTCTCTTCTCTTATACTTATTTCTGTATATAGAGTGTCTGTGTGTATCTACTAATCATGTGCTTTTTTTAGCAACCGGTTTATAATACAGCCCTATACTGGCATTTGGTCATTACGTGGTGTTTCATATTCCGGTGATACCTTGCTGGTGCATTTAATTTGCACGTGTTACACGAGGGGGAAGCGTAGGTTTGCGAATCGAAAGACAGAACATAAACCACCGAGTGTCATAAGAAATATGCATAGTAGAACATTGATGCTGAGACTCACCGACAAGAATATGTTTGATGACGTACAAGACTCTTCATGTAGTAGATGCTCAAAAGAAGAAAAGGAATTAACAACAGCTAGTACTGATAAGGGATATTGGGTTATCCACTTGGATGGTATCACATGATGGTTTTTAGCCTGTAATGTACTTGTTGAGAGGCAAGGACACTTTCAACGTAGGATTACATTCTGGAAAGAAAGAGTAAGTGAACAACCGAGTTGCACGAAAATAGCACCAATTTTCTGAGTAGCCCTCAGAGGGATTTCCATTGTAGGACAAGTAACTGTTAGAGTTTGTTCATGCGTAATCATTAGTGATAGAATAGTATAGTTTTAGTAATTGGTAGACATATCATACGGCTTCGCAAAAGAAGTCCATTTACAGAACTTATTAATATCTTTCGTGATGCCTTTTAATTGAGCCTTTATACATTCAACATTTCGTAAAAGCGTCATGGGCGCAGGAGTCAATAGACACAATAACGCATTATGAATGTCACAACGAGTGTACAAAAGCTGGTCTCCTGGTTGTCGATATAATATAAATAATTGCCGCATTTCTATATGACAAATGGTGTTATCTTTCCGAAATGCAATAGGTGATACTTTTCATATTGAGTGTCCTTGGGACGTCATATGTTGAGCGAACGTACTTGGGAAAGAAAGGGTCCTAACATTTTACAACATAAGTAGGAAATAAAATATAGACAGAACCCAAAATTAAGAATAGCTAAAAGAACATATGATAAGGATACTAAAAGTTGGCAATAGAAATAGAAGCAAAAACAGTTGAAGTCGTAGCTGATACAGAACCCATAATACTATTAGCGAGAGTACTAATTTCCGTACATAGAAAATTCACAAATAAGGCCGTGCGAATATGTTTTCGAAATCCGGAAATGGGGTATCTTAGTCGACCAATTGGTGTCAAGACACTGACTGAGGTCTGTATATTCTGAACTTGCAAACGCTGGCCCTTTTAATTTTAGAGATGGAACTTTAGACCAAGGAGTAGGTATTAAAATTGTTAGTGTTAGTTCTCGGTCATTTGTAGCAGGATATGGAAATGAAGGTGGAATAACATGATCAACGGTGATGATTGCCTTACCTTGACATGGTAATGATAACTGATATGCTCCAGCTGTAGTAGGATCCAAATTTAATACAGTTTTCTTTTTATTGGGCTACTCCATAAAAATTTCGGTCGGTGGGTTCGTGATAGTATATAAATTAGACTGGTTCTCTGATAAGTAAGCCGGTTCCTTCTTCACATCGAAATACACAATACTTGCTACTTTCTTCAACTGTTGCACTCTGAAATAAAGTTCGTGCGCAACCAGGTGATTGGACTGAGTCCTCTTGGTACATTGGAAGAAAGCAAAGACTTTCCCGTTTAAGATCACATTGCAGCTAGTTTACCTGTAGGTAAAATTGAAATGACTTAATCACGTTTTACAAGAATCGAGGACTGACGAGAAATGATGCAGGTGGCATTCTCATACCTGTATGGCACGGTTACAAACCCATATACTTCTGCTGGACCATTATCCTTAGTTATCGGAATTTTCTAGGAGTAGGAGAATACTTACATCATCCTCAAAATAATAACAACTTGCAATGGGAACGATATAGTGTTTTAATAGATCAGAACGGGGTATAGCTAATATATAAGAATGCTGGCGTAATCTATTTTGTAGTTTAGTGATGTCTAATTTAATTTGAGATGGAGAAATCATAGAAGGTGGTATTCGTTGAGAAATGCAATGAGTAATGATTGCCTGATCTTCCGAATCTTTCATGTGTGAATTAATGAATTGTAAAGTCGCATAGCATATGTAGCTAGTAGTAACTGTTTTTCTTCAGTATCATTTTCCAGTGTCTATTTAACATCTTTTGCGTGCGTTTTATTTCTTCTTCTAATTGAGTGATGTTATTTTTTAAAAACTAAACATTAAATTCTTACTAGCAAACTTACTTCAAACTGAACTAAATATCGATGTTTCGAGAAAATTTCCGATGTCATGGCCTGAGCTATTGATTCTAATTCCTTTTTTTTAATTGCTACTTTATCTACTATAGCATCCGTGCTACAGAACAACACGAATGTAAAACATCACCAAAGAACATATGCTACGGTTAGTTCGGCTTTCAAGGATATCAAAACTTAACCTACTCACATTATGAGATTCTATGATAGTCGCCAATTTGTCATCATACGGGACTAATGAACAATAAAAGAATGTATGGTTGTTGATTTTTGGGTAAATTTCATCTTTAAGGTTCTGACTAATTGCAGAGTTCTGCTTTGGATTTGGTAGTTGAGTGACTTGTTGATGATAGACTAAAGAAATGGCAGCTTCATAGATAATTATTTGAGAGAACTTGTTCCAGAACGCGCCGGTGGTTACTGTTATGGTGTATGGATTCTGATCAGCTGAAGCAATCAAGATGGAAATGAACAATATAGCTCGAGTTAATGAATTAGCCATCTGTAAGAGAAGAATTAGGAGAATCAATTCTCTCCGAAGAGAACTTCATGCCATGTTATACTTCTAGTTACCGCGCAAATGACAAAACATTCATTATTTAGGTGGAAGCGGATCCTGATTTAAATGCCAATCAATGTTCCCTTCCCATTGTGAGGAAGAATATTAATAATTTACGTTTTATCACAAAAAGTCAAATATTAAACAAGTACTTATATTGTAAATCTTGGTAACGATTATATGCTTCGAGTGATAGAAATACTCGAATTGCTCTTGGTACTATTTCGTTTACGTATTTGGATGGGATACTCTTAAAATTTAACTGTCATATATTTCGGATCCACTCCTCGATCTCATGTTGAACGTTGTTTACTGGAATATGTGGTCGGTTTGATATGCTGGTTCAATAGTCAGATTCGGACTTCGAATTTAGGTTGCTTACCTACAACGTGAGCATACGAATGAAAGTGCAAGGAACATTATTATGTTTTTTATTAAGGGTAAATTATGAAGAACATCTAATATTATACCGAATACTGGAGGTTACTCAATATCTTCATCGTTCCATACTTCTTCAACGTCCATACTGAGCTAGGATTACAAACAACTGATACATTTGATACTAACTTGTGACCGGATAGTATGGGTGTTGTGTAGATGGAGAGGAGTTAGGTAACATTCCCATGTTGAGGGTGGCATGTCGTTTATAGATGGGCCAGGCAAGTTTTCTTTAATATTCATAATAAATCTGTTTTGTATGATCTCTTGTAATACTGCCACGTGGGCACTGCCTCGAGTATATATGACAGTAACACGAGGAATTGCTCTAAGTACTCGGGCTCTAAGTAGGAATTTGTCTAAGGAGCCCATGCCCCAAGTTATTCCTGTGTTTCGTACATAAATGTTGTGTTGCTCTTTCTCAAATTTTGACAAAGTTTCGAAATCACGTATTGGTCTTACAATCTTATGATCCATATATGGGTTCCTACCAGCTACTAAGCGACTGGAAATGATAGGGATCAAAGCGAATTCACGTATTACATAAGAGTTTACGGTGTACATAACGTTAAAATTCTGCAATGAAGATTGACATTTCCCTGTAAATAAATGCAAACATTTAGGTCACTACGGTTAAACTAATATTTTCAGATACTAGCACTTACATAATGATGACACACAAAGTTCTGAAAACCTATAAGAAATGCACAGAGATAACTTGCCCTATTCCTGACTCTGGGAAGTACTGGGTTAAGCATTCCTTTGGGATACGAGTCTCCCTTGCACTATTATTAGGTCCTTGTTGGAACCTTGATGGTTTCTGATTACGCGAAGTTTGATTTCATTTGTTTTGTGGTTGTTGGAATTTACGTGTGTTACGGTGATACTGATTGTACTGTCTGCGTTGTTGATCGCTGGTATCTTTATTGTATGCTGATTTTGTTGACAGCGATACTCATTCAAACCTTGACGATGATACTTGTTGCGACTTTCAAGAGTCATGTTACGCATTTGTTTTTAGTGTCCGAACAGATGGATCTTGGCATCTAGGATGCTTGCAAACTGCCTTTTCTGAACGTTAAGTCTGCTTAGTGGTAGTGCCTTGTTTTGGACGTATACTCATCTATTGCCCTTAAGTTGGCTTCATGTTCTACAGCTTCGCAAAGCTGCAGTTGTTTTTGTAGGTCATCCAGAATTTGCCAATCCATAGTTATAATGAATTCAAGGGGTGGACGTTCCAAACCCTTTAAAATAGTTCGGGTTTTCTCTTTCTCGTCCATAGTGAAGTTTGCCGTTTTACATAAGGGAAGAACATTAAACATGTATTCATTATATGATTCATTTGGCAGCTTCTGTCTCTGATACAATGCTGCAAAAGCACCGCCGATATCTCCAGTTGATTTCAAAGCCTTAAGGAGTTTATCCCTAATTTGATTGAAAGTGACTCCTTCAACATTCAGTTCGGCATTGTGAACTTCGAAGTAATCGCGAGCACTACCTGAAATGAATGGGAGTAGATATGCCTTCTTTTCGGCATCACTCCATTTAAACATCTGAGCCACATTTTCCAAATCAAAAAAACGCCTCACGTCCTAATGAGGTTTCCGAGAGAACACATCTATTGGGAAAAATGGAATTTTATTGTGGACCGTCACGGGATGTTTCTTTGGTATCCATCACAGAAGGGGTAGATTGTTTGGAATGTTTACTGGGTTACCCTAATTTTAAAGAATCATTACAAGGACTAGACATACATTGACTACGTGACTACAGTAAGTAAACCAACTGTAAAGAGACACCGTAGAAGGAAGATGATTGATATTCTTTTAGGCTTTAGTATCAGAGTTCATAGGATTGCCTGGAGACCATTTGCGTTCAGGAAATGATATCAAGTGCTTAACATTCACCGTAAATCACCGTAAATTCCTTGTTGTCACTACCAAGTGCTCTTAACACACAGGTGTTACCTTGATTATTTCATAAGGACCAACATAGTGCTTTCGCTCTAGTTTATGTGAACGACCAGGTTCCCTAACGTAGGAATTTAATCGTATTTTGCCACCTATTTTATGCGTTATTTCACGCCTTCCTTTATCAATCCGTTCTTTACCTTTAGCCTGTCTCTGGGCTAAAGCTTTCTTGGCAGCTTCGTGAATTCTTTTGAGTCTTCTTTTGAACTCACGAGTCATTTGTTTATAACATTGTGTCTCCAATTCATTAAACAATTTCGGCTTTCTGTTATACACTAGCTCGAAGGGACTATATGGATGCAAGTCGTGTCTTCTTATATTATAACCGTAACCTGCTAAAGGTACGTACTTTGCCTATTGTATTTGATTCGCATCAACGTATTTACTTAGGTATTTCGCCAGGGTATAATTCCAATTCTCTACACGAGCTTGAGACTCTGGGTGATAGGAACTACTGAATACCTGCTCTTTTGTTAACAACTTAGCTGTCTCCTTCATCAGTTCGGAATGGAAGTTACTCGCGTTATCTGTTTGTATGATCGACGAAGGACACAGACAATATTTTCGATCACAAAGTTCACCACACTTTTCAGTTACGGATCGCAAAGCTCTGACCATTTTACAAGTGCAATTGATTATATATTTATACGAATTGAAAGGAGGAAGAGGTCCAAAAATATCGAGTTCCATGGAGTAAAATGGATGTTTTGCATCTACTGGGAAATGGAAACCTTGCTTATGTCTATTGTTAGCGTTCCTCTGCTGGCACGGAGGACAGAACTTGCCATAGCCTCGCACTATTCTACCTATATGGGAAAAATAGAAAGGGGTGTTAATCTTTGCATACGTCTTTGTAAACCAAAATATCAACCATGCAATTCTGAGTCATGAGTTTCTAGAATAATTTTCTGAATATCTGACTCCGTAACGTATTCAAGTCATCGCTAATTTTTCTATACACCCTCTTTCAATGCATAAGGACGTGCGACAGCACCAGTCGGGTTGTCTTTGACTCTCTTTAGGATTTTGGAAAAGTATGAGTCTTGTGCTTGTTTAGCCGAGATGGTTTCTCCAGTATTTACCCGAAGATATTATCCTTGGATACTACTTCTCTTAGATCGCGCTCTTCTTGAGACAACTCAGTAACAGAGTACCAAGATAAACAATGTGGGACACAATCCGTCTTAGTGGTTTATGGACGACTTTGAAAGAATATTGTTGCTGTCTTACTGCCCATCGTTAATATTTTTCGCGAAGAGAAGTGAGATTGATTAAGTACCAGAGACTACATGCATCTACATACACTACGAAATTAATTTCATACAAGTAATGAAGGAAATGAAGAATACTTTGCACTAATTCTGAAGTTTCGATTTCCGGCATTGAATAATTAGATTCGGATTTAGTGAGGGTTCCGTTAAGTATGTAATAGGATGTCTTTTCCCACCCCATCCGGAAGGGATAACGGTGGTCACATGGTTGTAGTTAAGTACTAACATTTAACCTTTCGATTTTGGGTCATACGAAGTACGTGGTACAAGACATCAAAACCGGTGATGTAACTCATCACTATTTTCAATGTACACTTTAGTAATATTATAGGAATCAGTTCTTAATTTACTACCGCTACTTATTTGGCGGAAATCTTTATTTCATTTAAAGTGTAAACATTGATGGCTTATATTCTACTATGTCCTGAATGCAAATGATTGACCAAACTTGATCTTCTAAATTTTCTTTTACAACATTTTGTAGAAAAGTAATTTTTGATCTACTCTGGTTTTCACTACTCCTCGAATTTGGTTTCCGCTGTGGTCTTTGCCATTTATTTCCTCCTGTAGCGGAGTTTTCGTTTCAATTCATACGGTTGGTGATCATAATGGAATCATTGGGTCCATTTATGTCAGGGAGTCCTCGTGGTAACCTTGAACGTGTGAAGCAGTAAAAACGTGATAGGTTTAACCTGGGTCTGAACCTAGACTTGGTACATCTGCGGTTTGTCAAAATACAAACCCGTCTCTTGGCTTGACTTTCAGGTGTTTTCAACAGCAAATAGTTTGGATAGATGGCAAGTGAATACCTTTGGATAAAATCATTGTCTAGGATAACACTATGTTCGTTTCGTCGACCTTTCAACAAAGCCATATTTAACCACATACGGTTGTTATACCCTTGAAGGTCCTTTAAATAGAAACATAACCGAACAACTGGAAGTATCTCAGTTAGGTTTCCACCTATAGTCTGGATTCGAACTGTGAATTTAAGACAATTTGCTATAGGAAGATTGGGTTGTATTAAATTTTCGTGTATTTAAATGTGGGTAGTATTTAAATTACACGGACACTTCACTCCCCGTGTCCAAAAGAGCGTTTGCCAACCGCCCACCTAACTTAAGACAGACTGTGATGAGTGATGTACCTGATTTTTGACCTTTGACAACACCAACGGCAGATAATTTAGTTTTCTTGTTAGGAATATCAACCGAGGGAGTCAACGCACTACATTTTTACAGAGTGTCAATGCTTTCTAAAGTAGATAATTTCCTAATAACATCCTCTAATGATTTTACTTCAAATAACATAAGAATCTCAGCATAAGAGAGAGGGAGAGCTCGAAGCAAATAAAGTAAACATTCCTGTTCGATAATACCAGGTCTTACTAGCAACCAATCCCGATTGTAAGTGTAAACACAACAATCCACTGCATCATCGGGTTTGCGTTTTCGCTTTAGAAGTTCCCGATGCATATAGGATAAATACTGGTCATCTGGAAATGCTGTTATCAAGAGCTTTTACAACTTTGAAACGTTTGCATTTCTGCTATCCGTGGTCGTACTACGTACTTTCATGCTTGAGCACTTACTCGAGGACATAATGAGAAATAGGAGAGTTTCTTTTTTAGGGACAATTGTATACTTGAGATAACAGCTCATAGTGTCCCAAACAATGATTAACTGATTCACCGTGGGCACCTTTGAAGATGGGAAAATTTAAAATAGGATCCCACACTAACTTAGATTCCTGTGTACCTAACTCAACACGAGGTGTGAAACGAGAAGCCTCAGGTGTTTCATTTTTTGGATGTTCATCCTATTTGCGGATGTCACCTGGTATACTTGTACCTGCAGATACAACTTACTCTTTCGGTGTCTGTATAGGGTCCTGAGATGTTGAAGTAGCCATTGGGTTATGAAACTCAAAACTATTTAAAATGTTCCCAGGTGAATCCGAAGATGAATCTGAGAATATGGTGACTGTTTTTGGTGCGGGTTACGACACCGTTTCATATACGTAGTGTCCAATGGTTCCTCAAGAATTGTTTAAGGGAGGAATGACCCAACCATAGGCCTTCCTGATCATGACGTTTTCTGCAGTTCCTCATCAGTTTTAGCAATAGCTCCACATTGCAAACAATCCACTCGTAAACATTTAGGCAAAACACTTGAATGGGAGGATTTTGATTTTTTGACTTTACACCGCTGTATAAAGAAAGACATGACCGAAACAGAATGGAACTTCAGTTTCTAATGACAAAAATACAGCTCATATGACGGACAACGTTTAACATATTCTCAAAAAATATTCATGGAATACAACATGGATGGAAAATAACATTATTACACTTAGATGGAAGTAGCCATACTCTAAACAAAATCAAATGAGCAATGAGAAAGGTACAAGGGCGTATCTCGGATGGGTCCCCAAAGTTCTCACGGCTTTGATTTCTTCGCCAGAAGGCAGAGATATATGAGGTACTACAGGTTCAATTTTGCCTAGGGATATAGGGATCAGAATACACCCATCTAGTTGTACCCTACACTTCTATCTTATAAATGATGAGTTTAGGACTAGTATAAAAGAAGAGCCCTCTTTCTTCATTTAACAATTTACAATTTATTAAAAATAAAATAAAGCTAACAAGAAAAGAGAAAGAAGAAAACACAGTTTACAAAACGAAGAATATATGTATAACAGAGAAGTGCTGAGTCAATATTTTGAAGGCCTTGACAAATTGTGACATCTTGCCTTTCTTCAAGTTAAGTAATAACAGAATCAAGTGAAAATCCAAATTACTAATTACAATGACGGATATTAATTGCAATCATTTTCAATTAATTAAAGAGTTAAGTTAATATAACGTTTGAAATATAATGAATTTAGTTGAGTATTCTCAACTAGAACTTTGCCATATTTCATTTGTTCCGAGGCTGGCTTCCGAAAGAAAAAGTAGGTTAAAACAGGAACATATTTACCTGAAACTGATGTTACACCTCGTGCAAGGTGTTGACACTTGATTAAGACTACACTGTCAATAGGACTCAACTCTCTCACTGTTTCACGGGTTCGGTCATTTTATCATGCCCGACTCCGTCATGTGGTGGTGTGATATTCTGGATTTTTCCAGAAAGCAGGATGAGTCTCTTCTTCACTTGTCAGCTTGATAAGGGAAAGAGATAGTACAAGAGACATACGCAATTGCTTTTCTTCAACAATCAAAATAAGTGATTGACTAAGCAAGGAGAGGGAAAAGTCGGATATTCGGAAGATGATATCTCACTTGGTCAAAAACATCACATCACTCCTAACTCTAACTCTATGATATCATCATTCTGACATTTCCTGAGTTGTGGCATTACTTGATTCATGTCGAGCCCATATCCTGTTTGTTGCAAACTAGGTAACGTATGCACGGGTCTTGCAACATAACCGTTAGTGGTTTTTTGTTTGCGTTTTCTTGACTAGTCATCCGTTGCCTTTTGTCAGGAAGAAAACGAAGTGATTCCATAATTTCCATGTTTGAATAAAACTATAAGGTATCAGTCATCCAACAGTTAATTCTTTATTTCTTCTCTTCTCGAATCAATCATTCCTTGAGGTAAATTGAACAATCTAAAGGAAACAACAATCAAACATTAATATTGTTGTTCATATAAGCAATGCATATATAGAACAAAGAAAGTAATGATATTTTTTTCAATAAAGTTAAAGAGAGTTGAACTAAGGTCCAAGGAGTATACAGAATGATCAAGGAAATATAGCCCGTGACATTTAATCGCAATAAATTTGTAAACTATTTCAAAATATTAAATTAGTGCTGACGATACAGCATAGAAAGAAAATCAGACCTATGTTCAGTATCATAAAAATGAGGATCGATTGTTTTCTATGATGATGCCGCCATATTACATTTCCAGATATATTTTTCTTTCGTATATATTTGGCGTGGATCATTCCCATTAGCTGACGGTGCCCTGCCTTTACATAAGCGAAGAGTCGCGTAGTCTTTCTTTAGTTTGGTTTTTCGAATTCATTGTGAAGGTCTACACAACGATGTTCTTCGAGATTCGACGGCACACTGCTTGCAGTGACTGGGCGCGATACTTGTGGAAGGTAGACCAGTTCTCATCAGTAATTTTACCGGATAATACGTTGAAATAGTCTTTTTGACACTCCAAACAAATGTTTTTTTCTCAAATCCTAAAACAATGTTGCTGGCGATGTTCACCGACTCTTATGGTTTGTCTCACATCCTGAAAATATGTAGCTGGCGATGATTAACTACTCTTCTCAAGTTATTTGAACTTTTGGATGGAAATGAGTAAAAAAGGCCTGTACCCTGGTACTCAGGAAATATATTCGAGAGTTTGTCGTGCCTGACTTTAACTTTGAAACTGTTTATGATTTGATAAGCTAGTCCTCCGGGAAAGTCACTTAACCACCTTGACTAAAGCACTTACATCGTAAAAAGTACAAAAAACATCAGGAGTGCAGTAATCGCAGCTAAATCAAGAACGAAATCTCTCTGTCATATCCAGGCAATGGAAAGGATGGTACAGGAAGCTACTGTACCACCCAAAAAGAAATATGAATTTAAGAAAGAGACGTCTTCATTCGAGTAAGACTGGTGTCCAGGAAAAATATTCCCACTTTTGAGTCGCAACACTTCGTCATCTAAACTTTAAGCCTTAACAACACGCTTATTGTCTATTGGGTTGGTGGGTCAGCGGAGCGCGACGTGCAGACATCTCCACGTATGAGCTCTGGGTTATTTTAAGCCATTTTATGCTTAATATAAGAAACGAACTGCATATATTCATGATGTCAGTATAGCACAGAAAGTTGAATTAAGATTACATAGACAAATATGCTCTTCAGAACCGTATTGGAAGATAAAACAAACTGTTTATATACTGTGTAATGCGTGTTACCTATGTTGACTTTTCCAAAACTTTCGGCCGATTGCTACAGCGGAAGACATCGTCCGAAAAATGTAAAAAAAAAAAAAAAAACAATCAGTGAACTACCGTTATGGGTGCGGTACTATTATGGGTGTGAGATGTTATCGAATTTGAAAAAAAGCTTTTTTCGATCCACCCTAATGTTAATAATGTCCATCGCGACTCAAACATATAAGCAAATGTTTTTGTGGATATTAATTCATCCGAGAGTAAAATTACTTTGCAACCGAGACATTCTCATTAACATCTTAACAATGTTAAAGATGTTAAATGCTCTCAAAGCTAGAGCAAAGAATAACTTTTAGAAATTTAACGTCGTAGTTCGCGCTGTTAGATGTTGCTAGGCTCGAAATCGAACTTCGTCAACCCCTTACAAAACTCTTTCAAAGGTCCCTTCCAGGTCATTTAGTGGTTGATCAACGATTTCTTCCGCGACGTTCCAACATGCAAACTACTTAGATTAACCATACGTGAGGTGAAGACAGTAATTCGCACAGGAACTTTAGAGAAAAATGAAATTTGACTTCATGATTAATAAAACGATTGTGCTTTTCGTTGAGATCAATTTAATCTAAAATATCCCAATGCTCGAAATAAAATGACTCATAACGTAAGCAAATACATAACATATTCATGTATCTTAACATATGTATTATTAATCTGCTGTCAATTGCGATGAGATAGCCAGTATTTTCCATAAATGGGTTTCCGACTTTACAGAAAGGTTCTATCAGTGGACAAGTATATCTCTTAAACATTTTCTGATATGCTGCATACTTTACGTATGTATGTTCAAACTTTCACATTCCACACTACTGAATTGTTTCAAAAAACTATACACTTCTGGTCCTGCGGGAGTCTACCGACTTAGTTCGGCTGGATCTTCGGTGAGGACCACTGCACCACCACCGCCATCTTTAACTATGGCTCTGTTTTGTCACGTACTTGGTCAACAGCAAGAGCAGAGAAAAGACGAGTGCTTTAGGAACAACGAAGTTTCGTTTCTTAAATTCTCTATGAATTTCACTAGCTGCATCACAATGTTCCTTTACATGTACAGTCAGCTACGGTGGATAAGGTGTGTGATCAAATACAAAAACACAGGATCATGTGCTTAAGACATGCTTCAAATTGATCATAATTAGCTTCCATGCTAGAACCAACGAAGACGTCTTTAAGAACCAGAAGCCATAATTTGAAAGTAAGAGAAGTATTATCTTGCTGAATTATCCAATCCTAAATAGATTCACTAGTATTATCTTCGTAATCCTCATGAAGCAATATGTTCAACGCAGATGCTGTTTTCTGCACATAGTTCTATTATTCGTAACTGATGTGACTCGCAGGGTAGCTTCTACTGCTCCAGGTCTTGAAATTTCAGAGTTTTCAACAACGCAGATCCCCCGCTAGAGTCAAATAATTGACCAATAACATGTCACAACTGGCCCGAATTGGTCGTACCACACTACTCTTAAATGTGCACATAACATGGCAATTTCATTGTGTTGTCACCTTCTCTCTCCAAAGATGCATATATATATATATATATATATATATATATATATATATATATATTACTATTATACTGTTGGTTTCTGATCTTAAATAATGCACATACAAAATTTCAACTTTCCGTGTCAATTGGAAGTAATCTTTATATTATGACCTTCAGTTCATGCAGTTAGATCAGTAAGATCAAGTAGCTTTAAACATTAGAAAAAGAAGAAGAAGAAAAAGACAATGTTTAAATCTGGTGTACAGTTATGTATCGTACGTAGTTCGATTTTGTATTTGTGTTTCAGGAGTCAGAAATATGTTTGAACGACTCCAAACACGTTTTAATTAGGCAGTGTTAACGCACCTTCGATCTGAGGACGCATCTTCGATCCTTGGATTAGTAAAATCATTTTCGAACCTTTAAAAATGTTAACTCAGAAATCTTTAAAGTAAAACTTTCGATTAAGAGGCAAATAACGGATAAGCACATTGATTTACATCTTTTTGCCAAATAATTTATTGCTTGTCAGAGCAGGAATATGGATCTGGATCGCTACAGTTTCTACGGAAATCAGGCCTGTCTACCATATTTGACTGTAAATGGACACTTACGTACAAGAAAGAAGAGTGACCTGACAAATATTCTGGTCATCTTCGAACTTTTGTTTGCGCTTGTTGTTAAATTACTCTCTTAGATTCCAACTATAAATGAGCCAATTCACAATCAGTGTTCAAAAAATTGATTGTACTAACCAAAAGTGTCGTTGGCTTCTACTATTTGTATTCCTATTTTTGCGAGATCCATCTGAATATTGTCCTCCATCTTGTCTATAGATCTTCTTATTGGGCATTTTCCGATTGCATATTCAGTTAAAATTTTGAAAGCCTTCCTATTTTCCTCCATTCTGGGTACATGAGCCTTGTAGACTTTATTTGATAAACGGCATGAGTTATGCACTTACTCGTTATGAAGTTTTCGTCATTCCCCATTGTCGTTCCTCTTCGGTATTGTAGAATTACGATTTTATTTTTACATTCAATTTTTCAGATACGTTAAAGATCAAGCTATTTTCTAAGAAGCAAATATATTTTCTGTACAATAAAAAATTAGCTTAGAACTCCACATTGTTTTTAGTGTGTAAGGGAGCACGTATTCATGAAACTTTCTCACATTAAGAATGGAGTATTCAATAATATTACAAGAAAGAGTTCTAACCCTGACAATAATTGAGTTTCTTCGTGGTTAAGTGGTTCGAGTACGCGTCTTTGGCGTGGGAGACCCTTGTTCTCATGTGATACTGGTTCTACGTTAATCTGTAGTTCCCGTGTCATATAGCTTCGTTGCTGATAGGGACGTTAAACTCAAACTGAACTCAACCTGATTGTTGTTCCGCAAGCTGAATCGCAACCAAGTGAATACGTCGTGATCAACCGTAAATACAATGTCAAATTAGCCTAAAGTAGGCTACCACTATGCCAATGTCCGGGCATAAAGCTGAGGTAATGAACTCGAGAACATATGTTATGCAATGTGATTGGTTAATTGATAAAACGATAATCATGCCTGTTGTTCTGTATGGTTGCGAAACATGGTCGCTTACTCTGAGGGAAGAACATAGACTGAAAGTATTTGAGAACAAGATCCTGAGAAGAATATTCGGACCCAAGAGGAACGAGAATGGGGAATGGCGGAAGCTTCATAACGAGGAACTACATAGTTTATATGATCTACCCAACATTGTTAGGGTCGTCAAGTCTAGGAGGCTTAGGTGGGCGGGTCATGTAGCTAGAATGGAAGAAAGTAGAAATGCTTTCAAAGTCTTGACTGGAAGACCAATCGGAAAACGACCATTAGGAAGACCTAGGCGCAGATGGGAGGACAATATTAAGATGGATCTTGCAGAGATAGGAACACAAAGTAGAAACTGGATCCAATTAGCTAAGGATAGAAGTCAGTGGAGAGCTTTTGTGAACGCGGCACTGAACCTCCGGGTTCCATAGACCATAGAGTAAGTTAGTTAGATTGGTTAATTGAACCGTAATACAACAGCTTATAGTTTCCAGAAATTTCTTGCAGGTTGGAGAAACATCAAAGATCAGCCAAATTCCGGCCAGCTCACAGTAACAGATTGTGGGTTCATATGACACGCCAGTGAAGAAAGTCGTTCTGCAGTAGACAATAACTGGCAAAAAAAAAAAATAATCGAAACTTGGCATGCCACATTTCACCGAAGTGCATCACCTTTGTTGACTCGGGAAAACTTAGTAGTTGCAACATCATGATACATGAATTGTTCCCAGTTCAAGTACAGATAAGATTGAATTTATGTCGATAACCGAAGCAAAATCTGCGTGCCAGAGGCTTTCGTGAAATGAATTCTCACATGTGTCGCAATACCATGTTTTTTTTTTTTTTTTTTTTTTTGTTGTTGTTGTTGTTGTTCGAATGTATACAGGCGAACAAAAGGGCATTCACACTTCCAATTTTCTCATTCTTCAAGCTTAGGCAACCAAATTTGCAGTAAAGATATATAGGTTCAGAACTACGTAATGCATCCTACAAGTGTTGTATTTTATTCAAATGATGTCATTGTAGCAAACTACAAAACACTAGAATAAAATCTAAGCGTTGGAACAAATGGGATTCGGAAAGAATATATCGTTTAGTATTTACCGAGCGATTGTTATAACAAGAAAGTTACAAAGTAATTTTATTTAACTTGGGACACACCAAGATAAAGTCAATGTTGTTCGAAGTTCAATTTTGTTTCACATGTACAGTATTTTATAAAATCTCCGGACGTTTTACATTATTCCCTTCCACATTACCGTCATTCTGGTACTTTTCAGTTTTAATATTCCTACTAAAATTATGAAAAATATATCATGTCTTGCGGGATGATTTGAACCACATCTTTGTTTCGGGATATTTATTTTACTCGGAAAAACATCCTAATATTTTTTATTATTCATTTTAAACTATTATTATTATATGACATTCATATATTAAATCTAACAACAATATTTTCTGTTTTGTATCATTGATTACTAGTGCGTACGAAAAATGCAATCGAAAATACAAAATGACAACCCATGAAAATAAAATCGAGATGTGCAGCGTGTGACAGTTTAATTTGTGGAAAGAATTAGATCAGTAGGAAACTTGTCGTATGTTCCAAATATGACAAATAGTAAAACTTGTATATCTTTGAGAATTTTTTTAGCACATAGCATGACTTTCTGTAATTTAATCTTCAATTAATAATACGAGTACAATTGTGTCTCTATTGGAAGCCTTTACGCCATCCAAACAACACGACTTGTTCTATTCTAAGTAACCGAGAACTGTAATTTCATTAAGAAGAATAAAAGAAAATTAACTAAAGAAATAATTAAATATGAATATGGATAGCTCTACCTGATAATAGGCCTACTTCAATAAGATCTATTCTGCTCTCTTTTGGTTCATATATGCATGAAGAAAGCATCTGATCTCTAGATGGAGAACTTTGACGAAAGAGAATTATAATTCGCCTGTTAAGAATAAATTACATCTAACCCTCTTAGGATTTTGGTAACTTTTATTACCATGGCTTATTATTGTCTTTGACCGTATATTTAGGTTCTATAACAGGTATTCAGTACGGTTCTCTTATTAGGCAAGTCAAGAATGGAGCAAAGAATACCCCAGATGCATTTTGGAAACAGATGTTCAACTTGGCGGCATCTAATGGGGCGGAGTGGCTCAATTTCTTTAATTTTTCTTAAGGCAAATTGCAACAAACTTTCACGACTTTAGTTTTCAAGATAACAGATTTGAAATTTGCATACATATTGTGTATACTTTGGGTACTTCCCAAGCTTTTCTGACATCCCAAATTAAAACTGGAGTCGGACTCGAGGGACGCAAGTGTTCGAAAATGGGTGATTTTTTTCGATAAAACTTCCGGATTTACCCGATTTTTCGGTTCAGGTATGCGATACAGACCTGTGAGTGCCACTGTTTTAAAAGGACCGATATACACAAGAAAATAACGTATGAGTCCTAACTCTAGGCCAAAAAGTAATGAGGCAGTAAAATCTTATTACATATAACAGAGAGAGGGAGAGACAACCTAAAATCATATTTCAAATAATTTCTTCTGCTCTTTGTTTTCGGACACAAGATTGAAATTCCAAACACCTATTATGTACTTAACAATGTATTTTTAGAGAAAAATTCCCAATCCACGCCCGTGCGAGGCCAATAAAGTGTTTTGATGGGTTTTCAAAAGAAAATTCGGTGTTTTTGCGTAATTTTCCGGTTCATGTGTACGATACGGACATGTCAGTGGTACTGTTGCAAACGGCACATTGTACTGAAGAAACTGGCCTTATGAGTCTATGTGAAGTTAGGAAGAATGCAGTGCATTATGATAAGTATGAAATGATATATATAAGTATGAAATGATATAAGTATGAAATGTTGCGCATGTATTATCTACATAACATCCTATTTTTAGGAAAAATTCTGATCCCTACGTGGCGGGAGGCTCGGGCGAAAGGGGCAAAAACATTTCAAATCAAATTATTTTTCGTGATATCTGGTGTACAATACTTACAATCGTCTGGCACGGTTGGAAAGTATGGTCTATTCTGAAAAAAGCGACGTATGGGCCATGCTCTTATGATAAATATTAAGAAAGCATTAGCTGATGGAGTGAAAGTTTTAAATTTATCTTAAAGGTGAATATCTTAAAAGGTTTAAAAGTCTTATTTTGTAGTTGAGTGCATTTGAGCTCAAGACTCTGAGATCATTAGACAAGCACTTATAGACACCTTCTTCCTCTGCAAGGTTTCTTAACTTGATTCTTGATTTCATAAAATAAAATATCGACCATAGAAGGAATACAACACAATGTTTGAACGAAAAGGGAGTAAAAAACACAGACCCGTTTCGCTGTCGGAATGAAGGTTAAAGCAGCCAGATTTAGGAAATTATACCTTGGTACTAGGAAATGAGCAGTAGGCTTTTAAATCACACTTTGGACTTTTAATCTATTTTTGTAATACTAGTTACCGAGAAAATTGGCAAAAATACTTTCAACAACTTACTCGGTTACTTTAGCGAAGATGAATGAGGAGTTAAGGTTTTAGTTTGTTTCAATTCTCGCTTAAAAGTTATTATGTCATCCACTAGGTTAAATTAGAGAAATAAGTTTGGTAAAATAATGCTATGATAAAAATTTCTGCATACATTGTGCTAAAATGGATCACTATAACAATGATTGGGAACATATTTGTAGTCATACATTGTGAATATGAAGGCATGTTTAGCGGGTTACACTTCCATTCACAGAAAACTAGAATCCATTTAAGAGATTGTCAAGAAAATTGAGTGTAGATCCACCAGAATTTCGACAGAGTTGTTCAGTGGGAAATGCAGTTTCCCTCCGTTCTTTAGACCGGCACTTCTGCAGGAAGTACTTCTGAAGACGGTAGTCGAACATGGTAAGTCAAGTATCGAGATGTAGATATGGAGAAAGATGCGAGAAGGAAAATGAAATGAAATGAAATCTTTGAGTTTTACGTCCCACGATTATGCCGGTTAGGCTAAAGGAGACGGTGATGATGGGTAATGAATGAAATGGTGGAATCAAGAAAGTGGGAGGAAACGGGAGAACCCCGAGAAAACCCACGCACACGGTGTTTGTCCACCACAAAGTTCACTTGGCGGGGGCTGGGATCGAACCCGGGACCCCAAGCACCAGAGGTGAACGCTCTACCACTGAGCCACCGCGGCCCCAAGATGCGGAAGGATGGAAAGAGGAAAACAGAAATAATTTCTGAGTAGAGTTGTGATTCCAATATTGTAATAACGACGAAACGATTTCGGTCATGATAAAGTACTAAAGTGTTTCGGTAAAAAATACACCTCCGGTGCTTGGGGTCCCTGGTTAGACCCACCTCGCGCCGTGTGGACTTTGTAGTGGACAAACACCGTGCCCGTGGGTTTTCTCGGGGTACTCCCGTTTCCTCCCACTTTCTTCATTCCACCATTACACTCATCTTTCATAATCACCGTCTCCTTTAGCCTAACCGGCAAACACGTGGGACGTAAAACTTAAAGATTTCATTTCATTTTTTCATTTTTCGTTGAAAAAATAATGCAAAGAATTAAAAATTTAAATTAAAAAGCAAAATACATACAAACACATAGGCATACGAAATTGAAAATGGTGTTAGGAGGGATTCCAACCCTGAACTATCACTTCTCTAGACTGGGAACTGCTGTTTCAGACCACTGGACTATTTGTGCACTTCGAACAGCGCCTAACTAAGGGAGAAGTGTGAATGGGGCCGTTGACCAATGTGCTGATAGTAAGAGAACGCCAAACGAGAAAGGGAAAGTGTGTTGAAAGAGAGTAAATAACGCAGTGCCTCGTAAGAACATTGGTGCTCGATTATCATGGCAGAAAGTTTCGGAAAGTGTTGCTATTTTCACTGCCAGCTTCTCATTTTACATAGTGTATATTTACACCTTTGTACTTCCCCAAAATTCGGCCCTGTATATATATATATATATATATATATATATATATATATATATATATATATATATATATATATATTATCTGTCACCTATTTTTCGTGGAATAGTACTATCTCCTCTCACTATTAGAATGAAATCGGTACGTATACCTTTCTACCACTTCAGGGTTTAATTAAATGTTGTAAAAGTCTTAATTATTAAATTTCTAACAAAATCGATAAAAGCATTATCTTCCACTTCGCAGTTCACTAAGACACTATGTAAATATCATAAAACTTAGTAAAAACTAGAAAAAGTAAATTATTTCACATTTTGAAACTTACGGTTATTAGCCGGGTACTTACAATTACATGGCCTCTGCTATGTTTTTCCGCAGATCATTGGACCTGTAGAGGATTTCTATCGTGCAAGATAAAGGAAGTTAACGAGAGTATTTGCCTTTATACGCTGAAAGGGAAGTTTCATGAATATAAAAATGCACTTCACATTAAAATATATATCTTGAATTTAGTTCTCGATAGAACCGGAAATATGTTAAAAACCTTAAATCTTAAAGAACTCAACACAAATTTGGTTCTAAAATTATAATTAGTAGCTAACTAAACTAGCGATAAATTTAGGGACTGACTCAGTGAACCAGATCCTGTTTCACGATTTGTTTATAAATCAACAAAACAAATTTGTAGGTCATAATTTTCATTCTTCTGGAGTAATCAGTTTTCATCAATAATAATAATATTAATAAATATTCCATAAGTAAAAATTTGAGCTACTTAGTAGAAGATTATTCCTTTTATTGCTTGGTTTCTCCTTCTTATGGTGACGCGCGCCGCACTTGTAATTTTAACCATATTATCTCGTTTTCAATCGGGTCTATACAAAGGAGGTTCAAATTTGAAAATGCTTTGACGCTTCAACAAGGTCGACTTATCATGCATGACCGCATCCATATATTGATAGGTTATATTGATTGTCGCACAACACTTAGATTTCCTTCCCGTATTAATACTTTCCATAATTATTTCTCTTTCGTAACTGGAAAGTTGCAGCCGTGTAAAGCAGAATTAAGGCCACGACATTTTGCTTATGGCTAAATTTGTCCGTCTTTCATCCTCCCTTATTTCGCAAATGTAACATCTAGCAGAAAGATCTACACGTAGTTTCGCTGCAATATTTTGTATCGCTTTCCGCAGATTTGATTAGGTAATCAGCCTCAATTTGTGCTCTCCAACAGCGTTAGGGTTGATTCTTATTTTCCAAATGGAAGTCGCTAAGACAGAGTTATCGGGAAAACCTACCATTGTTATTATTTTACATTGCCTTAAGGGGGCAGAGTACTAAATGTTTTTCAAAGGCTATCAATATCTTCGTTTGCCAGTTTTTGGTAAGTGAAAAGAGATAATGAAATAGAACTTACCTCAATAACAGATAATGCTATTCAACAGCCGAAAATACGAAGTGGAGGAATATATTGCTATCCATAGAAATTACAATGTAACGAGACTATGAGTTCTCCAAAAATTTAGGATATGGCAGCGCCTAGAAAAATGAATTGAACGGCAATTGATGACTTATCATATTGTCTGTGTTCCTTGTTAATTACTTTTTAAATAATATTGAGAATGTCAGTGTTAAATGTAACATAAGTGTAAACAGTATTTTAATTTTTGAACCTTATTTTTGTCTAACTTTCTTTTCAAAACCTGTAATACAAGACCACAAATATTTATAGAGTACTGTTCTGTACGATGATATAAGAAAAACATAAGAAGAGAAAAACATCTGATAAAACTAATTCATATAGTATGAGTTTAGGAAAAATGAAAAATTTTAGAAATCTGACACATTCGTTTTCCTTTCTTTCTTTCTTTCTTTCTTTGTTTTGGTTATCCTTCCGCCACATTATATCCAGTAATCTTAGTATACTATATATACATTACGAAACAAAATGAAACGAGAATGGACTGTTATAAAATCGAGACTAGACGATACTTCTATCAAAAATTAGCACAAAACCTTCTCGAAACTATTACGAATTCTGGAATGTTCCGTACGAGGATTCGATTCTTTCCTCTTACTCTCCTTTCCTGTTTCTTTCATGTTTCTTTAATTTTGGTACTGTGTATTGGGTAATCTCCTCTTCTGTGGGAGATTCTTCTGTCCTGATCTTGCAACGTTGACACACGCAGGACAGGTACTTCAGGAATCTTCCGACTATTCTTCAACGATTACCAGCTCGTGGAAAGTAACTGCTTCAAGATATTCCTGTTTAAAAGCGCAACCTATCAATATGAAAATAAAATAGTACAACTTGGATTGAGTTTCATCTGTTTTATTATCATCTTTAGTTTATACTGTTCTCAGTTATGTTACTAAGCCAGTATAAAATATAACAATTCATCCTAGAGTCAACATGCGCAACGTCAGTGTTTATATACGTGTTTCTGCGGCAATTTTTCGTCAGTATGATTTTAAAGCAATATGAGCGAATTTTCCACGCTTCACATCACGTAAATCTTATACATATCTGACAGAGTGATATCCATAGTACATATATATATATATAATAACTTATATACTTGAAATCTACACTCATCTTGCTAAACATTTGATTAATGTATACGAAAAGGAAACAGATATAAACTAGGTTGATAGGCATTTTACTCTTAGATTGAATTTCGATCCGGAGGATCGAAGGCAGAATGACTTTTACTTATTTTGGCATCTTTTATACACTGAAGCAAATACAATTAAAAGCCATAATCAACGTAATATATTTTACCACTTAAGATACTGATTCTTAATATAATTTATATTTTTGAGGTACAGGTGAATTCAGGTAATGCAGGAAAATAATAATTGTAAATACTAATAACTAATAACTAATAACTTATATACTTGAAATCTACACTCATCTTGCTAAACATTTGATTAATGTATACGAAAAGGAAACAGATATAAACTAGGTTGATAGGCATTTTACTCTTAGATTGAATTTCGATCCGGAGGATCGAAGGCAGAATGACTTTTACTTATTTTGGCATCTTTTATACACTGAAGCAAATACAATTAAAAGCCATAATCAACGTAATATATTTTACCACTTAAGATACTGATTCTTAATATAATTTATATTTTTGAGGTACAGGTGAATTCAGGTAATGCAGGAAAATAATAATTGTAAATACTAATAACAAAGTTAGTAAGACCATTAATTTCAAACCTCATTGGCATATCGTTCACAGATAACATAAATGGCATGTCTAAATGTCTCGTATGTAACTATTTAACAGAAGCTTTCGTAAAGAAGTACTCTTTCGGATGGATAAAGGTTATAATTTTTGTGAAAAAATTTTATTACTATAACAAAGTAGCATTTTATGGGTTTTGACTTAGTGTTTCTATCAGATAAACTTATTGCTTATTTCTCCTGCGTTTTCAAAATAAATTCAAATACAGTTCCCTATAATTTTCTTGTTTGTTTATTTCCTAAAAACAGTATTTGGATGAATCTAAGAGAACCAATTATCGCTGAGTGTTTTTTGATCATATCAATACAGTGTTACAGACAAGGAAAATAAATCTAATATGCTGGATGTAAATGATTAACAGACATTCTCACTAATTTTTGTAATGCACACAGTTGCATAGTATACGAGTTTGCTCCCCTTGCACAACAAAAGTATTTAAATTCTGAATGAATACATATTACAGAAAAAAATTGTGTTCAGCGAGTTAGGTTAGAAATATTCTGTCATGAATAGCAAATTTAAACACCGTATTTTCTTGTTTTTTCCCAAACCTTCTTGGGTATTTAGTATGTGATAAAACAAACAAGATATTACACAAATAATGGTTTGCATTCCAATTACGAAACTTAATACTAACGGTAAATAAAACTCTTTGCTAAATATTAATCATACCACTTATATTTTTCATTCTAACAGGTATTACATTAAATTAAATTTACTGCTAAAACATTAGTAACGTTAGAAGTGTTTGAAAAACCTGCCTCTTTATGTATGTAAATGTCATTAAATAGTGTTATTTTTTATCTTTTAGGTTGAAGGAATGTAAGAGGAAACGAAAAATGGTAAAAGTATGTTCAGCATTCCGGGAATCAATGAAGGAGTATTTGACTTATTCTTCCCTTGATGGTCTCAAGCATATCAGAACAGCCCCCCATTTTATTCTCAGGTACATTCATGTTTTGTATATCTATATCTATCTATCTACTGGTTGCCAACCTTTTTTTTTTGTTTTCAATGTGTCATGTGGAGCTTCGTTTCCGTCAGCAGTAACCACTTCACCTGTGAGTGTCGTGGTGTGAAAGTGGTGCGGTAAAATGGGCGATCTTACAGACTTCCAAAGATGTATGATGTTTGGTGCCTGTCTACTTGGAGCTTCACAGGCAACAGTGGAGAATATTGTGATGGTATCGAAAAGGCACTGTTTCCAATGTCACGAGGGCATACCCAATTCATGGGCAAACTACGTCTGCAAAGCACAACAGTGGTCGAAGAACAATCCTGTCAGATAGGGACCGGAGGGATTTAAAACTGATTGCAACAGCTAAAAAGGAGACCACTGCAATAAAAATTACGTCTACACTCAACTTCGGCCTACATATTTTGGTTTCATGGAAAACAATGCGATGGAAACTTCATAAAATGAAAATTCATGCCAGGTCCACTGTCGCCAAATCCCTGGCCACAGTAGTAAACGCGAAAAGGTGTATTCAGTGGTGCAAGGACGACAAGAGGGGGACTCATGAGCAGTGGAAACACGTAATGTGGTCCGAGGAATAGACCTTCACCTTGTTTCCAAAAAAACCGGTCGTGTTTACATATGGAGACCACCGTCCCAGGCCTATGATTCATACTGTCTGCTCTCAACTGTAAAGCATGGGGGTGGTTCTCTTACAGTATGTACAGTGATATCGTAGTTCTCTACACGTCCCATCATAGCCCTGCATGGAATGATAAATGCTAAGGCGTATGAGGCCATTTTGAGAGACCAGGCACAAATTGTGTTCCCTTATGGTGATTGCATCTACCAAGATGATTTGGCACCCTGTCCTGCTGCAGAAACGGCGAAATGATGGTTTGAGAAGCATGACCAGTAGCAATCACACCTCCCCTGGGTCCGACAATCACCAGATCTGAACACATTGAGCCATTGTGATCCGAGTTAGAAAGGCGTATTGGGTCTTATTATCCTCCACCAGCATCCCTTAAGGAACTAAAGCATGTTTTGGAGGAACAAGGTGATGAAAGTTTCGTATAAGCAAAATATTATATTTAATTTATAATGTTGTTTTTTAAGATTTACTGTTCCGGAATTTTATTTTGTTCAATGTACTTTCTAAAACACGATTAACATTTTGATAGTTTGAACATTTTCTTTGAAGGTCTGCTAATCGTTGAGGGGAAATATTAAGATCTTTATCCTGTAATGCTTGGAATGAGTGTACCTTAAGAAGTTGTGTTTCTTTGAAGGAAATAATCGACTTAGGGCGTTAATTTCTTTTTTCTTTTTAAAAATTTTATATTATGCTGCAACTCACTAATTTTTGCACTACAACGCGAAAACCTGTTGTTCCAGGATTTTTACACGTTTAAGGAAAAGAAGTGCGTGATGGTCAGTGACAATTATAATGCGCTTTTCTAACAACATATGTATCCACTTTTTCAAGTCGTATACGACTTCTAAACATCTCATTCCGATACAGAATACAGATTTCGCAAGTGGTCAACGTGCGACTAATAGACTGAATGATCCGTTTTTCGTTAACCTGCTCCTGCCATAGTTTACAGCCTATTCCAACCGTTGAGGCATTTACCTATCCGTAAAAACGTTTTGAAAAATCAGTGTGTGACAGTAAAATAGTCCACTGCCATTGTTTACCCTTACACTCTAGTTCGTGTAATGGGGCACCTTTTGTAGCGTAATTGTGTATACATTTTTGACACCAATTGAATAATTCTAATGCAGATGGCAAATTTTGATATTAGTGTGCGTGGGTAACATACTGACTTCATAGTTTTTTTTATGTTCCTTGCTACCCTTTGGACTAAAATTATACTCTAAAATGGACTTCCAAAACATGCATTCATTAATGTTATATTATACTCGTTGAACTTGCCAAAAATTTGATTTGATAAATTTAAAATATTCTGATACGTGACGTTTGTGACCAAATTATTGTTTATGTATTTTATAATTTTACTATGTAACTCTGGGCCTAACACGTGGGGCATCAGAGCATTTGAAGCTTGTTCACTATTTCGATATCCAAAGGGTACTTCTTGAAATTGATAACACTGTCTTTTAAACTTACACGCTGTATATAGTTGGGATTTGGGATGCAAAGCACAATGATGGTACTAGGTAATTACGTCCAAGACACTAGTAAATGTGTTTTCTGTATCTTGGCTAGCAAATTATTTATTCTTTTTTGTTTAATTTTCCTCAAACCAGAATGTTTATTAACTGCTTTCAAATAAGTACATAGCCTTTGTTCATTATTCTTTTTTGGTACAAGTAAAATAGGATTACTATGGATATATTGAATACTGGTGATAATTTTAAGTGCAATACATTTTTGATTTCACCTCGTACAAACGGCAAATATTTCTATGCAATTCGGTAGTGTTTACGAATCATAAGCTCGTATGTGTCAATTTTCATTTTTATTGAAAGTCCTTGCACTTGCCAGGATGATTTGTTAACCTTTTTCTGTTCCGAAACAATAAATTTAGCAATTGTTCTTTTTGTTAGTCTAATGTACTAGTACGATCAACAGCAGCTCTTAATTGTTCTGTTGATGCGTCTGAGGACGGTATCTTTTTGACTAGAGCTGACATTATCATCATGAAGGTGTTCTGCTCTATTGTCTCCTTCATTCGTTGATGCAATCGTTTACTCCGTGCTGTCATTACATTTTTTTCTCAATTGGGAGAAGAGAAAAAAAGTCCATTTTTTGGGAGAAGAGAAAAAAAAGTCATTACATTTTTTTTTCTCAATTTTCTCAATTTTTCTCAATTCTCTCTCTTTAATTTTGTTATACTCTAATAAAATATTACCCTGACTAAGATTAATAATATTTTGTAATTCTTCCAAAGCATTTAAACTCATTATAAATTTTTCGTAAACCAAAAACGTCTAACGTGAATGCGAGGGAATCTATTTTAACTGGTCTGATAGTCCTGATTTTACACTTTTTTTAAAAAAAAAGTCCAATATAGTTTACAATAAGAACATTATGAGCTTGTAATTTAGGAAATGATATTTTTACGTAATTTTTTCCACAAACTATAAGCCAACGAGGTTTGAGGCCCTTTATCACACAATGTTTTTATATTGGTTTCACTTACACGCGTGTTAATATAATAGAATACTGCCTGCCATATCCTCTTACTATTGTTTTATTTTAATTGTTTTCCTTCAGTATCGCTTTTTGCATTCGGATCTAAGTCTGAGTCAGACTCGTATGTAAAATTTTGAACACGGAACACATTAGTGGGGATTTAGTTATTCATTATCTTGACGGATGTTTCCCCCGGAAACCAGTTTTTATTCAGTATTTTGAATCATTGCGTGACTGATTTTGTGTTCGATTTTTTGATTCGTTGTTATTTTGTTTTTTTTTTTCAGTTCCGATCATTATTCCACTGGCCTCTAAAGTTTGCTCGACGCTATTTGACCTACGATTATTACCCCCATTCCAATTCTTATCTCTATCACTACGAAGTTCTTTTCTTTGATTCTGTTCACCATTGGTTTGCGCACTTTTACCATGTTGATTGCTTGTGTCACTGTGATTTTGCTGGGTGTCGTTATTGCTTTTCTATTATTCCGCTGCTATTGGTTGACGCGTTTGTTGTGTTAACTTGCTGCATAGGAAATAAACGGATGCAAGTCAATTCTTTGCGATGCCTTCGCAGCAAAGTATCAATGACGCTTGCATTGATTTTTGCAGGTGAACTTTCCGGGTTTAAATTTTTCAATAATTGATACTGTTTCGTGGTGAAACTGCGAACATTATCATGGGTGTTTGGATCGAACCGACTACTTCTGCAAGAAGCGATCTGGCTAGCAACAATAGTATCTGAATTAAAGATGCCTATTAATGCATTTTTAAAACTGAGAGTTTCAAATTTTTTTGGATAATTAACAACCCACTCTTTAGCCCCCTTTTGACAAGACATAGGATAATATGAACTAAATCATCTTCACATATGCCTACGACTTTGGCTTTTTTTAAAATCCTAAATATATGAACGCGCAGGTGTACTACCTGCGAGCACTGTCTGCTTTGGTAAGTACTGCAAGTCTCTAACTTGGATGATACGGTTAGGCTTGGAAACTATGCGAATAGGCTTGATTTACACTACTATCAGATCCGTTGGATTTGAATTTTGCACTTTGATAACTTGAGTCTCGGTACTCAGTATCGAACTGATTCTCACTACGTCCCTGATGTACTAATAGTTCACGATTGTTTTTCTTTTTAATCTATGCATTTTTTGAGAAACATCTTGATCACGTTTTGATTTTATAATTACAGCTGACTGCTTTTCAAATGCTTAGTTATTATTTCAACGATAGATTTATGGTGTTCCCTGAACCTTTTTAGGGTTTTTTCGATCTCATTTGATCGTTTACTGTTTGGTTTTCAGAGTTGTAGCTGCGCTTGCACTTCTTCACCTATCTATCCTGTCTTTCTCCCGAGTTCCTTTACATACACATTAAATATATGTGTAACTCTTTTCTGCCTATTGGTATGAAAACTAACAGTCTCGTATTTTCTATCTGTAAGGATCTGTTGCTGTTCTATTTTTTCTAGTTGCTGTTTTACCCTTTGCACTTTTTTTCAAAACATTAATTTCACGCTGTTGCGTTTCGCGGCCTTTCTACACTTACTCTGGGCCGTCTGTATAGATATCCGTAATTACTCAATGCTTTTTCTTATATTCGACACTACTTCCATCAACGCGTTTGGTTAGACTAGCTAATTCCATACGTATTTCAGTAATTGTATTGTTGGTCAATGTGATAGCATTACTTAAATCATTAAATTTACTATCAAGTCTACTTTCTAATTCGAACTTGTTCTACGTGCAATCGTTTGCTAGTTTAGCTATGGACTATTTACACTCGCCTATTAGCTCATCTAATCCGTTTGCTATAATTTTGTAATTTCTGCTCTAACTTAGCAAACTGCTTCTCTAATTCCTGTGTCAACATAGTTTGAAATTGTTTTAAAACACTGGGCTCCATGTTGACATGAATTACAAGCAACTATTTCACAATACAAATATATAAATGTCTAAATTTAATACAAAAATTAGAAACTGTCATTTAAATCATGAAATACTAAGAATTTTGATATTACAACCATTGACGACCTATCCTTTTTTTAAAAAAAAACTCAGGTTTCAATTTACGAAATCCTTTAACGTAAAGTGTTACGACTGTAACCGGATTTAAATTAACACAATTACTTTATAAACTAACACCATGCACAAAACTTTTTTTTTCATATTCGTAAACGTATTTCCAACCCAAAGAAGCAATTGGTTTATTGTGTATATATATGTGTTCGACTACCTGACCGGTGTTTGTTCGTCTTTGCGTATTATCGAAAATTGACGAGAGAAAATTTTCACGAACAAAGACAAAGTGTTATATTTCAATTTCTTACAAAAAAAACTTATACTCGTGATATTTGTACAGTAATTAATTTTACTTCATTTTATTTAAAACCTACTTACTATTTTTTCCCCATTGTCCTTTTCCACGAGTTTGAACAATTTACGGATGAATTAATCTGAAGTTGTCTGCTACATGTAAGGACGTGACTCAGATTCCAGCTTCTATGCGCAAGATCTATAATACCAATTCTAAATACTAGCAAGTTTTAACAAGTAAAGCCGTAATTTGTTCGAGCACAACTACATCCCAAGCTTGCATTGTTTCTTGTCACGGTCGCCACGTTTGATAGAATTGTGGTTTCCGATGTGGTTTGAATTTTGTTAATATAACAATTATAATTACGTTTGTTTTATAAATCAGAATTTACACTTTGTTTTTTCGTATTTATTCGTATTTTTTGCGTATTTATTCCAGCTCTGCCACGGCTAAACTATTTTTTAATAGTTACATTTTTTGCTACATTTGAAATTGGAAGGACGGCAGACAATAATATAAGTATTGTCAAATGAAAATATATGTAAATGATTGAAAAAAGCAGGAATAAGAATGAATAAATATTAGTGTGAGGATAAAATTAGAAAATTTAACTAAAATGTGTAAAGAATATAATGAGGATTAGTATAGTTTATAGTTCATTAAAATTACAAGCAGATAAATAAACATTTATTTACATATTTTCTATGGCTGTTACATAATCTAGATGGCAACACGATCAATAAATTTTTAAATGTTTACATTCATTTTTGAGCAGCTTACTTTTTCAGGAACGCCGTGGGTCTGGTGTAGAGTCCCAATTGAATGCAAAGGTTTACACAAGGTTCTTGTATTACAGTTTGGATAGTTTCAAGTGTATGCTGTTAGGCTTTGTAACCAATGATTTGGATTCTTTCCACTGAAACTTTGGTGCATGTTTGTTTAGTAATTTATGTTTGACTTGGAGAAACTTTAGTTTGTACGGTACAGGGAAGAATCTAGAAAAGAATAACGCTTACTTTTACTTTAGAACAAGGCACCCCACGCGCCTTTGTGGATGCTTTTCCGAGCGACGACCGTGATGGGTCTCCCTTCTAAGCGTTCGTGCATACAACTGAGATTTCTTTTAGTTGAATATTTTTTGTATATTGTTAGTCCTGAAAATCTCGATTTTTACTTTAAGCATTGGGACGAGAGTTATTATTTAATTAGCTTTTAGCTATTAATACATCAGTACGTAGGTGAAGGATGATTGTTTTGAAAATTAATTATAAAGAAACTGTTACAAAGCATGTTGCTGTTACGTGATTAGGGTTCCATTTTTGACCATATATTGCCGGAGATTTGAAACTAGGCTTACTACACAAATGCATAATATACCAAACTGGTGAAAGAAGCTTCGAGATTGTTCCTTTATATACGAGGCTCGGTTAGTAAAGTTTAAATTAATACTGACTTTTTTAATTTTTTAAATTAATAAAATGATCCTGGGATTGGTGACATTGGTTCAATATTGGTTTACTGTTGAGTGGATATTATATATCTTATTCAAATCTGTCAAAATCTGGAAGTTACTTCTGAATTGCGTACTTTCAAAGGTGAACCAAGTTTCGTTCCGGTCAACAATTGTTTTAGGTCTATTTGAGTTCCCACAAAAGCAACTTTAGTTTGTTTACTCTGGATGTGAAATTAAAGTTAGCATGATGTTTAGTGATTGCAAATTGTAGTCGCTTTATTTCAAAGTGATATTGGGTTTATACTTATAGTGTAAGTGGCACACTTTTTTGGCTATTGCATTCTTTAGTTAGTCAATAGTTTGCGTTCAGAGGTCAAACGACGACGAGCGGCCATATTGTAACGATGATATGTATGTGTTGTAAAGGACACTATTAACGTACGCATGATAAAAGTTTTAATAATAGACAAACCTGCACATGCATGCTGTTAAATTTGTGACCATACTTGTCCATTTAGACTGTTAGGAGATATAATAAGTGAGACCGCTATCACAGAAAAATGTCTTCCTGGAATTAAAGTTGGTAAATGGCAGGTATTAAATACATTCAGTGAATTAACAGAATAAATAGTGATTTAATTTATTGGACTAATTATTGTAGAAACGTTTGGGATTGAAGTGGGTTTTGACGTTAGTTAAAGTTTAATCAAACTGGGACAGTAATAAATTAAAATATTTCTTGCACAATATTTTGTGGTTCAGCCAAGGAGCACCTTCGAGATTATTATGAAGTCAGTAAAACATTATATCAGATATTTAGAAATAATAATAACGGATTACGTTTTGTTACACAGTGTTAAAACAGTGTATCGAGTTGTAAGTAAGAATAGATAAGGAAATGAAGACAGCCCTGGTGCTGGAGTTCTCGTTAACCTTTTGTCACTTGCGCCAAATTTAGTAACATAACTACTCGCGCGTTTATTTTTTTCCAACATTGACATTTTGAGATACAAACAATATATTTAGTACCATTCATTTGATGTAATGCATGCAATTGTTGAGTAAATTAATATGACATTTGGAATTGCTGCTATAGTGCTGTCAAAATGTCTTGATCCGTGGCAAAAATGTAAACTAAAGCTCAAACGATCGACACACTCACGCGTTGAGCCAATAAGGGTTCAGCTGTTGCTAAACGAGAGAGCCTTGGCGAAAGGAGTGGATTCCTTCATCCGATAGCAGCGCTTGGAACAAAAGACTAGGTATCAAGTCAATGTGGTATATCTATAGCTTGTCAATATCTCTTCTCAGAGATCGGCTTTCGAAATCATCGAGTCTAATGCCCTGAATAGCAGGAGAAACCTCGTGTAACACATTGCTGCTCTTACAATTGGAACTCCTCCTCCGTCATATGCCCACAGTGATCTTACATCATTACGTGCTCCCTTCTTTGCGGTAATCAAATAAAGACGTAGAAATAAAGCCATTAAAGCCACTCTTAATCCTTAACAGGAAATATGTGTCTATCAGACACGTATGGTTTCTCTTTGTATTACATTGGCAACACTGATTCACTCAATGCATCGGTTTTCTCAGTACCTTCCTATTATTTGGTTGCACGTGTGTTGCAGTAGTTCATTTTTGGCGTTAATGTCTGAGTGAACATTTATAGATGAGTTTAGGAAACCTACGGTGTCTGAGAGACACACATTTCCGTTATCGTCTATATTTTTGCATGCTTATTAGACACACATTTCCTGAAGAGACAGTTTTTCTTTCAAAAGGTTTTGTAGTTGACTTTTATTTACCATGAAATAGAAACTATAGAACTCTTTTAACATACTATTTTATTTGTTTGAGATTTTATGTAATTGCAAAATATAGACCTAGTACTTCGAGAAACAAATGTAAGAAAGAAACTGTAAATACAGCAGATCCTTATTTCGCGGCAAAAAATTCCAAAAATGCTAAAAGTGGAGGAGGACATTATGTTGTTTTCTTCAGTAGATTCTGATTAAGACCCCTAATTTTTTCCCTGAAATTCACGAAATACCTACTGACAGTGAGGGCGATACTAATTGTGATACAGTGCAAGGTGTGAGGTCAAGTAGTAACAGAAATGTCAATGTGAGCAGCCCTACTCAAGTTTCATGTGATAATGAAAGCCTTAGATTTAGAGGTAAAAACAGGTTTCTTTGGAATTAAAATGAACCTCTAAGAAACCGAAGGGTTCTTCATCGAGACATAGTAAGGGAGATGCCTGGTATAGCCACCCATGTAAGAAGTCTGGAGAAAAAAATTCCGAGTAAAGTTGATATTTGGTCTACCTTATGTGATGATGATATAATTCAAGAGATTTCAACATGACGTTGGAAGAAGGTCGAAACAAATTTGAAGTAGAATAAAGTCAAACTACATATCTACTGACCTATCTGAATATAAAGCCCTTATTTCTCTCCTAATGTTGTGTTCTATTTTTAAATCAGGATACGACGACATGTATTCACCATTTTCAAGACACTTTAGGACGACTTCTATTTAGAGCTACCATGTTCGTCAAAAGTTTCCAGGCTCTTTTGGACAAATAGCACATTTGGACAGGGTAGCTACACGTAGACACATAGCATATATAAGGGTAGTAATGTGTAGAATTATACTAACCTAAAATTTGTGAGTTTTTAAATTTATGTACTATTTTTATTTAGATGTTGAAATATTTTTGGAATTTATATGTCAATAGAACCGAATTAATGTATGTAATAAAATTCTTAATGTCTAATGTATGTAATTCTTGTTTATCATATTTTGCTCGAAGCACAAAATATAATGTTTCATTAATCTACATTAGACATAAGTCTTTTTTAAAAAAAGATATTGCTTTATTTATGTCCGTGTCCCACAGACACACATTTCCTGAAAGCGATAAAAAATAACGTTTCCTGTTAAGGGTTAAAGCTGCTGTACAGTTGCAGTGCGTTCTTCGTCGAAAGTTGTTCGTAATTTGTCCAAATACTTGTTAGTACATATTATAATTTCACCAATTACGACTATATTGTTAAATTAAAAAAAAGAATCAATGTGCTCAGTAATACCGTTAGCAGTAAGTTTCGGTCCTATCATCTTTTCAGAATGTTTTCACACTTTGTCGATGCTGCCAGTTACTTCTTCCATTTTGTTTTACTGTCTTTCCCAATGAAACAAACTTCACTACTTTTACTGTAACTCACATCCATATAATTTGCACCTGAGTCTGCATGTACACTGTTCTTATCTGCTTCACAATCATCATCAAAATCATCTTTATTCACTTTTTCATTACTTAATTCCGCACCACTTTCAGCAGCAACTGATTTTCGATAGTTAACATCAGACACATCATTAATATTGTCAATCCACTTCTGTATCTCACCTGTATTAAAGAAGCGAGAAACTGCTTAGAAAAACAAAACTTCACTCATAAACAGTAATTATCACATTAACGATCGCGCGTTACAAAATATCAAACTCCATAAAGAATATATGGTTGCTACGGTTATCACGGAACTACTCGCGCGTTTGAAAAAAGCAAACGCAGAGAAAACTATTTCCTCAACCTGTACTGGTACCTACTACAATTGCCGCACGTCAGCTTGTTTTTAGGGGGAAGAGTGGGAGGAACCACTTGGGAATAGCAGTGAGGGTGACTCCGCTAATGCGATTGGTCGTAAAAATCATTAGTTTTTATTACCTGTTTGCTTTCTTCCAACTGCGCGAGTGACACAAGGTTAATACACTGTAAACATCAGAATCATCACCAAACGTAGTTGATCTTATATATAAAAAAGCTAACATAAAATGGGGTTAATGTCAGAACAATAATTTCCAATATGGAACAAACTCATAAAAAAGGGTACACGACTGATTACACGGTAATTAGGTTCTAATCAAAAACACATTCTTCCAAGATGGCGTTCTGACTTATTGTACTTCTTAACCGCCTAAACTCACAAGTGTGTTCACGTCAATCAACAAAATGATATCTCAGTACCTGATAATGTCATTTATAATACACACATATTATCGTTGCAACATTCTATGCAAAGACGAGGAATAGCAAGAAGAAAGCTTGAATATGAAGGAAAATTTGAACAACTTAGGTAAGTTTCAATTAGATTAGATATATTGTATGTCCTTTGTCTAATAGTTGGCGACATAAGTGTTGTTGCAATTTTTGTTCCGATATGCAAAGTGGTAATTTTTTAAACATTTTGTTTCCAGGATTTTTAATCTTCCTGAAAATATTTTGTTTCGCCTTCTACGCAGCAATATTTCGGTTAGTTTTACATATTTGATTTATTAGATTTTTTGTTGGAAGTCGATGTTCCGATGCTCATTTTTCTCCAACAATTACTTTCCTGTTGTATATTGAGTGCTTAAAGAAAGCCTGCTCCCGTCCGTTCAAAAAATTCTTTCTAAGAGAAAGAATTCGAATGGTCTGTAAGGGCCAATGAAAATTGTTGGCATTACATTAAATTAGAATTGAAATTTGTTAATAAATACTCAAATTGCTCATGAGTTTATAAATGTATTTTGGGAAATTTTGTGGTATTGGATATTGAGTTACTGTTTCAATAAATTAGTATTTCAGTGTTAATTCTCAATTTACATGTATACCTGGTCCCAAAAAGGTTGAGCGCATTCTTTATTGATGTTTTGAGGCAAAAATTTTCAAAGTCCAACTTCGGGTATCTTCGGAAAATAGTAAACCAGGTTCGAACCTCCAAACCAGCCCTTGCAATCGAGAAAAAGTTTGCAGATGTGTTTTTCTTCTTTTAAATATAATAAGACTTGTTACCTAGTGTAGAAAAAAGCAACATTGAATGAAATAGTTAATGATACAATATTTCGAAATTTTGTATTAATGTCAGCACATGCTTGTTTGTCATTTATTCCTCCATACGTGATGGAACATTTAAATACGTAAACGAATCTCTCCACATGTAAAAGTATGCTCAAAGTCAAGACATAGAATATAACTATCTCCTGAGTACTAAAATAAAAGTCAAAGTAGAAGAAAAAGAGCGTTTGTAGTAGATATGAATGTCATAATTTTCTTGAGAACCGTTATACATCGCTAGAAGCATGGCTCCAGAAGTTCTTATGTTAGCTCACTGGTAAGCTGTCGGATTTCAAATCATAAGATTGTGAGTTCGGTTCTCTTCTGTGTCAATGCTTTTTTATGAAATTATATTTTCCGCAATGCATGAAAAATTATATAAAATAATTACATTAAAATACAACAGTTGTATATATATATATATATATATATATATATATATATATATATATATATATATATATATATATAACATAATCATTGCAGAACATAGTAATTATTATATTTAAAATATAACATCTAAGATAATTTTCACAGTAGGTCGGTATATATGAAAATGTTAAATACAAGTTAGGAAAATCGATTAATAGCAATAAATAAATTGTGTAGTGTATTTATTTGCAGCTATTTGTCATACAGATGTAACTTCTCAATATTCTCATTACAGCATGTCATTTTATATTCGTGAAATATAGTATATTCCTATGGATATAGAAAGTGTATAAACAGAGTATCCAAAGTCGGATCCTGCTTCAAGACACATAACTTTTCCCGATCCCCTTAACGTCACGAGAAGAAACACAAATTCTCTTTAGAACGGAATGTTACTTAGAGTCTCATTCGAATACGTTGAATATGCTTTTGTATATTCATCTCTCTCTCTCTCTCTCTCTCGCTCTGTTTATGTGTGTGTGTGTGTGTGTAGCGGAATATCCCAAGTTGAATACAACATATGCAAAGTATATGAGTATCATTGTCATCGAATGCCGGAAATAGAAAGTCGTGTTTCTTCAGGCTGGGTTTGCGTGTTTATGTTAGCTCACTCGTAGAGTACGGGCTTGGCAATGAAGAGGTCTTGAGTTCAAAGTATGCAGCGAATTATCATTTTTTGTTAGTAGAATTGCAAAGCAATCGGATACAAGGAGTGGTTCACTTCTAGAAATATTTTCAGAAGCGATTAGGTAGCCCTGAAAAGGGCTGTTTTCGGGAGTTAGGGCAGGAACATTAATATTATGTCCAAGACCCTTCTGAATTTATTACACGCCCCATTTTTCTGGGCATGGAATCTATTAAATGGGTGACAAATTTATCTCCTTCCCCTACCTCCAGACATGCTTCGGAAACAAGATGCCACAGGTCATCTTGAGTTCTTGGTGGATCTGCCTCAGGCCAACTGTCCCTTAGAGTACGCTTCACTTCTGCCCACTTCTGCCCAATGGGATTGAGGTCTGCTCCACGAGGCGGCCAGTTAATTAAATCAATCCCAGGCTGCCGTGCGAACCATTCCTGAACCACATGGGAAGTATGTATTGGCGACTGGTCTTGCTGGAAGTGAATTATACCATCAGGCTGAAATACTCGTACAGATGGCGCCATGATATTACTCATAATGTCTAAGTACTGAGCACTGTCCAGATGTCCTTCAATTACGCGAACTGTCCTACTCCGCGACTGGAATTCCAACCGCAACATGAAATACATCATGGCCACTGCGATTGCAAGCAGCCACATATCCAGGGTCATATCGGTTGACTCTCGCACGATACACAAAGTGACGTCCCTCCTTTGATATTGTGAATATGGATTCACCTGAGAAAACTACGTTTTCCCAATTGTGACCGACATTCGCCTGTGCAAACGCGAGACGGTAAATTTAGTGGTTGTCTGAGAGTTTTCCCTTCAGGCAGCAAAACGGGCACGTAACCCAGCATGACGAAGTCTTCGCAGAGCTTTATGCTTACTACCAGGAAAGAGAGAAGCTTCCCTTAGCTGTCTAGACGTCCTTAGTGGGTCTAACTGGGTTTCGTTTAATAATCTCGCATCTTCGGCTTCGGTTGACACATGCGGACGACCAGGAGATCTTAAATTACCAGTCTGACCTATAACACCATATTTCCGAATCCATCGCCTTCCTGTAGAGGCCGGGACACCTACTCGCCTGCTAGCTGCAGTTGCAGAATAGTCTTCCAACTCCCATAAAGTAATTACTGCTGTACGTCTATCCATAATTACCAATGATCTGAGATGTGAGCAGGAAGGAATAGGTAAAACCTAGTACCTGACGTGTAATTAATTACTTGCACGACACGCCTATTGTAGGGAACGACTTGGTCAACGACTCGCGAAAGAAATCTGAATATGTTGCTCCGTAATAATAATATTAAAAACAGTTTTTATAAAGGAATATTAATACATACGAAAAGCTGTTTAAAGAATGAATTGTTATACTGACTTTACACGTATAAAAACATATACCATATACCGAACAGATTGAGCGATATGATGATAGCTGTTTTAAGACGAACACTTTCGAAGTCCAACTTTAGGTATCTTCG
This sequence comes from Thermobia domestica, assembly GCF_964235325.1. Classification (NCBI taxonomy): domain Eukaryota; kingdom Metazoa; phylum Arthropoda; class Insecta; order Zygentoma; family Lepismatidae; genus Thermobia; species Thermobia domestica. The sequence goes on along the minus strand of NC_137454.1, from coordinate 111,521,245 downwards.
GAAAACAGAAAACTAAAGCTGCTGGTTCAAACATCCAACCGAACCTTAGAAATGGGGAAAAAATGAACACATATGTTTTTCTTTCTGTTAAATATAATAAGACATGTGGAAATGATATTAAGTGTAGAAAAAAAGTAACATTTAAATATTTAATGATACAATATTTCGAAACTATGTATTCACACTCTCGTTTCGTCATTGTGATTTCCATACGGAAAAGATCATTTACGCATGAGCTTAGTTATATTTCAGAAGCAGCTTCCGAAAGGCGGTCATGTTAGCTCAGTGGTGCACCACCGAGCGTTTAAATCGTGAGTTCGATACCCGTTCAGGTGAAATTCTTTTATGATATTCTATTTTCCTCAATGCATGAAAATTATGTAAAATAATTACATTACAATTCATCAGTTTTATATATCAGTTGAATATATATATTCATATCATTTCACGACACAGGTAATTCTTATTTTTAAAATATAACATCTAAGGTATTGACAGAACGTCGGTATGTTATATGTGAATATTAAATACAAATTAAGAAAATCGTGTAATAGCAATAAATAAGTTATCTAATGTATTTATTTGCAGCTATTTTCATACGCAGATAACTTCCCAATATTCGCATTACAGCATTTAGGTAGAACTTACCAAACTGTCACATAAGAAATTCACGAATCGCAAAAGTAAAGTGAAGGGATTCAGAGCGGTAATACCTTAATGGCTCTCTCTTAACTCTCTTATTTGCATTTATACATATAAAAGTGTATGTTCCAACGTAACTCATGTATGCTTAGAGCAGAGTTTCTCAAAAATAATTTAAATGACAGACGTATGATATGAAACTAATGAGAACAGTATATAGATATACTAGAAAAATACAACACATACAACGAAACCTGCACATTGAAATACAATTAAAATTGAAAACTAATGAGATACGTAAGCATGGTGTAATTTCACTAGTGCAGCAATTCCCGGTTCAAGCTTCGTGACGAATATTTTCAAGCCATTTTCAACTGATAAGCGATTTCTTATCTTTGTTTTATTGTTCACCATGAAAAAAAACTTTCGCACAAGTAAGATATAGCAAAGGAATTATTACTTTTAAAGCAGCAGATACCAGACCAGTATATTCTTCTCTCCTCATCAGGCAGAACTTGTCCAAGTCTTCGTTACAGAAAACCAGTTGCAAAGACTTGTCGCATGATCATTCTATTATTTGGTCAAGAAGTTGTGGGCTTAGATCAGATACATTAATGACCTCTTCAATGAAGGAGTTTAACATCTATCTTGAAGCAGCACCTTCGTCGTTGGGATTATAGATATTAGTTACTGTATCACTGTCTGTGCCGGGTGCCGGAAAAAGGGAGCACAAATTTCGGAGGAAATGTGTTACTCATGTTAGAAAAGTGCATGTGCAAATGTATAAAATAGAAGGAAAAATGTAATCAAATGTGTTCAAAATCAAGGAAAGGCAGGGCTTACTTTTGAAAATTTTATTGACCTTCGTGCCAATCATGGTGGCGCTTCGCAGCTATTCTGTCGACCTCACTTATATGTACGGAGACATCGCCGTATACTCTCGCCGTGGGCGCTGGTTTTCCATGCCACAGCACTGTTCACTATAAACAAGAAATGGATTCTACTATTATGGAAATAAGTATGTTAAAAATGCCATACAAGCTTATTATAAAACACAAATTATAAAAGGGTCACTGGCAAGAGGATGTGATAAAAGGGGATCGTCATAGGAATTAGATTGAGAACCACTGGCCTAGAGTACACAATTACACACTGAGCAAGGCTATGTGATAATACGTAAAATACAGTATCACGTAACAGTTTCAACACAATAACTGTGTCTTCATCAGACTTCCACTCCTTCTGGCTGCTTGGGAGTTGGTCATAACTTACATACTCTCCGCAGATCAACTTTTAATTAGGCTCCGTCTCTTCTTCTTCGTGTGGCTTTCACTTTCACTTTTTAGCTGCACACGTGTCCAATTAAAGGTTTTTTTCGCTGGATGCATTCTGTCCTCTAATTATTCTTATTTTCCTTGTTATTTTTCCTTTCTTTCTTCTTCCTTTTCGTTTCTTCTTCTTTATGCAGAATCTTCTCCCACTCCTTATTTATCGAGAATCCTGTATTCCAGTTCATTACCTTGTCTCCTGCCTTCATAATCTCCCTGGCTTCCTTACATTTTCTCACCAAAGTTCTGTTCTCTACTTCTATGACCTCTGCTCCTTCCCACCCTATCCTGTGGTTTGTCTCTTTCTGATGCTTGTATATCATTGTTGTTCCTTTTCCATCATTTATCATAATGGTGCTGTTTAATCCTTTCTTGCATTTTCTTTTTTGTTTCTCCTATTAAATTTTGTTACACTCCGCGTATTCTACTCTATATATTACTTTCCTTTGATTATTGTCCGCTACTGCTTTCCTCTTGGTTCTTCTTACTAGTTCAATTATTCTGCTTCCTTCTTTCCTGTACGTCCTAGTTCCTACTTTCCGAAGCATTCTCTTTATCTTCCCTGTTTCTTTGCCTAGGCTTTCTATTCCAAACCTTTTTTGTTCTTGTCTTCTTCCTCTTTCTTTCTCTCTCTTGCTATGTCTCTTGTGATTTTATCCTCTTCGTTGTATCCATTTCTCTTTATATGTGTCCAGAACTTCTTTAATGTATTTTTAACCATATTTCTTATAGTCGGAAAAAGAGTACTCTCGGGTTACCTATGCTGAATGGGGGGCATGCATATAAAATATTGGTAGAAAATGATCGATATTAGTGTCGAATTCATAGTTTTCGGGGTCGATTAGATAAATAGTGAGACTTTCGATTTCGCTTAACTCCGATTAAGCTCTCATTAGTAGGGATGGGCACGAGCGAGTTTTCTTTGAAACTCGACTCGAATCGAAACAGATATCTTTGAGGTCTACGCTAGGACTCGGCGCGAAAAATATCCTCCAACTCGACTCGGATTAGAGTCGAGTCGAACCAAAACAAGCCAAATCCTGTGTGTAGTCCTACCTAGACAATACATAGACAATATAATTATTCTATTATCAATTATACTACTATTACTACAAATAATAATAATAATAATAATAATAATAATAATAATTATTATTATTATTATTACAACACCGTGTAAAAACATGAACGATAGACGGTTAGTAAATAAACACTAAAAGCCATTTGACTGCTGACGTCGGTAGTCATGAAGTCTATAACGCAAAGGTGAGTCAAGAAACACTAAACAAATACCCCGGGGTGGATGCGAACTATCAATATTACGGTTACTAGGCACGTGCTCTTCTGACGTTCCCACGGAAACGATCATAAAAAGTTTGCTAGTTGAAGGATAAATCATTGACTTCTTAATTTAGCCAATCAGACAAAACCCCTACACCTTGAGTTCTACGAGGTGATACCGTAAAAGGTTTCAGATTTATTGCTTTCTGGTGGGGTACTATCTATGTGCAAAATTTGAGCATAATAGCCGACATGAATCTTCGGTGCCTCTTATCTTTAGTACAATTTTAACCAGAGGTGTTGTGGGTCAATGAAAATTTGATCCACGAACCACCATGACCCACTGTCACCCACCACCCAAATGATCCATTGCCTACTCTGCCCGTTCATCCATCGTGATCCACTCTGACCCACCACCAACTACAAATCACTCTGAACTATTGCAACCAACTCAGTCCCACCAAAACACATCGACATCAACTTTGACGCATGATCCACGTCCTCCTCTCCATTGACTAAAAGGGTTACACTTGTAATAAAACAAGACTGTAAAATTATCACTTATCGGAGTTTCAACTTCTATCAATGGCTCAAGCACCTCTGTGTTATAATACTGGTTTATTGACCTTTACGACATATAATAGCAAAGTGTTTCTCATCTTCCGAATTAAAATGAATTTAAATTTATCATATATAATTATTTCTTTGTGGCCTTACAAACACATTTCAGTAGAAAATAGGATGAAATTTGTAAGTCTCAAATTAAGGAAAAGTAGACCAACGTAAAAAAAGAAAGAAAACTAATTTTCTATGTAATTAAACATGCCGTACTAATTGAAAATGTTCACGTAATTATGTTTACAATACAAATTTATGGCCATTTTTCTCTTAACTTTATGACTTGATTACCTTATGCTCTGAACGCTCCATATATTAAACACCAGCTTCAGCAATTATAGATAAAAAGCAGTGTGTATAAAATTCGAAGAACTGTCGTTTTCATTACTCGAAATGTTTCTCAACTAATATCAATCGTTTTCGTTTATTTTTACAAATGAACCCACTACCAATTTCCAATATATAGAAAATGCACCTCCACCCCTCGCTTATAAAAGACAATTTTTAAAAATGCCAGGACATATTCAGTTTATTTTTAATAAAGAGTTATATGATGAATTTCAGCTCTTAGTTGAACGGCTTGTGAGATACTCAATTTTTCGCAAAAATCGGGACTTCTACTTCCCCTAAGGATATGTATTATAATGAAAGTGATACGCGTGTGATAACTTCCGAGTTGGGATTGGGGTCTGATTATATACCAAACGTCATTTCATTTGACTTTGCAATGTGACTGTGATGATTATGCAGACATAGTTGTTTTCAATTTTTTATAATATAATTCATATATTACAGGTGATTCAAAAATATTTTTTCAAGCAGTTAGCTCCTCTAGAAGCTCACAGGCTGCATCCCAAAATCCAACTCCTACTATCCTATGACAATCCAAAAGTGACTGAACTTTTTTCATTAGAAAAAAATGACAAAGACAAAAAATGGAGATCTTGAAAGTAAAATGTAGAAAAGCTCACCAATGTTCAGAAGATGTCTACAATGCGCTGAACAGAATGGGTTGGAGGGTGAGTGTCAGTACGCAGAAAATTTGTGAGTGGTGTTTCGCAGTAGGTCACATCCTTTTGACCCACGATCCACTGACCCACTCACAAATTTTGAGCCATTTCACCCAGTTAGCAACCTACCCATTGACCAGCTCCATCTTTGATTTTAACATGTCTTCTTTCATTTAAAAGACGAAACATACATCCACACAATTTTTTCGTTGATTGCCAAAGTTGGCTTGATATAGTAGTAGAAATGGTCATTTTTCTCACGGTGAGAAATTGGTATGATTAAAACACCCATCTTGAAGCGGGTACAAACTGCCTTCCAAAGTTATTAGAAACGCCGAATCTCTCAACCCCGAAAACTATAAATTTAACAAATATTTCAGTAATTTTAGAGATTATATTTTTATCTCTCCCAGGCCATCATCCTGTAAAGATGGGGATGAATTTGGATGTGAACTCCACTCTGCGCATCACTATCCATCTCAACGACAGAGAAAGTTATGATCTGAATGATGAAAATTATGAAAAAAGAGAGATCAGTCGTTTTACATTATTTTTACATGTCCCAACTTCCATAACTTCATACTACCATAATATTTTCTTCTTTAGATTGAAAATAATATGTCCCCCAAGTTTGGTAAATGTTGCCCCAGAACTTAAAGAGTTACGCTGGAATATACAGTTATAGAGAAACATTAAAATACTTAGAGCTGTGCGAGCAATGCCTTCGATGCTGCCCCTGTGAATTCAAAATCCAGTCGACAAGTTCGTTCGGAAGTATTGCTATTTATCTCGGTGATAACGAAAGTGTGGAATCTACACTATAGATGTGCTAGGGGATTTTACTCTTGCTGCAAGTTGAACTTAAAGGCCATCACAACTGCTCCCAATGAACTTGGGGACTCCTAAAGATATGGATTCCTCACTAACATTGGTAATTTTCAATTACGTCTATATGTCAAAATTTCACACACACCTTCAGGGTGCTAATGAGAGCTTAACTTACGTGCCAACTGGAGTGCTACTCTATCTAATCCATCCCGAAAATTATGGATTCGACACTAATGTCGGTCTTATTTCATAATTTTGATGTCAGCCCTCTTCATTTCTCCTAGGAGAGCAAACAGATACTGCCACCGATAGGACTAAATTTGGTCTTAAATGACATTAAAATATCTAACAATTAATTTATCGACCAGTGTTGCTCTGCGTCCCTACGCACTTTTGCTCTCGGTGTCCCCAATAACTACATATTTCTCCGCCCCTTCATCCCTAACTTAAAAATAAAACTTAATTCTTATATGCTTAATTAGTGAATGTATTACAATTAAATACCACTCACTACATGCTACAGGTAGAACTACGTAACGAAAAATAGCAAATGTGAAACATGTTCTGAAATATTTTTAGATTTCTTACGCTATTATTAAACATATTGGAATAGTAAAAGACGATTGTTCAGGATTTTCTTGATTTTTAACTTTTGCATACGGAAAAAATAAAATATTATTCAAGTTTTAAACTTTACATTATGCAAATATGTTGCCCTCTAGCCAATGGGACTAATGTGTAATATGGACTAATGTTGACTAATGGGAAACGTGGCACTGTTAACGGCGCTGAAAACTTACCATTCGATTCTAATATCGGTTTATTTCGATTTTTTTATGTCGCCACGTAACCACCCTGGGAGCTTAATTGGACTTGAATTGAAAGTAGAACTATTCACCTAAGAGACCACGAAACTATGGATTTGATACTAATATCGACACGTTTCCAGCACTTTTGATATGTATCCCGACAGTACTCTTTCCCAGATTGTAAGAAATATAGTTAAGATTGCTCTAGATATATCAGAATTATTTTGAAACACACACATACATCCAATTTTATATTCTGTATAAATAGAAAGTGAGTGAGCGAGCTAGAGAGAGCGACTCAAAGCATCACAACTTCCACATTGCAAAGCATATATCAGGAATTGAATTGAAAATCTATGTAAAGACTTTTTGATGTGGCATGCTTCATAAGGACAATTCCAATCTGCTCACGTGACCTTTGGGGTTCATGAATTTCTTGCGAGCGTTGCGACTTTGGATTAATTGTTTATACTCTCTGTTTATGCATCGAATAATTTTTCAAGAACATAAATGACATGCTCTATTTTGAATTTTCAGAATTACCCTCTATATGACAAATAGCTGCAAATAAATACACTACATATTTTATTTATTGCTATTAAACGATTTTCCTAACTTGTATTTAACATTTTCATATATACCGATCTACTGTAAAAATTATCTCAGATGCTATATTTTAAACATAATAATTACTATGTTCTGGAATGATTTATATAATTTTTCATTCATTGCGGAAAATATAATTTCATAAAAAAAAACATTGACCCAGAAGAGAACCGAACTCACAACCTTATGATTTGAAATCCGACAGCTTACCAGTGAGCTAACATAAGGACTTCTGGAACCATGCTTCTAGCGATGCATAACGGTTCTCGAGAAAATTATGACATTCATATCTACTACAAACGCTCTTTTTTTCTACTTTGACTTTTATTTTAGTACTCATGAGATAGTTATATTAAATGTCTTTACTATGTGCATCGTTTTACGTATGAAAAGATTCTTTAACGTATCTAAATGTTCCCTTACGTATGGATAGCTAAATGACAAACAAGCATATGCTGACATTAATACAAGGTTTCGAAATACTGTGTCATTAAGTATTTCAATCAGTGTTTCTTTTTTCAACACTTGATAACAAGTATTATTATATTTAAAAAAAAAGAAAAACATATCTGCAAACTTTTTCTCGATTGCAAAGGCTGGCTTGGAGGATCGAACCTGGTTTGCTATTTTCCGGAGATACCCGAAGTTGGACTTAGAAAGTTTTTGCCTCATAACACCAATAAAGGATGCGCTCAACCTTTTCGAGACAAGGTGTACACATTAATCCTACAGAGTATTTTTAAATCTTTGACGAAGTGTAGATACGTTGCTAAAGCCAATGTATTTGTGAAATTGTATTTGACTATGCTTTTGAAGCTAATTTAAATTGAAATTTTATCATTAATTATCTATTATAACGAGAAAATTTGGATATTTTGTTTACATTTATACGAAATATTAAATTTTCGTTGATTCAATCGTTTCTTACAACTAAGATTTTTCAGGAAAGACTTACAGATTCTCCAAAGGGAAAATATTCGGCGAATCGGCTATCTATCAAATTCGGAGAATATGTCCCTATGTAATGCATAATCGCATATTTACCTCCAACTCTACACTATGATTAGATTATTCTTTACTCTCATTTATGGTTATGATTTATTATATGTTTATTGTATCCTGAATATGCATTTGTCCTTTCCTAATATTGGGTTGTCGACAGTTGTTCTGAGTTAGACTAAATCTCCCTCGGAACTATCCTCCTTCTCAGGTTGTGGTTTCTATGCAGAACCCGGGATATGGGAAACCTTTTGTTTTATTGTCTAGGTTTCCCTCTGGATACATATGTCTTTGAACGTTATACATCTCAGAGAAGTCCGAAATGTACACTATTATGTCATCTAGGAATATCACCGTGACAATGAACTTTAATCATGCAAAGAACTTACATCAGAACAATTTAAACTTTTGGGCAATCACATAAAAACAGCCTTACAAGAAGGCTGCACTACATATAGTTAACGTCTTTCTTGATCACGTTCTTCCATTTTGACCTGATAGAAGGCCCTACGGTGTCAAATATGCTTACAAATTTCGAATTGCCAAGATAATATAAAACAACATCTATCTATATTGGTAATTTAATTTCCACAAATCACTTACGATTCTATTTTTTTCGTTTTATTTCCTCACGACTAACACTGTAGATGCGTAGACAGGCTTTACATTGTATATTACACCTTCAGCTATGCGTTTGGATATTCCTTTTATTATTTTATATCGTGACTACTTTTCACTACATGGAGCTGTATATATTGGCAAATTAGATATAATTTCAATTGAATACCCATATTCTGGATTGACAATAACATCTTCAATATGCCAGGATTTCTCTTGGTGTTCTAGGAGTTAATCTGCAATCTCTGGTCTTTGCTCAGGCGTAAGATCGGGTGAAACGTCTATATCAGTTGCTACATCATGTTCCGATATGACTGGACATAGGAAGTTAGCCGGGGCTTTGGCCAATATCCCGAATCATTCTACTTACTGAAGCATCTGACTCACTCTCTATCATTTCCTCCTGGCCTTCTTGTTTACCAATCTTGGTGCAAGAAGGAATGACAGTGGTCATGTGGTTGCAGTTAAGCAATAACACTTGATGTCCCGATTATTTATTTATTTATTTATTTAACAAATTCCCAGATACAGCATAACTTTTCCATATTACACAGGGACATGCTAACAAAAGAAAGAAAAAAAACAAGACCACAATAACAACAACATAGAAAAAAGAGTGTAAAAGTAAAACTATTCCGTCAAAGCTCGTTTAATTGCTCTTTCAAACACTGGGTAGCTCGAAAAAATGTCCACATCAGTTGTTACTTGATTATAACAGTTTGGTATTCTATAAAAAGATACCTCTGTATAACAGCCAACCTAGGACGGGCAAGATGGAATAGGTGGGTATTCCGGGTGATGCGGGAAGGGACACGTAAGGATAGTTCCTGAAGTAATATTTCCGATCTTAATCTTCCATTAACTATTTTATGTAGATATTTCAGGTCAGAGATAATTCTGCGTACTTCAGGAGTCTGAATATTAAGATGTCGCAAGAGCTCCTTCTTAGATGATATTCGAAGTGCAGGAACACGAAAACGGACTATAGCGATGAAGAAATTGTGAACAGAATCAAGTCTGGAGAGATGTGTAGGAGCTGCCATGGCCCATACGGGAGAGCAGTATTCGATCTTGGGCGCTATTAAAGCCTTATAAAAAGTTGCTAATGAAGAAAGAGTGCGTAGTTCGGTGAATCGATAAAGAAGTCCCAACATGCGCATTGAATTCTTTAGTATTGAGGAGATGTGGTCAGAGAAGGTGAGTTTTGAATCAAAGATGACACCAAGATCGTTATGACTAGCAGAATGTGTGATAGGGGAATCGTTGATATGGTATGTGGAGGGAACACGAGACTTTTTCAAAGTAATACTGTCACATTTCTTACTGTTGAGTTTCAAGTGCCACTTTTCACACCAGCCTATAAGGTAATTTATGTCTTCCTGTAGAGCAATTGTGTCATGGAGATACGATATTTCTCTGTATAACTTACAATCGTCAGCAAAAAGCAGAAGGCCACTAGGTTGAGCTGATAAGTGCGTGTAGAGATCATCCATATACAGGACAAACAGCAGGGGCCCAAGTACACTCAACTGAGGCACCCCTGAGATCACGGGTTGGGGGTTAGAAGTCGCTCCTGAAAGAACAACTCTCTGTTTACGGTCCTTCAAGTAGCTTGTGATTAGAGAGAGAAATTTGCCATGTACATTAAATCTATTGGAGAGTTTATGAAGAATATGAATGTGATGATTATGGGTAATATGAAGTTCGTGGCACAACATATCAAAACCAGGTTTCTAACACATCACGTGGTTCAATGTACAACTTAGTACGTTTTTGAGAGAATATTTTTTACTTTAACTACCATCATTCTTTTGCCGGAGATCTTTCATTACTGCGATGTGTAAACATAGAATGTTGGCCTATATTGCTGACGTCTTAAATATTGGCATGCATCTTCTGCTAAATAATTTTTGGGTCTTTTCGTAAGTTTACGAGTATTGCTGGAAGAAATTCCTTTCGGTGGCCTCCAATCTTCGACTGATCTTTCTTCGGATTCCAAACTCTTGATCTACTCTGGTTTCGACTGCTCCTAGACTTTGGTGAATGTCTTTCCCTTTGCCTTCCATTTCATACTCTAAAAGGATTTCGAGCTCGATTCATCTATTTGGTGGTGACATAGAAATTGTTTCGTGGCGGAATGTCCTCCTAGCTGAGTGAGGACCACCTGGTAAACTTGAACGTGTGAAGTAGTAAAAACCTGAGTTTATCTTAGTTTGACTTCTATGTTTTTTAACACCTAATATTTTGGATGGATAGCAAGTGAATACTTTTGGATGTAGTCGTTATCACCGATAACATTATGTTTGTTTGTTGAACTTTAAACAAAGACATGTTCAACCACATCCGCTTGTTACAATTCACATGATTCTTCAAAGAGAAACATAAAAAACCCACTGGAAGCACTGGTCAATGCTTTACACGCTTTCAGATGTTGACTTCTTTTAAGATGCGTAATTTGCCTAATGACACCCTGTAATGTTTTGACTTTAAATAACACGAGACTTAGCATATGGAAGAGAGAGATCTCGAAGGAAATAAAGAAACGATTTTCTTCTGTGTTGTCAGATCTTACTAAAAGTTAACCGTTGGAAAGAATAAACACAAGAATCTACAGCGCCGTCGTTTTGAGTTTTCACATCAAAATGTCCTGATTCATATAGGATAATGACTGGGAATCGGGAAATGCTGCATTAAACAGATTTTTTAACTTAGCGAAATTCTGTATTCTCCTACGTTTAGTCGTTATAAATACTTCCACACTTGCACACTTCCATGTAGACATAAGGAAGGACAGGAGAGTTTTCTTTCCTCGGCCCGTTGGTATACTTGTGATAAAAGCTCATAATCTACAGAAAACATGTAGCTGACATGCCTTGGGACCATTAAATATGGAAAAGTTCAAAGAAAAGGCCCATACCAATTCAAAGTTTTGATAATCCAACTCAATTTTGAGTTTGAAAGGTTGAGCCTCAGGGATCTAATCTTTAGGATGTTCATCCTAATTAGGAATGACACAAGGTTGTACTTGTACCTGCAAAGGAGGAAACCTCTTCCTTTTTTACCTTAATAGCGTCACGAGGGGTTGAAGTAAACCTTGAGTTATGGAACTCATAACTATTTAACTTATTCCTGAGGGAATCCGAATAAATATAGTGCGTTGCTTCGGTGTTTGTTTCAGTATCGTCTTGTATTGAGTACTGTCCAAAAAGTCTTCGTTGAGGGAGGAATGACCAGGCCACAAGCCTTCCTGTGCATACCGTTAACTTAAATTTCTTCTCATTCTTAAGCCCAGCTCCACATTATCAACAGTACATTTGTGACTGGAGACCTAGGATTCGGTGAATGTGATTATTTGGAGTTAACGGCTTTATTGTACAGCGCAAGAACATGACCGAAACTAAATTTAACTTTACCATCTATTGGGAATACAAATCGCCTATGGGGCCGCGGTGGCTAAGTGGTAGAGCGTTCACCTCTGGTGCATGAAATCACGGGTTTAAACCCTGCTCCTGCCAAATGAGCTTTGTGGTGGACAAACACCGTGTGAGTAGGTTTTCTCGGAGTTCAACCGTTTTCTCCCACTTTCTTCTTTCACAATTTCATTCATTTCTTGTAATCACCGTATCCTTTAGCCTAACCGGCATAAGCGAGGGACGTAAAATTCAAAGATTTAATTTCATTTTTCTATGTTACAATCAGACTATACGCTGAGTGATAGTCGACCTTAGCTAAGTTGTACTACCTCTAACAAAGACACATTCTTACTTTTAATTAAGAGGATCGCATTCTTAAAATGAAACAAATAAACAATTAGAAGAGGTACAAAGGCGTAATCTAGGACGATCAATCAAAGAATATCACGCCTCTCTCTTACCAGCCAAGGGGAGAGAAATATGAGATTATGTAAATGTAAAACGTGTCTAGGCATATGAAGTTCAGGACACGCTCTTTTAATTGAACTTAAAATTCTGTTCCAAAAATAATGGGTTTACGATATTGAGAATTAAGAACTACATTTTAACTAAGTTACGTATATTTTATTAAGTTAATGTGAAAATAACTTACTAACTCTATGACTTATGAAACCCTGAGGTACAATGTTGCCTTATGAGAGCTATCAATTGATTTCAGACCTTGGCCAATGGATTCAATGTCAACATTTTTATTTCTATTTCTGATAGATCGATCTTAATGTTATACTCCCATCTGGCCTAGGTCTTCCTAATGGACGTTTACCGATTGGTTTTCTAGTCAAATCTTTGAAGGTTTCTGCTTTCTTCCATTCTGGCTACATGTTCTGCCCACATATGCCTCCTAGACTTTATGACCATACCAATGTTTTGCAAACCGTGTAAATTATGCAGTTGTTCGATATGAAGTTTCCGCCATTCCGCATTCCCGTTCCTAATATAAGACTAAAGAATTTATTCTCAAATTATTAAGGTCTGCGTTCTTCCCTCAGAGTAAGTGATTATGTTTCACAACATATATGAATGTCGTTTTTTATATATTTTAATCTTCAAATTCCTTGACACAATTAGCGACAAAAGATTTTGAAACAAATAATAACACCATTTACATTAAGTCGATATTCAATTTCTTTAGAGATATGATGTTGGTATGTTATTATTGTTTCTAGATATTTGAAACTATCCAGTTTGTCCTAAGTATAATCTAATATTTGACGTATCCATAATTTGCAGTATTACGATTATGGTGAACCTCCATGTATTCCAGTTTCTCTGCATTGACTTTTCGAAAAATGTTGCTGGAAGTATTCAATGAGGCATCGGCATTTTTCGCTTGTTTCTCTATCATTCCCTATCAGATTTAGCCCATCAGCGTACGTCATATCCTGTTAAATACTAATCAGCTTTAGTTCTGGTTGCTATCGTTATCTTTCCTCATAGTGTACTCCAGAATAACCGTGACAATGCATATCATTGTTTCATGCCATTCTCAACAAGGAACCTCGTAGACAAGAGTTTTCATACTTGGACTTTACCTTTGCTTCATATAAAAAAAAAAACATTTTAATTAACTTAACTACATTTTTCGGTATCCATATTCAGTAAGAATGCTGCACATTGTTCCGGACTGTCCGTGTTGTAAGCCTGCGAAAATTGTATAAAAAACAAAGGAAAGAAAGTAAACTAAGCAAATAGCAGAAGTACAGCTTTTTACTACAACTAGAGGGTGAATGCTGACACTGGATAGCTGATAGCTTCGAGAAATTTTGGGACCTCCTCAGTTTCAAGCTTGCAAATTATATTTGAGAATCAACAGTTACAATAAGATTCAAATTCTACTTGTTGAAGAACGTTTACAATAAATTTGAAATTAAGTTATTTTACAATAGATGAATTTAAGCTAAAAGTGAATGAAATTTGGGAGTTCTGCATCACATTGCCATATTGAATCTACTCCGAGGCTACCTGCTAAACATAAGAAATCACTCTAAATTAGAGAGAGATTTACCTGAAATTTGACTTTCGACTTCGTTCAAACGTTGACTTCGTACACACAATTGATTTACATTTTTTCATATTCTTGTGATATGGTCGTTTTATTTTTCCCGAATCCATCATTCCTGACGTATGTGGTGGTGCTATACGTTCTGGATTTTTCCACAATTTAGAATGAGCCTCATTTAGACATGTCGATGACAGTAAGGAAGAAAGTTGAAATGTCATACAACGTTGCTTATCCGGAACCTGTTTAATTAATTGGAAATAATTGATTGACAATAGAGGGAGAGGAGAGTTTGAATTTTCGAGATATGCTATATTTCTTAGTCAGCAAGCATCGTACCATTCAAAGCTGAGTGTCTCTGTCATCATCGCACTTCAGTTTCATGATTTGTGATCGTGGTAGCACGAATTGAACCATATCAAGGTGATATCCTGTTCATTTCGAATTAGGTCACATATTTACTCTTCGTGCAACGTAATTATGAGTTATATTTGTTTTTGGTTTTCTTTCTCTGACTGATCATTCGATGTTTTTGCACAATGAAGTAATCAAAACGTTCACACAATATTTTCCAGAAGTGGATGAAAGTGAATTTCTTGATTACTCAATTCCTATTTATCTGTTTACTCTATCTTTGATATGCTCAATGCTTTTGCTGATCGGAAAATATAAACGAAATAACGAACAAACGTTAAGAATGTTGTTCCTATGAGCAATGTGTTTCTGAAACAAATAAAATAATGAGAGTTTTTTTTTCAGTCAATTAAAGGGGATGGAACCATTGATGTAGTTTTTGTTATGACAATGACGAAAATTTATTCTATGGCAATACAACTTATTTATGCAGTTGTTTAAATAATTCTTCATGCGTTGAGGAATATATCATTAAATAAGAACATGCCGGACCAAGCGGGCAACAAACTAGGACTAGGAGCCGTGACTAACTGATGTGTATTTTGCAGTTAGTCTAACATGAACAATACTACCGAAATTATTCTATAGATACATACCTCAATTTCATAGACGATAACGTTAGAAATGTTTTTCTCCTCTGTCTTTCTTTCATTTCAATATGGATGCGACAACTATGTTCGCTGGCTTTCATAGGAAATTATCTTTCTATTATATAAAGTAGATGACCAAAGAAAGATGTGTTCCATGTACGCGTATTTTCAAAATTCGGTGTCATTTCCTATTTCAACGATTCTTATTCATTTTACATTTTACAAAATGCCAATGTGTCTTATTATAATTAATAAAATAACCCGAGTTATGAAGTTATCATCCTACTCTTTGGGCTCAACCTTAGCATATTGACTCACTATGTTTGTGGATACTCGAAATTTGATCTTTTTTTAACCTCAGAGCAGTCTTACCAATGCTATCAACATTTTAGGAATAGGCTATACCTGTAAACTGAAATCATATTTACACTTCTGAGAGATGTAAATTTTAGGTAAATCAATGTAATATTGATATTCTTATAATTTGAATATTACATTAGCGTTGCACCTTAGGTTCTACTTAGGTTGGTGTGACGTTCTTTGCATTCTAAAAATTGTCTGTTTGGAGAAACAGATTAATGAACTTTAAAAAAATACATACATGAGACTTATGTGTGTTGTAGTCGTTAAACACACTTTCGTTTTGTAGATGCTTATGGTTCCTCATGTGGGCAGCTATGATGACATTTGCTGTAATCGCTGCGGTATCTCTTTGGGAAAAGTACTTCTACAGTTCTGTTGTGTACGAAATGGAAACAGGTGATAATTGGAGTAGCCCACTAATTGCATTGGCTGTATGTTCAGAGGGTTACGAATGGAACAGAGAGTAAGTTTGGTATAATATAATGCTACAGTAAGTAACATTATATAGCAAATATAGTGAGGAAACTTAACTGTATCACTTATTTCAATTAAAAATCAGAATATTTAAATTTCTTAATATGCGCAATTTTCTCCCACGAAAAATATATAATTAGTATAACGTATTTTCTAAAGTTTTGTATAATATAAATTAACACAAGAAGGTTGAATATGGTGCTTGCTATATGATATTTTGTTTCAAATTATGGCAATATCGTAACAGTAATTGACACCAACATTGTCCAAGTTCTACAAAATTCGAACTACGAATAGACTGCCAAGAGTTGTCTTCTTAGTATGTGATTGATTCTTTGGTTCCAGACATTTTACCTTGGCAATCATAGTTCAATTGATAGATTGCAGACCAGGTGAACCAGTAACATTGTACTTTATGAGGTCATAGTGTAAATGCCAAACAATGTCAAAATGGCATTACTCGATATCTCAAAGATATTATATTTCATTAAAAAAACAAGTTGATGCCACATGGTACGGTCCCCCTACTAAAGAAAGATAAATTGCTTCCCCAAAGCACTATATTAAGAGCCATGTCCAATTAACACAATCAAGAATCTTCTGTGTTTCAACATAATAATAGATGAACACAATTGCTCATACCTTTATTTATATTTGCTTTGATAAGCACCTCTCTTAATCACTTTTTGTTTATGACATACATAACACTTACTAATTGTCTTCTTTTAGGAATTGCGAGGAAATTGTACGTAATTGTACTTACAATGATGAATCAACTGATTGTTGTTCATATTTTATATCTGTTCATTCGGATCGTCCAAACTGCTACATATTTAATTCTATCCAAATTAGGTAAGTTGAAGTAATCCTACAGTATATACGTTTAAGTAGCAGACTTTCTATTTAATATACTATAACTTTGTTAGTCTTGTGACCAATTGATATTGTTATAACTATTTCAACTAGTTCATGCAATTAGGCTGAAATTTCTATATTGCATTATATTTACACATTACTCTATAACTATTATTGGTAATACATAACTTTTGCAAGACTTGGTAGGAATGAGTACATTATATTTACGTGTAACTCATGTAATTGCCGATATTAATCTGCTGACTTTCAATAAAGATTCGCATATTGCTAGACTGATATTATTTTAAATTCAAATACAATGCAACGCTCGGTGTAATCAATGTTTCCAGTATTAATGTTTGTTACTCATAGCTTTAATTATAAGAAAGTATACACCTAGAAGAGTAGTGATATAAATATTATTAGAAAATCATGCTCAGTTATCACTATGAGTAATATTTACTCAACTAATTTAAAGTCTTATATGAGAATTTCAACTGATAGATAATTAGGGATGGTCTTATTTAATGAAACATGTAAACGCATAATTTTCAATTTCTTCTTAAAACTTAGCATGGTTGAAGTTACCTTGCGACTACGTATTTCGGGACTCTTTTTAAAGTTTAAACAGAACTTTACATCAATGTTAAACAGAACTAGTATATTAACTCCAGCGTTTTGAAAACTAAACCAAACCTACTTCGTTTATGTTTTTCAAGTTTGGTTTGTAGTTCTTCACACCATCTCTGATAGCAATACATGGTCACCGTTAAAAGTCTGAGCGCGATACTAATTCTTCAGAATTTATCAAAAAAGAGAAGACATATGTACATACAAAATCTCATTTACTGGACTTGTTATGAAAGTTGAAGGTCATTGATCATTAACCCTAGAACGGTCTGGCTGAGTCTGTGAGACCCATCTACTTATATTTTAAATAACCTTAAATTTAGCGGCTTGAGTTTTAGCTTCGTATACCTTCCTGAAACGCCCAATTAGAGACGCTAGTGTTGCAAGCCAGTTTCAGATATGGTTAGGTTGCTTTTATTTGAGCTATGAATCTCGCGTCCGTTCACGACCGTTCATGTAACTTTTTTTGGCTAGTGTCAAGAATCTTGCTAGACGTTTATTATTTTATTGTGATTATTTATTCGACACTTTTTGTGTGTATATACCAACAACATTTCAGTTGGTATTTTGATCAACTTTAGAAAATAATGGAACGTGAAACCGTTTCTGTGAGTCAAATTCATAGAATGTTATGTGATGATGAAAGTGAACTGGATGATTCCAATTCAGATCCTGATTTGGAATTATTTACTAACCATGATAGTTGCATAATGACGATGAAATTGACCTAGAAAACGGCGAAAAAAAGGAACCTAGCAAAATAACACATTACAACAATACTAAGGATTGTGTAGACGTCGTTGATGCTTTGTATTGTGAATACACAGGCACAGAGGAACCAAGCGTTGTCCACTCTGCCTTCTTTTTGCAGTCATGGACATTGCCGCGCTGAATGGCTATGTCACTCTCAGGGCAAACCAGATAAAAATGGATTATCTCAAGAATCTAGGGAAATTTCTGGCAAGGTCCTACATGATGCGGAGCTCAACGCAATCAAGTCTCTCCCCTGAAACTTGGCTTCTCGCACAAAGATTTTCTGAAATCAAGGTGGACAGACCAGATTTTCCGGAGATAGGAAAGAGGTGAAGATGTCAAAGATGTAAGCACAGCGAAACTAAATACTGTTGCGCAGTTTGTAAAGCATGACTATGTTTGAGCCACGCGAAAATGATGTGTGATGAATGCTATGAAAACTAAAAAAAAAAAAAAACTTTACCTCTTGACATTCAGTACATTTCAATATAGGTGGTGCCTTAGGTTATGTTAAATAAACTTCTAAATGTCCTTCACGATATTACTTATCTATAACAACATTTAAGCAAGTATTCTTTTTTATATAATTTTTAAGGGAAATTAATGTAATTTACTACAAATGTGTAAACAATTACATTTTTTTAAAAAAAAGTAGGCCAACACATCACATTTGAGCTGAAATGCTTTTTTATGTTTTAGAAATATCTATAATTATATAAAACTATGTTTTTATTTTAAAAATATTGTTCACAAATTAATTATGCAGTTTTATTTTCTTGGGTTTGTCAGACCCAGCCCCACTGTTTATGAAACTTTTTTTCTGCCCGACAATTGTAGGGGTAAAATAATTTCTTTTAATAAGCGACTGTTATATTTGCTGGAAATATAATGAGTTTCTTTGCGTTCAATGAAATGTCGACTATTAATCTTGGAAAGAAGTTTTAAAATTTCAGCATTTGTTTGATTAATTTTTCAAAGATTTAACACACAGTGCCTTTGTGTTCAAAAATTTGTAAAAGCTTTTCAAAGATCGCAAGTGTTTGTTATCATCTTTTTACGACTCTTGATTTCATATTAGAAGAGTTCGACTGGTATCAAATTAGATGACTTTGGTAATAATTCCCTATGTTTGTGATATGAGAGTCGCTTTTGCTTTGAAGATAGCGACTGCTAAGAATGGAGAAATATGTGGATTGTTAAAATTACCGTAGTACAAAGTTGTTACCCCAAATCCACTTTGCTCATATAATTCTTTCCATTAACACTTTTGAAATATATTTTAGTACATTGTTCATTCATTCAAAACTAATTATGAATTTCGTGGTCTGGAAAGCATCTCAAAGTAGTAGTGCTGTAGGTATTACACAGTCGGGAATAAATTGCATTTCCATGTAAACTCCAGTCCATTTTGTTAGTATCTTTAAGATCCCGACGAACTCTTCCGCCTGAGTACTAAGCGAATTGTTCCCGTAACTTGATTATATTCTCTAAAAATAGCTCCTGAACACTTTCTTCGAATCGTAGTTAACCATTTCTGCTTTGTATATTACGTGCTCTTTACACTAGTTCGTGCGAATGAAAACATTAAAACAACATTTAAAATTTTCAAACCGATTTTGCCCATATTGCGACACGTGACATTCATTCTGTACTTTAGGATTGGAATCTGTCCTTAAAATACCAAATGTAACAAGAAATGATTTAGAATTGAGATAATGTCAGGTAGATGACTAAAAACTTAAGGTACAAAGTGGCTGTATTTATTTTAATCTTATCATGTAAGTTAAATATCTTTGAACGTACATGAAAATCGCAATAAAATATGAAGTAGAATCTAAATATGAAAATTTAATTACGTTTATATCAAATGGTTGGTTTAGCGCTTTTATTACTGTCTCTCCCTTCAAATTTTGTGTAAAGATTAGACTGGTACAATCGGACAGAGTCCGGTTCCTTTACTAATTTTTGATGTAAAAATCCTTTGTGAAATGTTACATAGGAATATAATACACAAGTTTTTATCCGCATCTCAGCAGGTTGCAAGGCTACGGAATTCGGTCTTAGGGACCCTTCCAGCTAATTTTCTCCACCCACTTCCGGCTGGGAAGAAATTTTACAGGGTGGCCAGTCTTATATCTAAATTTCCTTCTAGAAATCACAATTCAAGGAAACAAAAAAGATGCAAGTGATGGAATAAATATTAAATGGTTAGAATGTAGGGACGTAATTACATAATTTAATAAAGGTGTAACGTATGTTCAATTACACCAGAAACTGAATCCATTATATGAATTAGCAAATTCTTAACAGTCTATGGTTTTCCCTCTTCAGTTTCTATTTACATGTTTAACCTCGATAACCTTTTTCGTTAAAATAGAGGAAAGCTATGTGTAAAGTCATTTTTGTCTAAAGCTGGAGATAACCCTTTTCGACATTATCTTTGTCGTTAGCTGAATTCACTTTCTTAAGCAAAGTTTGTTGATGTAATTAATCCTTATTATGTATAAAAGGGAAACGTCTCAGCTTGTGAGTAACGCTAATTCTTAATAGTTCATAATCATGCTTAGACTCCAGTATTGCTGAGTGGAATGTAAAACGGTGATTTATTGTTTAGAAAATTAAATAAATGAAATGCAGCAAAGGAAACTGACTTGGCGGATATCAGTGAACACTTCGAAAACTGCAGTGAAGTGATCAAATCCTATTCACTAACTGTAAGACGAACACACGACTAACTCTATTTCTTGAAATGGAAGGGTCTTGGAGAAAACGAAGCAAGGCTGTGGTGTTAGGTGTGTGCATTTTCGATTCTCACCACGGCACTTGACACAATCTATTTCACATTTATCACATGGCAACAGTTCACATTTGAGAAGACTACTCTCATTTCACGATAACTTAGAACTTGTTTCAAGTTCTCCAACTGAACTTTTTTAAGTGTGTATCCATTCGTGCTTGAAGATAAAGTATTATCTTTAGACATTTATTGACAAGTCATCCATATAAAGCATCCTATGATAGAAAAAAGTAAGAACACTAACTGCAACGTTTTCGTTTCATTTGACCAAGCTCTCGGGCCTAGGATTGGATTCCAAATACCCAGGCCCGAATTTATATGTTGTTCACCCTTGTGCTCTAAATAATTTTCTGCCCCTCCGCCCGAAAACGATCAATATTAGAATTGAATTCACAGTTTTGGAGTCGCTGAGATTACTAAGTGACAGTTTTAATCCAATTCAACTTCAAGGTCATACTCCATTCCCCAGGGATGGGGCGAGATTTTAAAAATATTCCAAAACGACAGATATTAGTGTTAAGTTCATGGTTTTCGAGATCTCTGAGCTTAACTATATCAGTTTTCATGTTGTTCAAGTTCATACTTACCCCTTGGAGTTCGGGAGGAAGAAGAGGATGACTTTTTTTAAATGATCAGATAAATTAGCTAATTATTATCTACCGTAATTAAACACATTAATATATTTCTCGAGCTTGTCCGGAACTCTGCTGGTCTTAAATATTACTTTATTGTGAATCCTTTTTTTTAAAAAAATCCGAAATTTTTCTCCCCTAAATTCTACTGTCCTGTGCTCGAGCACAGAATAGCAGTTACCTAAATACGGGTCTGCAAATACTCAAACTCTTCCTGTTTTGCTTTTCCATATCAAACAAATGCTGAGACCGGCACTTACAAGAAAGCACGAGCCACTTTCTTCCTCATTTTACGTCATAAACTGTAAGCCGGTATTTGGACTTGAGATAAAAGTATACTTGCAAGATGCCAACGGAGGGAACAATGTAAATTCTAGTTATGACATTGATGTTATGACATGTCCAACAATCGCAAGTTTTCTAACCTTTCTACATATGACTTTATAGATAAGAATAATAATTAATAATGCCCTCAGCTAAATGTATTTATATTATCCATAAAAGCATTATGAAAATTGACATCTAAAAAATAATAAAATTGACAAAAAATAAGTATTTCTTGATCCCGGTCTCGTGATAAAGTTCTTTAGAGAACTCTTCCATTGCACTTATTAGACATAGCTGTCCGTCAGATCGCTGCACGAGTTTTGCTCTACCTTAAGTCCCTCTTAGTTATTTTATACTCATGGCCTACCCCAGGTCGGTATCCAAGGGGGCCAAGAAAGCCGGCCTTCTTAAATTTTTACTGGTCCCCTAAAAGTTTCACGATAGGCTTTCAAATGAACTATGATATGGTGATGAAATATAATATGGTTCGATCGGGCCCCCCTAACTTCTACCGGGGACCCCCTATATTTTGGGGGGTGGCTACTGACCTGACCTTTCTCTTTAGTTGTGATTTAGTCTCGAGTTGAGGAACTCTGGTTTCGTGTGAACCGCAAACTGAAAAACATAACCTGAAAAGATGAACTCGAAAAGTTTTCTAATTACCTTTCGTTAATCATTTTTAATTGCTATATGAGAAAGTTTTGGAGCTATAAGAATAACACGTAATTCCTTTAGGTAATAAGTCATTATGATATTCTTCTTCAGGAAGAAAGCTAGGACATTAACAAACGAGTAATCACTACGAAGAGCAGTAACCACAGACCCTGTAAAATTTTTAAGTTAAAACCAATTTAAACCATAATACTTGGTTAAACCATAATATCATAGAGATATCTACTAAACAAATATAATTTAGTGTTATATGCAGATAAAACCTTTTCATTATTTTTCGTGGTAATTTTCTTCATATTCAGAAATTAATGTATTTTTTAGCGAAGCTAATGCAATAACCATGTTTCATTTTCGGAATCCATGGTAAGTAAAATATTCCTAAAGTTTCTTTATATCAATATTTGTTAATTTCGGTCATGTCTGGTAACACTTGGATATTCATATTTCCAGAACAAATATTGATGATGAATATAATGTTTTGCACCATTTTCAACCATTAAAATTTACGTACAATCTTAGATGGAATGGACAACCTTTAGTGGTAAGTATATATTAAAAAAACTTTACATAATTTTATCACTACCGCAATCGTTTAAATATTGTAATATATAAAATTATTACAGTTGTACATGTATTTATAATATGCGTGTAGAAGACGACGTGGATTTGCTACAATGCACTCTATGTTACTCAATATTGGACATTAACTCGGTACATTGAAGCACGACTTTAATATCATTATGTACGAAGAAAACTATTATGTTACTTTGGACATTTGTGACATTTCTAGTATAATACATAAAAACACGATGTAGTAATTTAAATATGAACCTTTCGCCTAAGTATCATTTTACGTTCTTCAAAATGTCTTATTGGTCCAAACCTTTCACGATTTTCAGAACACCTTTATTTGCTTTCTAACTCGCTGATTAGTAAATTGAATTGTATTTTTTTAATGATCTTACATTTTAAGGCTTTAATTTTTTAGACGTTTAGTTATTTGTCGCTTCACTTTTAAAGTCAATTGCCATTGTACATTCCTTAGGTAAGAAAATGATTGTTGTACAATAATATAATTTTTTTATTGAGTGAGGAACAATTAATCAATGCAGCATGTACAGTTAATCATCCATATATTAACTATTCACTTTTAGAGAATACATTTGGAAAAGCCACATACTTCAAATTCCTGTTCTTTCTAAAGAACACAGAAAATATTTTTCATGTTAATCGATCAATAGAATACAAAAATGGTGAAACTTTAAATACTGCTAAATTTCATAAATAATAGTGTGACACGTAGCACACTAATCAGCCACACATTTTAACTTTTTAAGTAGAGATAACTCAACACACTACCACAAATCATTGTTTGACATGTTAACGTTTACAGCATCAGAAATAAAATGTCGATAAAAATTTCAAGAGAAAATATAAAAGTTTTCTTTTTAAACGCGATACATATGAACAATGTTTCAAAATACACTATTGATTCTTGAAGCAGCATCAAAGCTGAGGCGAAAAATCATCCTTACATAACACTATTATTTCAAACATTACATCTCAAAGAAAAAGGTCTGGGATGGATGTACAGGTGAGCGGAAAGACTCCAACATATGAGATTTGGCAATATTTTGAATTTCGTAATTCTTGGCCAGCGTGATCATAATGAATTGTTTAATTACGTAGTTTATATGCACAATGGCACGAACATAAGAAATGAATTGATATAATGGAGCAACGGTGTTCGAGTCCATTACGTACGATTTAGATTTTCATGCAGGAAACATTTTAGATAGAATAGCATCTATCTGATAAAAAACTTTAGTATATATATATATATATATATATATATATATATATATATATATATATATTCTATCGTAAGATTACAAAATAATGAAACTAAAGATATTTTCAACTATAACACTTGTGAACAGAGATATTTTAGGATAGTACTTTATAATACTAGATAGTAAATACAGAAAAAGCAAACAAACAAGATTGCGAGTCTATGGTGGTGTATTATGCTTACCAATAATAAACGTAAAAACGGACGTACACTGTCTTACTCTCTTTTGATATTCATACCTCAGAAATCCGCAAAAAATATTCACTAATTTTCCCTTGTAGAATTATCTCAAATTGCCTTGAATCAATGCAGCTTGTTGTATTTATCTTTTGCACTAATGCCTAAGCACCAAATATCTTGTATCCGTCCCTTGCTGTGTAGATGGAGTATGATATCACAGTTTATTTTAAAGTTAAGATTACGATAATCACAGTCTTTGTTAGACATGTAACCTTGGTACGCGGATGTACACGAACGTAAAGCATGGAGATTGACTGATGTTGTCAGTTCTAACCATAAAACATAATACTGAACAGAAGAGTTGTCAGTGATTCTTTCAACAGTCATCAATTCGTGCAAGTGGAATTAAGTCAGGTCGGCATTGTGGGCAGGAAGATTCCCGAATGGAATAAACTGTCGTAGCAGAATTCAGTCACGGAATTCTGCCTTTACCTTTTTATTTGAGCACTTAAACTCAGGATCAAATTGAAATATTGTACTTGATGTTGCGTCTCCAGTTTTCGAGGTGAAAATTGTGTTGTAGAATATGAATTACAAATAGTATCTCCTACGTCAGTTGACGTGGAGTTTGAGTCACACATGTTATCAACATCTATTAACTTGAGTAGAGATGTAACAACTTAAGTCACCAACAACATTTGTGAATGTGTCGTAGGCCACCTTCAGACCGTTGATACTTTGTACTGACTAAATTATTTTTTCCCGTAAAGAAACATTGGATGGACTAGTGTTTGGACTCAAGTCAAAGGAAGATATCTATTCGTGAGCTATTTATTTGTCACTGAGATCAATAACAACTATTGGAAAGTCTTACCTTGGATTGAGGTAATAGTTAAAGTTTAATGAATGGTTATAGCCTAATATCGAGAGAAACTGTTATCATTTTTGTACTTAACTCTATTGATGGAATCGGTATGGTGATATTAGGAAGTTTAATAACAGAAAAAATCCGAAAATCAAGGAGAGGACATTGATCAAAACAGCTCACAGTTATCATTCATCCAACCTCTTCTAGTCATCTGAATTGACAAGATTAATTACACTCTATTGATTTGATTTCAAGTATAAAAATATTGGACTCTCGTTATTTTGTGCTGCACATAGGTATATACATTTATAATATAAACCTACATATTTGACTGACAAGAAAAGTACTTTAACTGGTACGCGGGGATCTGCATGCGTTATATGTCGTTGGAAAGATCGCACAGAGTAAACCTCACGTCTGAAATATTTCGCTTGTATAGGGCCTGTAATGTCGTGAGGACCATTTGAAAATCAGAATGAGGCGCCAGAGAGGGGCGGATTAAGGATTTTGAGGCCCTAGAGCTGACTATTTTAAGAGGGCCCCGTGTTACCAATTTCAGCGCAAACATTATGTTATTAGGAAATAAGGGTCATGTTATAAAATACTTTGTTCAAAAACGAAAATGTAAATTGAACAAAATCAGCAAATTCTTATTGATTTTGTGGTGCTGATCACGAATTTGAAAGTTGTTTTCGAATATTAGCTCTACATTTTGTTTCACAGGCATGACTAATAATACCGCTTTAAAAATAAATATATTCGCTTTGTTTGAGGTAAAATGTTACACTGACCCGGCAACACTGGAGAAACTATATGAACGCTTGGTTTCATTGTGTTCCTTATCTCAGTAGTGTGATGCTATTGTTAGAAAAGACAGGTTTAGTGCAGTTATCAGCGATTTGGGTGTGACGATTGTGTAGTGCAGGACATAAAAATACAACTACAAGTACGCAAAAATACTAGTATTTCGAATGTATATTTTAAAATAGTTCTCGCAACTGTTTCAAGTGACATTTTAAGGATTTCAATAAACAAAAATGCCGCGAAATTATGTAAACAGTGCGGATAGCTTCTGCTACGTGTGTGGGAGAGTGACATTTTCCTCACAAAAACAGACTATAACACCACTAATAAGAAAAGCCTATCAATATTACTTTGGTTGTAAAATTGGAGACCAAGATAAATCTTGGGCACCCCACATTGTGTGTAACACTTGTGATAGCAAACTAAGAAATTGGATTAATGGGAAGGAGCGCTCAATGCCTTTTGCAGTGCCCATGATTTGGAGGGAGCCAAGCGACCACATCAGAGATTGTTATTTTCGTATGGTTCCTTGCGTCAAGAAGGGAATTTCCACGAAGAGGAAGCGGGCCTTGATCTGTCCTAACATTCCTTCTGCAATGCGCCATGTTCCACATGGAGAAGGGCTACCTGTTCCTGACCCACCTAAAGAATACGATCTTTTTTCTGATGATGATAAAGAAGTTGAAGCTCCTGAATAAAGTACTTCGAAGGACCCTACGTTTGTTGTAGAAGAACCTCCATGTGAACCACATAGACTTACTCAAGAGGAACTAAGTGATCTAATCAGAGACTTGGACCTCTCGAAAAGCAAAGCCAAAATTTAAGCGTCACGCTTAAAGCAATGGAATTTATTGCAGGAAAAAGTAAATATTTCAGAGTATCGGAATAGGGAGAAGATGTTCACTTCATTTTTACTATGGAAGACACACTTGTGGCATGTACAGATGTAAATGGTCTCATGAGGGCACTTAAAATTAATTACGAACCTACGGAGTGGAGGCTCTTTATAGATTCGTCCAAGGTGAGTTTAAAGGCAGTGCTTTTACATATTGGAAATGAACTTCCTTCAATTCCTGTAGGTTACGCAGTTCATATAAAGGAATCTTATGAAAACTTGAAACGTTTACTTCAAGCCATTAAATATTACGATTTTCAGTGGCTCATTTGTGGTGACCTTAAAGTAACAGAACTGTTGCTAGGTACCGGTATGCAGTTAGGGTATACAAAGTATTGTTGCTTTATATGTGAATGGGACAGTAGAGATCGTGGATCTCATTACCGCAAAAGTGATTGGAGTACCAGAGAAACTCTTCAGCAGGGAGTGAAAAATGTGCAGCATGTACCACTGGTAGATCGTAACCGAATTTGGTTTCCCCCTCTACATATTAAATTAGGTCTTATGAAAAGTTTTGTTAAGACCATGAAAAAAGAGGATGAGACCTATAAGTACCTAAAGGGACAATTCCCTCGATTAAGTGTTGCCAAAGTTAAAGAGGGTGTTTTCATAGGGCCACAGATTAGGCAATTATTCAAAGATCACAAGTTCGATGAAATTCTCCAAGGTGAGGAGAAAGCTGCGTGGGAAAGCTTGAAGAGTGTTTGTTCACAGTTCTTGGGAAGACACCAAGCAACAAATTACAAACAACTGGTAGCAAAGTTGTTATTGTGCTACGAAAATCTTGATTGCAATATGTCTCTGAAACTACACTTTCTTCATTCACATCTATACTTCTTTCCCGAAGATTGTGGAGCAGTAAATGACGAACATGGTAAGCGTTTCCATCAAGATATTGCAGCCATGGAGAAGAGATAGGAGGGAAAGTGGAGTTCTAACATATTTGCCAACTACTGTTGGACTATTGCAAGGGATGCTCGAGATGTAAGCTACAAAAGGCAAGCCAAGCGAAGACGCTCAAAATAAAATAAACATAATCCTGTACAAGGGATCACTTGAAACTTTTGTCTACATTGCAGTGTAGTTCTACCACAAAAAGGTTTTTGTACATATTTTTCATGTTTTGATGTTAATACTGAATTTTATTACGGAATTGTTAATGTTTAACTTGACCACGGTTACTTTATTTTCTGTATCGCTGTGAAATTGGTATTTGCGCAATTTTGAAAAACAAAGTACAAGGGTATAGAAAGCTATAGATTAGGGTACTTCTTAACTCCCCAGCTTATCACATCACCGTGAAAT
Organism: Thermobia domestica; assembly: GCF_964235325.1. NCBI lineage: Eukaryota > Metazoa > Arthropoda > Insecta > Zygentoma > Lepismatidae > Thermobia > Thermobia domestica. The sequence goes on along the minus strand of NC_137454.1, from coordinate 111,492,623 downwards.
AGATAAAAAAAAGTGAAACGTAGGTTTTTACAAGGATTTTGCTTAAATATTCTATAAATATTAATACATTTGTATATATATTTAGCTACTGTTGTACAAGAGCGTTTTTTTCACAACCTGAGCTAAGAAAATTCTTGTATTATCATTTCCTTTGATATTATGCTTAAATGAATGTAAAAATCGCAATGTCAAAGAATTTACATACTTTCGATCAAAATTTGTTGAAAAGTGTTACTACAGGAAATAATATTCTCTTAATGCCATTATTAATAGAAAATGATGCTACATTACTGATGCTACATTTGATTCTGTTTCGCAGATATCAATAATTTGAGAGAATTTAATTTCACCTAAGGTTAAGATGTTCAATATTGACACACGAATAAAGGAAATTACTCAGAATTTTCTTTTTATATACAGGATAGCAATTGTATATTTTAAAATTAATGGGAGAACATTTTATCATGCTTCCCCAATATTAACTATTTTTTCCCAAGACATGTTGTTAGGGAACAACTTATAAGTATCTCACAGTCAGAGAGCCCGAATTATTTTGAATAGGAACGTTTTATTGTAAAGGAGATTTCGAAAACCTAGATTTGCTCTAAGTAGCGACAGAGATATTTCAAAAGGAATTATATCACCACAAGCTAATAACTCGGTTTGTAATATAGGCCCAAATTACTTAAGTCCCTCACATTAAGTATCGTGAAGACGCTGGTGGAAGAAGGTTTAATTTTAGCAGGAATGCAAGCGTAGCGAGCTGGAAAAAAAGCATGGGTCTGAAGCATATAATAAGTTGATTGCTGTATTTTAATATGACATGAGGAAAGTTTGGAAGCTCCCTGAGCGTGGGGATCTCAGGGTCTGGGCTTCATTGCCTCCGCTCTTAATGCGCTCCTGACACCAGAAATGCGGTCAAAAAGAATCTATAATATAATTGTTTTTAGATGTAGTATACATAGATTTAAAACATAACTGCATACGAATCTAACATCAAATGTTTACAAATCAAAATGGCTAATCCAACAATGTGGACACAAGTTACAAAGAAGCGTGCTATGGATCTGAAATCGGGTATATAGATATACCCAACAATGCTATGTATGAACCGGGTACCCTAAAGTATAAAGTTCAATATAGCGGATCCAAGATGTCGCACAAAATGCAAAACACTGCTATGAAACTGAAAGGGGGTAAGTAGACGTTCACGTATTAACGGAGTTACGTCTCCAATATTAAGGTTGATCACCAGGTGATCTCGGTGCTATGCTAAACGCGGCCTGAATAGTGCGGAGTTGCCAGATAGTGTCAATTGTTAACTGGTGCCAGATAATAAAAGAAGTAATCTTGGAATTCTCTTTGAATACTTACTGGAGAATTTAGTTTCCGACACATACCGAAATTCACAGCTAGGTTCTGCTTCTCGAACTGCTACGCTAGAATATAGAATTAAACGTTCAAATTTGCCAACACCGCATTATGGCGTTCTGCGCAAGTTTCATCTCCAAATGTATTTCCTTAAGTGTAAATTAATATTTAAGTAAAATATGAAACATAACACGAAATACAATCAAAGGTATCTATTTTGTAATAAGATCGTTACTTTAAAATACTTTATACATTCAAATAAACATTTCATAAAACTGAACACTTATTGTAAGATTTAACCTAAAGTGCCATCTTGTGTGCTCACTGTAAAACGAATCAAATATTTTCTTCTATTTGTTACCTTATTCAACATCAGAAGACACAAACAAATGTGTCAGTGTCTTGCGTTGTAGCTGAAATATAATTCCATCTTATAGTACAATATTTATAATATGGAACGTTTCATTGCGCAGTAGCCAAGGGAAAGAGCTAAAATGACTACTGACTTCCGGGTGGTAATCCACCTTAAATGTGCAAAATGCAATATGATGTATCCAATATGAAGGACAAAATGCGGAAAAACACAGAATAGACATATGCATTTTGTGCATCGAGACAAGCACCGTATTGGTCTGGTGTCCATTTTAAAAAATATTTCGGTCTCGAATCGGAGACGAGATGGAGACTAGTCTCGGTGTTGGTACCATATCAATTTATGAGAGTGATCTTTCGCCAAACATATGGCTCACAACTGTACACGGCATAGTGTTAAACCGGAAAGATAGTTCTGGAAGCATAACAACATTTGAAACTCCAAAGTGCACTTTTCCTTGTTATTGTTCCAACTTCAGATAGTATCAGCAATTAATCGCAACGTACCCTACAGGAACCAATCAAGCGAGATGTTACAGATATAAAATATACTCTTAGCGAGCCATTCAATGATTTATAACGCATGTCGATCCTCTGTATCTCTTCGGGGCGGAGAAGAGTGTCCTTAATTGCTAACTGTTCGTATCATAAATCTTTCATGTGCGCTAAAACGTATCCTTCATAACGTGTCTCAATGTTGGCATGATTGATAGCAAAAAACACACCCTGTTTATTGTAAAACTTCACCTGCTCCAACTTGCACCCTTATATACTATTGGAATGCTCTTAACAAATGTGTAAGAATCACATATGTCCAGGGGCGCCGGAACCGGGGGCAATGGGGCAGTTTCCCCTCCTGAAATTTTCAAAGCGGGCAAGATAAGAAAAATATAACATTTTTAATGAGTAACAGGACATTTAGGAACTAAATACATTTTCCATAAAGTTAAATAATTGTTCTTACAAACAATATGCTGAGTGCAGTAAGTTTTATAGTGAGGAGGAAAATGTATAAGGTAGAATTAATAATTCAGAGCATATGAATAATGCGAACCCCATTGTTGATTCGTTCGTTTAATCCTTTCACTGCCATTTTTTTCGGACTGAGAAAGATTAATATATGGCTATTTTAAGTTAGTTTCAAGCGTATAAATATATATAAAGAACATTTTCCACCGTTTCGTTTTTCGATGTGGGAAGGGTGGGACATTATATATCCCTCTGATATTTTTACGTGGGACTTATATGTTCCAGTGGTATTAACATGAATGATCGTCTTGTATTTTCAATTATGAAATGTATATTGTCAGAAAAACAATTCGGTCGTATTTATGATTACATATATTTTACATTTCGGAATCCTTTTCCAAATTACAGTGCATGCAACCACTGTTTTAACGCCAGCACATTGTTTCTCACTTTCATATGTTCAATTATCCCTTTCATTGTTCACGTTCACTTTCACTACTGTCTATTTGATAATGTTAATAAGAATTCTGTGAACCATTAGAGGGCTTCTCTTTGCCAGTGGAACATCGATTCATAGCAACAAAATGTGGTAAAGTACCAGAGGTTGTGTAAGAATGTATCGTGGGACCCATATCCCAGTGGTAGTGAAAGGGTTAAGATATGAGTGCAGAAACAGAACATCTATTTCAGCTCCTTATTGAGACCAAGTTTGTAAACAAGAATAAGGAAGACAATCACTGCTTATAATAACTAGTAGTGTTAGATGTTTAGCTCGCAGTGGTCAAGCAATCAATGGATATTTGCATAGTGCGGGTAATTTGATGTCACTCCTGGTTGAAAGAAAAATGGGTGTGCCTCTTCTCAACCAATGGGTTAATCGACAAGATAACTGGCTTAGTGCTGATTGAAAAAATAACTTTTAAAGATTATGCGACATGCAATATAAAGAGACTTGGTAGCAGAAGTTAGTCTCTCCATTTTATACAATCATAGCCGACTCCACGACTGATATTTCAAAGAAAGAACAGCTGTCTCTGTGTGCGCTGTATTGACTTTGATTCATCAAACCCAATAAAATATTTATGCAAATGATCACCCCACGTGGCACAAAATCGGAAACAAAATTCGCGATAAAAGATATTCTAACGAAACCTAACCTGAATGCAGAAAATATACACAAACAGTGTCATGATGGTGCAGCTATCATGTCAGGACGAGTGAATGGTGTGCAGAAGATAACTTCGACACAGCATCCGAAAGCTGTATACATTCATTGCAGTAATCATGCATTAGATCTTCCATTGCAGGAAGTAGCACGAAAATAGGAATCTTTGTGTGATGTGCGGGCCATAGTGAAAGACGTTTGAAACATCAACCTGGATTCTGCAAAACGATAGACAACATACGCAGGCCGACATTGTTCTTGAACCCTGTAAAACTATCAATGAAAGTAATCCTAAACATTTGTTGCCTGTTTATCCTACTCGCTGGTGTGTTAAGCAAAAATCTCTAATCAAATTTCAATCTACTACAAACGAATTCAAATCACGTTCGATAAGAATCATCAGTAATACAAGTGATCCAAATGATGATCAAAAAGTATTTCTAAAAGGCGTTTGAAAATAATGAATAAATTCGGGATGATATTTTTTCTGATGGACAGTATACGTGCTTTTGTACCTTGCGGACAACTGGCGAAACTGCTTCAAAATTATGAAGCTTCTTCTTCTGGAGCTAAAACAGCAGCAACACTCTGAGAAACCTACGAATGAACAGTGCATTTGAAAACATCTATAAGGAAGCAAAGGAAAATGCAGACATACTACACTTAAAATTGCCCACTTCATGAAGATCAAAGAGAAAACCAATTAGGTTGGAGCAGATTAATAATCTTTCTATAGCAGCTACAGTGGAATCTGTATCAGATCTTCCAAAAATGTACTTTGAAATCATTGACTATTTGTTGAATGAAATGCAGTGTCGTTTCAATCAAGCAGGCCTCAAACAACTCATAAAACTCTAGAAGATACTTTCTGAAGGAGCTATATGTGCTGGTGGGCCTCTCTGAAGAGAATATTTGAATCAGGAATTGGGAACTCACTCGTCGGATTTTAACCTAAATAGATTATGAGCTCAGGTCAGACTACTTCCACCTACTTTGATGACCACTTAGTCGCTGACGACCATCAGAATATTAAAACCTGTTAGTGCTGAAACTCCACCTGTTCGCGGTCTTCTCGACCAAGTTGTTCGTCTAGGGACTTTTGGTCTCACTATGCCAGCTTCTTGAGCATCTCCGAAAGATCATTCAGCTATTTTTGTTTGTCTAAAGACATATTTGAGGACGTCCATGACGCAGGAAAGATTGGCTCATATGCTGTTGTTGCATATGTGTAGCGACCAGAGTTAAACACCATTGCAAGAGAATTCATATCAAAGACAAGCGAAAGAAAATATATTATTGGTCAATTTTGAATAGAAATAAATGTGAAAATATTATGCGTATTATAACCAATTATTTAAATTACAAAATAGCACTCAAAATTTAATATAAACTTCAATTATTTCTTGTTAACTGTGTCGTGCTTTATTAGTGTGAAGTGAAGTGAATATACTGAGATTAGGAAGAGATGTGAATGTAATAACAAACTGGATATACTGAAGTAAGTGTAGTAAAAGCTACAAATAACACTGGATAATTAGGGTAATTGAATTTTCTATATAAATTTTATGAAGTCTTTAGTGAAAATTCCATGTTTCCATTTCTGGTACGAAGTCAAGTAGGTAGAAAAAATATTTTTTTCTTATTTTTCCTTAATTATGTAGCCTATTTTATAATGTACAACATACTTTCTACTACAGAGTGCTAAAAAGTTTGCAGTTTTAGATAGCAATTTCTAATATTACAGTGTACTGCAACACCATAACTGGATTTTTAAAAACATAATTTTAATTTCCTCATTTCCAAGTGATTTAAGCAGTATTAAGATTCTTTAATAGTGTCCGCGTGACCATGTCCAATACAGTTAAATGTATGTACCAGTATATAAAATGGTAAAATTTCTACTTACAAACAGTCATTGTGAGCAGTACAAAATTTACAGTTTTATATGTTTTTAATTCTAATTTCAGTGGTTGAAAATTTCCGCACCAGACGAAAATCCAGCACAAAACTAACACGGGATTAATTAGTCTAAAGATGTAAACTAACAAGTAAGATGCCTCTTATTTAGAAATTTCATTCTCACGAAACTGTCTACAGCTTCATTATATTATTATTTTGATTATTATTATTATTATTATTATTATTATTATTATTATTATTATTATTATTATAGTAGTAGTAGTAGTAGTAGTAGTAGTAGTATAGTAGTAGTAGTAGTATTATTCAATTAAATCATTGTTACATTACAAACTTATATTCGTATTATCTTACCTATGTTACATTCCCGTGTCTATTTTCTAGAGAGCAGTTCCCCAGTTGAAAAATACTTCCGACGCCACTGCATATGTCCGTTGTGTATATATGTTTTGTCCTCTTCGTCCGTTATATTGGATCCGTTATATGTTGAATTATGCTATTTAACATATAATTCGTACTCATCGACGGCGAAAACTCCTAACTAACCCTTTTAGTTCAATGGTAGTGTTTTCATTTTTCCGCCATCTTTGATCCTCCATTATGAATTTTACACTTTTGGTATCCGGTCCATACACAGGGACGTCTAATATCTCTATAAACCCAATGTCAGCCCCATAGCCTGTCTTTTGTAATTTGTATCCGCCATGTTGATTCAGCCATTTTAATTTGTAAACATTTGATGTCAGATGTGTATTCAGCTACATGTTAAACCTATCTCCTTCTAGATTATTTACGTTTTATTTTTTGAATGTTCATTAACTCCTACCTTATTTTTAATTTATATATATATATATATATATATATATATATATATATATATATATATATATATATATATATATACCATGTCTGCAAATGGTTGTCACGCCCCCTACAGGCCCCATTCAAGGGAGATATTTAACATGAGAGGTGTAGTCGGTGCGATCGTTCTAATGATGTATAACACATGAATATCCCTGCGTACCACTTCAAGTACTTCCCTTGTCAGTAAAGAAACTGAATATAATTTGACAATCACTCATACACTCGACATCATACATGAGCTACAGCTTGTTTTGCGATTGGTTACAGTCCCTTCACCCCTATTCCGTAGCTTCCTTCAAACTTGGTACGATAGTCCTTATATACTACATTTTAGTTTTTCGTTTGAGTACTTCATGTTGCAATGAACTACTTTTGTTACATTCGTCATTCCCTGAGAGAATTCTTCCTGCAAGGACCAGCTTATTTGACATCGTTTCTGTCGCTTCCTTTGGCGAGCTAACTTCTTCGCTAGTTCTCCGATTGAAATGCTTACCATCAATCAGGTTAGCTACGACGTGAACTATGGATTGGATAAGTAATACAATTCGTTTAGACTTTTCATTTCTCACCCCTTCCATCCATGTTGATGAATGTTTAACATTGACTTAAACAGCATTTTTAGGTCATTATTCGCCTCAGCTGACTCGAAACCTACACATTCGAGACTACTATGTTAGTAGTTTTCGAACACTTTCTATGTAACCTCTCTTAACGTCATAAAATTGCCTCAATCTCATTTTATGGAATAGGAAGAGCGTGAAAGCTGTATATTAAACCCAAATATATGTTACTATCACATGCCATCCGTTACCATCACATCAAATTGCTCGTGAAGTTTTGCCTTATGTCTTCCTTGAGGCTTCCGAATTTATGTGATAAGTGCCGAATTTAGTTCGGCAAATTACTCCAACCGTCGCAGGGTTATTCATCTCCATAATTAAGGCTATTTACACTCAGTTGATATTGATTTTAAGTATTGAAATGTTTTTATATTGTATGTTTTCTCCCTGACATAGGTCAAGATAGGTGAGAAAATGTTAGCATATGTTTATTTCTTTTTTAAGTCGTAAAGAAACTAGATGGCTTTGATATATCACATTTCTGAGCTGTTTCGTGTATATAGGAGTTATAGTTTCTCTGTGTTTAAAAACTTCTTCACCAATAATTAGCAGTGTCCTTTCTGTTTTGGCACTTGGTAACCCCGAATGAATTAATTTCAGCGTGTTCACTTGTTAGGTTCGTCATTCAGTGGGAAGTTTATCACACCAGTAGAATCAAAAGAATATGATAACTTTCGGCTGAGTACTTCTTGCTACATCCAAGTGTAATTATTACATTTGTCGTTCCATGAGAATACTTTTGTTGTACTAGAATCTAAAAAGCTATAGAAAACTACATATTCCATTGTACATATTGCTGATCTAAATGTGAGAAGCACGCATTGACGACTTTACAGTTCTACAAAAGCCAAATCCATCCCATCCACTCGCAAAATATCCCTTTGTATTTTGGACCGCTAACAGTGTTTTACTTTGAAGATTTTAAGTACCAAAATTGCAGGAAAAACTGGCCATTGTATCATAACACATTCATCATATATGTCTTCACTATGTAATTATCTGACTTAACTTTGCACACTTTATTCAGCAAAGGACTAAAACTATTCTAGAAGAGAAACACAATTGATTTTGCCAACACTACTAAAAATATTTCTAGTGTATTGCACTTATCTGAATCAATTATATATGCGAAGTGAAAGTTGTAGTTATACGTCTTATGGTATTCTTTTTAGGCTAATGAAAACGGATTAAGTAATGAAAATGGATTATCAAATAATTGGCTGATTATTGAGAATGTAAGAAGGGACAAAAGAATGGTGAGAAAACTCACACACACAATGTTACCTAAAACATACCGTTGTGCTTGAGAATGAAACTAGGAAACCCTCCTAGCAGAGGTTGGCATTTTTGCACTGAATCACTGATACAATATGCATCACTAAACCATGAATATATTACGTAAAAATCATTTGTTAACAGGTTTATGTTTTTGTGTGTATTTTCAAACTGATATAGAACCAAGTAATAGGGAAAATTTAACTAGTTTTGGTTACCGTTCATTTATTTATTCATGTATTTCTAAAATAGAGACGTGAGATAAGGCAATGAAACAAATATGATTTTAATTCCGATCATTTCTAAAAGAAGTGAGTAATTCGCACGGATATTCTTGTATCAGCTCAAAGACGTAGATCAACTGAGCAATGTAGACCCAGTCGCGTTGGCCAACCATATATTGTACGAAAGAGGAAGCTTCAAAATATGCATGGAGATCCACTAATCTTTTGAGGGGTCAATTACTAGCCGCATGAGTGATGTCCGTTTTAAACCTACCCTAGGTGACTTGACAAATGATTATTCTGTATTTATTCATAGTTCATAAATTTGAAGTATCGTAAAGTGGGGTTATTTGGAAAGTTTTCCTTTTCTTTTTCATACTACCTCTTCTTATTGATTCCACATAATTTTTCTTCTTCTTGTGATGTTTCTTAAGTTTAGTCTATGTTACCTTTGCTGCTGCAAGAACACAGTTTTACTGAGACTTTGGTCTTCCAGGAGCTAGAGTATGCCGCTTCCTACTTGCCGCGCTTTTGGGGCTACTTGGATAATGTATATATCTTCTTAGTAGTAAGGGCTATGAAAGATTGGACCATTTCAGAAAATCGCTTGCAAGATCACACTTTCCTGCGAATATTGATATGATATTGATATGTTTCTTTCATAATAATGTGTTTCTAGCCTGTTTAAAATATCAGTTTTCAATATAGCTACAGATTTACCAAGTAACCCCAGTTTACAGTACAAATGTAAAACTTCCATAGTTACCATTTGTTGCTTCATATGTGCGTTTTGCTGTAATATACGTTTTTCAGTAGTAAATAAATTTAAAATGTAGAACAAGTATTTAACTTCGTTTCCTAAATGATTGAAAAGCCAAAGGAAAAGTTACCTAAGAATTCATCATGTGATACGTAGGGCCATTTCATAAAAAAAAACTTTTTGTTGCAATGCCCTGGAATGGATGATGAGATTGGGATAAACATTTCGTCAGTTCAATCCGAGGTCTCTAAGCAGCGGAATGTGTATACCTATGCTGTCATGTGAACTAAAGTTGCTGTGACAAGTGTTGGAAATGGAGGCGGGTGGTCTCTCGGGTATCGTGTCTATTGAAGTTCAGAGGTCCTATATAAAGATTTAAAGTCTAAGTGGAAAAAGAACCCAGGTAAAGTCAAAACCCCTTTCGTGAAGTTTGTGGTGAGAGAACAGTGGACTGTAGCACAGATTCTCTTTGGGCTACACATTTTCATAGTAATCGTGCAAGCAATGGAAGATCAGAAACACCGAAATCATCAACAGATGAAAAAATCTGCAACTTGTGGTAGATACACTAGAACAAGATCGCTGTGTGAACATTTTGACGTTACAAGGATTCTATCTGTGTCAGTATACCAAATTCTGAGATATTTACTGGACAGTTTCTCATCTTCGTTTCTATATTAGCCGTTCGTTTATGAATGAAAGAATTGGAACAAACCTATTCCACATTGCTTTTGGTAATCAGTCCATTAGTGCATAAAATTCTTCTTGATTCAATATGACACCAGGAAATGAATTGTGTTCATCGAGGTGAATATTTTAAATCACGAGCCGACTCAACCTTTTGTTTATGCGCTCTTCGTCTACCCAGAGGTGGGAAAAGTGTCTTAAGGAAGAAATAATTTTTCACAAATAATAAAAGCTGTACTGAATGAAAAGCATTTCTGAACAGTTATCACTTGAGGCGAACTCAAGTTTTCTTTATTATTTAATTTTCTTCAAATAATTATTGCAAATGCAAGACTATTCAAATATTACTAAGGAATTTTTCACATAAACAAAGGTTGCGCATAAAGTCTCGCAATGGTTAAAAAAATTCATACAGAAGAACCGTTTGCCATAATAATGTAAATGGTTGTCAGTTACATAGGTTAGTATTACAAGTTTTCTTTAATACCACTTGCAATAGACCACTTCAACTTGTGCACCCTTGGTAGCTCGGGAAATGTCTAAGCGGTATTCCAGTTCCAGCCCGGTGTTTTGAAACATGTCTTCTGTCACAGTACCCACAACTGCTTGTATCCTAGCCTTCAGATCCTCGACGTCAGAAACAGGTGTGGCATAGACTCTGTCCATGATATAGCCCAATAAAAATGTCCAGTGGAGTAATATATGTAGCGGTGAGAGCGTGGTACCACAGCACGCATTCAGCTTTATTCGGCTTCGATACAATAGTATGATAAATTAGGACAGTCAGAAATTGAAGGAAATGATTGGTTATGAAGAACGTTGAATAAACTCGCGGATATTGGGGACTAACAAACAAATATTTAATAATATATATATATGAGATAGAATGAAGATAATAATTAGATTTGTATATTCATGGTTTTAATAGATACGAAAATCGATTTTCAATCATAGAAAACTTCAACTATCAGTGGCTAGTCATTGCACTTCGTAAATACATGACATCTAGTTGCGAGTATTACAAATTCAATAATTATTAATTTTTGAAGTGAAAAAAATGAATTGTATTTAGCACATCGGGATAGTTTTGAATTCATAACAAAAGAGTTGAATGTTCAGAGCCGGTTTCGAAGTGCACATGTTTATGTAATTTCCCTTTAAGTCGTAATTCCTTATGAAGACTAAAGAATGATCCATAAAACTTAAATTAAATTAAGTATACTAATGGTAAGAAATGAGGTTGCAATTACATAAATATATTTGTAATTTGTTTTATATTTGCGTCTAGGACATTTTTGAAAGTTCAAGTTTTTATATATCGCTGTTTCTCTCTTACCTGCATTGTAAATCGAGTATAATTTCTTCGTAAATCTAATATAGGTTAAAGCCATTGTATGCATTTTCTCCTTTACTCTGTCTGAAATGTTACGACAAGTAGACACACAGCATTTTTTAAAAAAAGAATAAATACTTAAGAAGCCACTGATACATGTTGTAGCAACTACCTTAAAGTATAAGACAAGAAATCGAGAAACTATAAGTCAAAATCATTTAAAAGATGCTATTGGGCTAATGCTGCAAATCTGAGTCCTAATAACATAAAATTGTTCTTTAACTCTCTAGAGAAAACGATATCACAAAACAACATGCTCCTATTCTTACTAGACGTAACTGTCGACAAATATTCTACAAGGTTATATAAAGGCCCTTCTATCGTTTATATCTTATAAAAATTTAGTAAACTGAACATTTTAGCTGCAATACTTATCTGGAATGAACAGGTCACACATAAGAAATTTTATCGGCTGATTGTATCAAAACTGTATGCTTCTAATTCGCAATTCTTGAGTGTGAGTGTATGTGCGCCGCTTTCCATCTCCCATACACGTAAACGCATAAAAGATACGGATAATACAGATGAGAAAGTACTAAACATTTAGTCATTATTCCGATCTTCCCATCGAATTTAAGCTCAAAAGAATTTTCAGAAGGCAGTACCGCAATCAAAGTGGACTAGACTTAAGGATGTTGCGAGGAATACTATCAACACATAGAAAATATGTCCAAATGTGAAAATACACTTAACCATTATCCCTGCAATTCTCAAATTACACTAAAAATGTACAAACATCACACGCAATAGAACACACATTGGAGGAATACAGAAAAAAACACTTCCTATAGAATGAATGTAATACACAATACAAATTGTTTAAGGGAACGTTGAAGCCAGTAATATCAAAGCACTATGTGAAACTAAATATCAAGAAACGAAATTAAAAGTAGTTTTGAAATTAAAGTAACTTAATGCTGTCTAACATTAAAATTAAGTGGTGTACAACAGTTGTGAAACGGATAAAACTTTACACACCAACAAGGTGAGTAGTGCTAACACGTACCTGAAGTTGCATTTTATTTTGTATCGAACTAAACTCTACATGTTGATATGAAAATTTCGTACACAAAATTGTCCGTTTTCCAATGACGATTGAGTGGTTACATATCTAAAATTGATAGTTATTGAAGATTTATGAGGACAGAGATCAACCGAATACTATTCTTAAAACATGACAATGATATTGTCCACCGTGTTGAAAAATCTCTTTTACTACTGCAGAAATGAACAATGTCTTCAATTTCAGAACACATCACTTTATAATGAAAACCTTTCTTCAGTCTGCTGCACTGTTGCTGGATAGAAAGTAAAGTTTCCTGTTAAAAAATAATGATCTTTTTCGAAATGGTAATGCAATTCAAGAAAAGGTCATCCTGAATATTACATGTATAAACAGCTCAGGCTTGGCTATTACTTATCTTACCACTGGGATGAGGATATATCTACGTGCACCCGAACGGCGCATGTCAGGCTTTGACATTATATCTTGCATAGCAGACCAGATCTGTTTTTTTCTCTCTCTCTTTCTCTTTCTCTCTTTCTCGCTAGAACTGGTTAGCTTTAGAAATTAATAATACTTATAAGTACATAAGAATTATACATTATGGTTATATAATGACTCCCGAACTTCACGTACGTCTTTAAAATGATCACAATTAAAGAAATAATTTGGATTTGTAGACATTTCGTATACAATAGTTACCATAGTTTTTGAATAATCCTAAAATTTGCCGAGTTTCTTTCAAATTTGTTGGGCTTATAAATCCTTGAATTTTTGATTTATTGAAACACATGCATTGAGCGTCTATTTTGTACCCTAGAACTTCAATAGAATTCTTTAAAAAATATTTTTCTAAATTAAATTCAGGTCAGCGTTTCCCAAACATTCCGAGACAATATCTAAATTTTTCAATTAGAGTGTTTTTTCCATATTTAAGATATATTATGCATAAGATATTACTTTTCCACGTAGATCTTTTCCTAATACTTTAATTATACATGAAGCTAAAGCAGCACTTCCATTAATCAAACCAAAAACTACTCGTTTGTATTCATATAACTGCCTCTCAAAAGAAAAAACATGTAAATGGTATAGAACTTTCCCCTAGTAATATTTGGTTATACGCCATTATTAAGTCCAAGTTTCCAAATATAGTATGTCCCTGCAAGGAACTAAGAATCTCTTCAATAGGCGGATATCTAACTTGTTGTAATTTTATGTGTTCATCTAATTTAATTAGATCTAGCACTATTCTCAGATTTTTGCCATCTTTCGTAGGCACAACATGTAAAGGGTTTAAATGAACGCTTTATGTGGGCATTATTATAATATTTTTAGCATTTGACTAATTAGTTTCCTCACTTCTCTATAGCTATATGGAATGTTATTCGGGTTAGTTTACAATAGGATTTTCGGTGACAACTTCTATTTCATACACTAAATTTTTGCAACATCCTGGGCTTTTAGAAAATACATCTCTATGATTATGAAGAATTTCTTTAAATTGGATACAAAAATTTGATGCACTTCATCATACACCCTACAATTACATTCAAACAACTGTCAAAATGAGGGTCTCTGTTGTAGACTATAGCCTCCTCAGCCTTATGATTACAGTAATCCGTCTTATTATCTCTGCCTCTACTTGTACTCAAAACAACTATATGCATAAGGGGTTGATACGGGCATGCAAAATGATCGCTGACTGGAATCAAATGCTGAATAATTTTATCACTAAGATTTCGTATGGAAAATGTCCGGTTTTCAATATGCAAAGTTGCTCGTAATTGAGTAAGGAAACCAAGTCTCATTAATACTTTTTCGTTTAATTCTTTAAGAGCACCATAGGGACGGAAATTCCGTGATCTTGTTTTGTAATTATGACTTGTGTCTTTCCCATAAATTTTTCCTATGCTTACCCGTAATCAATTAAAATTAGATTGGCTATCTTTTGCAATCGAGGGTTAGAGTACTCTTTTGTGAGTTCACACTAAAATAAATATGAAATATGTTCTACAGATGCGTCAGTGTCAATCAAAGCTTGAACGGTAATATAATTAACTTTAACAGGTATTTTAGCTAAACAAAAGGTTTTCAAGAGAAGAAAATTATTGTCAGGTTAACACATATCTTCTACATCAAATGTCAAATACTTACAGGAATTTACTGAATCTCATTACTATAATCTAAGGTTTTAGGAATTGTTTCATTTATTGAAAAACTAATCGCAGAATTCCCATATAAATTTAAATTAATATTTTTCTGATTGCTAACATTTAAAGGATTTTGATCTTTTAAATTTAAATTACTGTTTCTATGTTCTTTCAAATACATTCCTAACGTGGCATTAACCCGTTCCACGCCAGACGAATCTAGTTTAAATTAGCATTGGCAAAATATTCGATTAGGTTACATTGAATAGCACAATCTTGAGTACAGTCCTATGTGTTGCTTATTTCACTAATTCTTCGGTTTTTATTTCAAAAATTTCTGCCACCTAAGTAACTATTACGAAACCTGGGATATCGTAGAGACAAGCTCTATTATTTACATTATTTCTAGAAATTCTACTATTATTATTTCTGTTTTCTGAAGTTAGGTTTTGTCGTATTGTCTTTACGAGTAAATCTAACGTTATCTCTTGCACTAAGTTTACAATTCTCTCTTACCTGTATATTTCGAACAGGAATATAATTAGCTTGATTTCTTTTACTATTACTTTGCATCTAACCTGACTTTCATAATTTTGAACAATCATAATTAATAGATTAACCCTTTCTATTCGACTTTCTTCTGACACGGCAAGCTGTACTAATCGCAGAATTCCCATATAAATTTAAATTACTATTTTTCTGATTGCTAACATTTAAAGGATTTTGATCTTTTAAATTTAAATTACTGTTTCTATGTTCTTTCAAATACATTCCTAACGTGGCATTAACCCGTTCCACGCCAGACGAATCTAGTTTAAATTAGCATTGGCAAAATATTCGATTAGGTTACATTGAATAGCACAATCTTGAGTACAGTCCTATGTGTTGCTTATTTCACTAATTCTTCGGTTTTTATTTCAAAAATTTCTGCCACCTAAGTAACTATTACGAAACCTGGGATATCGTAGAGACAAGCTCTATTATTTACATTATTTCTAGAAATTCTACTATTATTATTTCTGTTTTCTGAAGTTAGGTTCTGTCGTATTGTCTTTACGAGTAAATCTAACGTTATCTCTTGCACTAAGGTTACAATTCTCTCTTACCTGTATATTTCGAACAGGAATATAATTAGCTTGATTTCTTTTACTATTACTTTGCATCTAACCTGACTTTCATAATTTTGAACAATCATAATTAATAGATTAACCCTTTCTATTCGACTTTCTTCTGACACGGCAAGCTGTACAGCTCGCATTTAATTTTAGATATACCAAGTATTTCAGTCGACCAATAGTAATAACCATTTATTGGCTTCTGCGGGTTGTAGCAGTTAAAATCTATTCTTACTTTGAACCCGACTGTATTTTCATCAATGTTTACATTTTGTCCTGGCAGAAAAATTCCCTAAACTTGTTATCAAGATGTTCCACAATCTTTTTTATCTTTGAAACCCCTTCCACGAACACCTTGTTGCATCTAATGTGCTAGGGGGCACAAGTAAAGCGTTCAAAAAAATTAAAAGAAACTATTGTGGTTGAAAATGTCCTTATAAAATGAACATTTGTCCAACCATTCCTGTGAAAAGTAATCATGTATTTTTGGTTCAGGATTTAGTGCCATATTTTGTATTATAGCGAAACATGCCTTCAGTTCCGGAACTCTCATGTCATGCCACGTGGACCAAATGGCCATTTTTGTAGTAGCATTTGTATCTTAGACTTAACATAACTGTTTGTTTCATCTGTAATTTCCTCAAGCAAAGTGTCACTAAAAATAATTGGAAAATTTTAATTTCCAACTACTGGTGGTTTCTACCCGGAAGTTGCTATGAAGGTTATCTTTGGAAAATCTGCATCATTATTACCATACGGAGTCCAACTGTCCCTTGTCAACATATCACCTGTCACTTGGTCATCATTTTCTTGGAATCGGAAGATTTATCATCATTATTTTCTTCACTCAAACTATCATTATCTACCACTATCACTCAAATCGGTATCTGAAGCTACCGAAACACCTTGTATATCTTTCTCTTACACAAACCCAGCTACGTTTGGTGTTTGTTTACCTTTGTATATCGCTTTTCAGTTGTTGAAAATTGTGGAAGGAACACCGGAGTAAGGATTGGAATTGACGGCCAAACGATGGCGGAAGTTGTCGACTAAATCATACAAGTGAGGCTCTGTCGACATGCGAGTAATTAAAGCGTCAAAATTTGTGTGTGGTAGCTCCGACATACGAGCGGAAAGGAAAATCTCGATTGTCGGGGCTCTCACCGCATTCGAGGGGAAGTGGTTAAAATTTATACATTGTGAAGGGATTAATACTTGCTGAAGTTTAAACGCTAGTAATATTCGTACTGAAGCGATAATATGCGACTTCTGTTGGTAAGGATTGATTTGTTTCAAATCATTAGTCACGCCGATCACAAAATCGGTAAAGCTTTTGTCAACGTTTGGATCTAAACGTCGATTCCTGATATTAACATCCCTGTCTGCTAACATAAAGTGATTTTTGAAATTAGTTTGAAATTCATTTTTGAAATCAAAGGTTACGTAAATTACCGCTAATTGCATTAAACCATACAGAACAGAGTGGTGACAAAATATGCAGTATTATTTAAGAAAATTTGCCTTACCTATGGCTATTAACTCGCACTTTTGCTAAAATTTTTCTGGAAATTTGTTTACAGGGTTGTCTTCTGATCTGCCGCTGAATTTGGTTAGAGATTTTATTTCACTGAATTTTACCTTCAGCTGTCGCTTTTGGTGCGTATGATTCCTGAGAGGTATTCTCCTTTCTTCATTCTCCACATTTGAAATTGTGTTCTAACTGTCAGAACAGATTTCGGATAAGTTGTTGTCTTCTTCGCAGTGTCGTGTGTCAGGCCTCCTATATTCATCACGCACAACATTAAAGGCAGGGTCAAGGTTACAGTTGAAGATAAACCTCACTATTCCAGATCTCATCGTGTGTGAAATGCAAGCAGTGGTAACGTGTTTGAATGCACAGGAGATAGAGCCGATTGAAGTTCATCGTGAGCTCTCTCAGGTGTATACCCCTACCCTCGTGAGCACGTAGATAGTGCGTTGCTAGTGTAAATTTGCAGGACACCAACATGTGCATGATGATGAGCATAGTGGGAGGCCAACAATCACAGAACGACCTTCTGGATCTTGTTCCTAAACGAATTATACAAAATTATCGCTTCACAGTAACGGAACATAGTAGTCAGATAAAGCAGATTTTCCGCTTCTTGTTGCATACAATTCTCACGGTGAGCTTGTTGTTCAAGAAGATGGGTGCCAAGTGGGTACCGAAGCACAGGAAGCAAGGCACATGCAATCAGCATTGACATTTTTACAGCGATAAAGCTGATGATGGATTTCAATTGTCCCTATGCCCTGTTCGGCATAGCTCAAGCTCAAAGCCTTTATCAATGTTCAACTTCATCCATTGCGTGAACTGTAATAGGAACGTACTAATCAACCACTGCCATGGCGTTACTGAGCACTAGGAAATTCCACTGGTAGGACCTTACTTCTAACATGTAAGCAATCACGCAACGTACGGTTCTCTGTCTGTGGGACGTGTGGGAAAGTTACATTCTGGATCCCTCTCGTTCGATGGCAAAATGATGTCATTTTTTAGATATATATTTTTTTTCTAGTGAACCATCCATTGCTTACCTAGGAAACATATCATTTTGTGTCATTTTTGATGCAATCATTATATTAACAATACAGGCATACGAACATTTTAAACACAAAATACATAGCTTTCTCTCTTTTCTTATAAAAACTAAGAAACGAAATAAAGCTATAGTAGGGTCATTTCGAATAGCTAAGAGAAAAGCATCACATTTTAAAAACCAAACAACATATAAACTGCACAGTGTTGTAGTAGCATGTGAAAACACCTCTATGAAAATTGTAAAGCAGAAAAAATACTAATACTTTTTTGTTTACTAGATGGAATCTATGTCAATGTATGAACTGCCCATGAAGCGTGGCTTTCAATCAGCTTATGGCGCTAAAGTTCCCAGCTTAAATCGGATATACAATTCGGAGTTCCTCATATCAGGGGTTGTTGCAGATGATGATGTACGCAAACTGCCAATAGAATCCAGAAAATGTAGATTCCCGGAAGAAAACGAAGGGATGTGGGCGTTTCCCTACTATAGCTATTCAGCCTGCATGACCCAATGCAAAGCAGAAGAGAAGATGAGACTCTGTAATTGTACTGACAGAATAATAGGAACAAATCAAGGTAATCTGCTTAGATATTCGATCAAATGGGTAATTGAGTATTATTGTTAGATTTACTAATATTGAATTGTGCTGTTGTTATTACTTTACAAATTGGTTTCATAATTTACTCGTTTCGTATTTATTAAATCATCAATATACTCAATTGAAATGTGTTTAATATTTCTGGTTAAGATCTTCAATCTCAAGTAAGTTTTGTAACAATTAAATTATGTCAAGCTTTGAATAAAATAAAATGAAATTATTTATCTTCAATTCAATAAAATAAAATATATTACCTAATCCGTAATTACAATTATCTTACAAGGAATCATTATTTTCTTTTTGCGTCTTACTAATAGAAAAGTACTTAAGACAGACTCCATATCATAAACTGTAAAAAGGTGATCGTTACATTATTGTAAAAATTGCAGCTTGTTATTGTCCTGCTGTCATAAATACAAGAAAGTTGATAATAATTTTATAGACAAATGGTTTATGTTAATCTTATAGATAGTTAGTGAAAATATATATAATATTACTTATTAATTTTTTAATGAAGTCGATGTGCATTTTTTTAAACGCTAAAATTAATAAGATGTTATAAAAGTCCCGCTAATATCATAAGAAAATCTTCGAGACTATTGTCATTAATACAGATAGTATTTTGAATACCTAGAAATATTCATCTGACGATTTGTTTAACATACAGCCGGAAAATAATGCCCGCTGTAAAAGTAAAATGAACACTTCAAAACAGCATTTCTTGGATAATAACTAAACAGAAATAGAATTTGTCCTAAAGTAATAAAACAAACAAATGTACAAATGTTTCCGAAAATACGTCTCAGTTAATTTTAGACTGAAAGGATAAAGTGTGCAACAGGATAATAAACTAAATCTCCTCATCTGGTAAAAAGATCAAATTGACATAAGATTGAAAGAAATCAATTATTTTTTATATTTTTCAAGAAATGGGAAAGCACTACTTCTAATTGTTATTCATACACCTCTTTTTTGGCAACATCATACATAATTCTCTCAGACATTTTATTAGCACGAGTACCCGATATTCAAATGAAATTATTATATTACCGGTGAGGATTTACGCGATTCGATACACTACCCACCATGTAGCCTATTTGCTAATTGTCAAATTATCGCAAAGAACTCAGAGGTCAATATTATGTACTGATTTAAGTTTTTGAAAAAGAAAATATATAAACAAATAATTAAAATAATAATCAGTGAGTATTCTTAAGAGTTTTCGTTTTGGTTTGTCATTCAGGTATAGCCGAAATGGTGGAAAAAATTTGGAATTAAACCTCGTGCAACCCAGCTTTAATGACATCTGCAGTAGTGACAAACTAGTATTGAACTGATCGAAATTCAAAAGATGAATTTTGATTAAACGTAAAATGAATTATAATGTTCCGCTACTTAGTCTGCGAATGCTGTGGTATAATACTCGCGATAATGCAATTTCTGTCGAGATAAATGTTAAAAATGTGATTTGAGAATCATTACGTTGTAATTTCGAGGTACAATTATACACTTGAACAGTACTTGCAGCTTGCTGAATTGATTATATGGGTAAAGCATTGAAGGTAAAATCGAAATTTAATGTAAAGTCTCTATACCCTTATGATATTATTATAAGATCAGTTTTATTTCCAGTTGTACTTTCTTTATGCTCTTGTTTGTTTGGTCCTACATTTAATGAGTTGTAGAAATTATAAGTATTCATGTAAAACTAATTACACTAATTAGTCAACACGATTCTGGCAGAGAAATGAAAATACGAGATTATAAGAAGTGTTTACGTAGATTTCGAATCTGCAATCAGTTTTTCTTCATCGCCCTCAGTTTCCCCGTGACAGAGGGATATTCGTGAAATTACCCCTACATTTTTTTCTTTTTTTTTTACAATTTTTGTATGTGTAGCTGGGGTGCCCTTAGGTTTATACACACACAAATTATACAGTATGTTAGCTTGATTTATACTTAGTAAGCCCTGTAAGTTTCATAACAAACGCGTTATTCTCCCTAGAGGAGTAAACATATTTATATAAAAATATCTACGTGTACTGTTCATTTCACCGTATTCATTAGTGCAGATAAAATCACATATAACTTCCACCAACATTACAATATAAGCACTGTTTTTACCTCATTGGATTTGAAATAAAACATATTTTCAATGCTATGTACACTATGTCGCTATTTTTCTATGAGGAAATTTCTAGAGAAATTTTGTGGGAAATTCCCTCCAGAAAGTAGTTTATAAGGTTTTCTTTGTCTCAACCTGCTAATTGTATACAGTGATACAGAAACAGGAACTCGACTAAACCTTATGGCTACTTAATAAAGAACGTTAATTTCATGTGAATCGCATTATTCTGTCTAGATATATAAACTATTGTGTCTATTTCTAGGTAATAACAATATACTATGCAAGACTCTTACCAAACGCAAAAACCTAACGTTGACATATTATTGTCGGCACATATATGTATACTTAAATACAAGCACAAATAAACGCATGCTTTGTGTGGAAAATAAGTCACTTTTTAAAATTTTGATCGGGCGACATGAATAACAAGAACTCACGTAGCCTGATGACTGTTAGTATCTTTGAGTGACAGTACAAGCTGGGCGTGTTTTAAATGTGGCCGCGTGTAAGTCGAAGTGTTTGTGCATTGTGGAGTTCGAATTGATTGTGTTGTGTGGTGATGCACTGAGTTAGATTATGTTTGTGCAGCTTCATGAGTGATGCAGTGTAGATTCGTGTGGGTATGTGTGTGTGATACCTTACAAGATACAAGATACCGAGGAAGTGTGTAAATCACCTGGACAATTGCTGTTATGTATGTGGGGAGCTGACATTTAAACAGCAACGTCGACGTTTTACTACACTTGTGAGGAAGTGTTATCAGTCATATTTTGGGTGCTGTGTAGGAGACCAAGATCAGAAGTAGGCTCCTCACTACCTTTGTTGTAGTTACGTGAAACATCTGACTGGGTGGGCAAATGGTGTACGAAACATGAACTACGCAGTACCGATGAGCTTTAGGGAACCAAAAATCATGCTTCAATCTGCTACTTTTGTATGACACAGATAAAAGGAATAACCACTAAATCTAAGCAACCAGTAAAGTACCCTAATTTGCCATCAGCAATTAGGCCAGCTCCACACAGTGCAGAATTAGCTTTACCAGTACCTCCTAGTTCATCTTACGGTAAAAGAGGATAACGTACTTGAGGCAACTACTGAAGTTCAAAATGAAGAAGATGATCCTACGTATGTAGGAAACACATCGACATTGGAAACCCCTTCTGATAACTCAGGGTGAACTAAATGACTTAGTACGGGATTTAAAACTCTCCAAGATGCAAGCAGAATTTCTTGCTTCTAGACTTAAACGCTGGAATCTGCTCCATCGTGACACTAAAGTGTGTATTTTTCGAAAGCGTTATACAGAGCTTCAAAACTACAATTCTCAAGAAAATGATTTAGCGTATTGTAAGAATATCTAGGCTGTGATGGATACACTCGGATATGTACATATAAGTACAGAGTGGAGATTGTTTATTAACTTTTCCAAAACTAGTTTGAACGCTGTCTTTTTGCGCAATGGTAACAAATTTCCTTCAGTGCCGAACACAGAAGAAAGTCGACAACTAAAACATTTTAGCTAAGGTAAGTAAATGTCCATTTATTAAGAATATACCACTCACTTCTTTTGTATTATTTAAGTAGACATAAAATTAGGTTTTAATGCAGTTCCTAATCTGTATCAGTATATACAAATAGCAAGTTAAGACCAAAAATCTTATAAACTCCTTTTTGAAAGGAATTCCTCACAAAATCCCTCTAGAAATTCCCTCATAAAAAATGGTGACTGTATACAGCACGGAAAATATGTTTTATTTCAAATTCAATGAAGTATAAACCATGTTTTTTGTGATTTTCGTGTAAGCTATATATGAGTTTATCTGCACTAATGAATATGGTAAAATGAACAGTACCCATAGCATATTTTTATATAAGTATGTTTATTTCTCTAGAAAGAATAATGCTATTCTTATGAAACTTAGAGGGCTTACTCAGTATAATTCAAGCTAACATACAATGCAATTTGTTTGTTTATATACCTATGGGTACCCGAACTACAGGTATGAAAATGATAAAAAAAGGGGGAAATTTTAAAAGAAATTTTCCGATTATCCCTCTATCATGGGGAAACTGAGGGTTTTGAAGAAAAACTGATTGCAGATTCGAAATGTACGTGCAAACATTCTATTAGAATCATTTAATTTCTCCCATGTGTTAGAGACAAAATGTTTTTATCTACTAGTGTTATTATTTGCCTTAGACTTCCAAATCTGATATTGAGGGGTCGTTTCATTTGAACAAAATATTTCGATTAACCCAAATTTTCCCTTAGTTCGTAATTATTAGAAAATAACCTTCCTATTAGAAAACAAATGTTTTCGATATTGTTATATTTCCGAAAAAAAAAAACTGATTACTTAAAAGAACAAATAGGGATGTTTTTAAGGTGATCTTACACCCCTTCGTTGAGGTTTCTAACATTCCATTTTATAACGTAAAATTTAGTATGCTATTCCAGGTACTGACTTGATTTTTTTAATAGAAATACATAAGACTCATATAATTCCAACCAAGGTCTCTAATTTACGTTACATTATTTACATTAATTGCAATACGTTCTTCAGTAAATTTGGCAACAGAGAATAAAGAGTATGTTGTAAATAGGATAGGAGGGATTGCTGACAATTTGCTTGTTAGCGGTCTTTAAAAGGACATCTTACCAGGAAAATGATGTTGTGATTCTCAATTCTGAGGGGGCTGGAATGGAACACAAGGGGGTCAATACCATTTTAACCCTTCGATCACTTTGCCAGGTCATCCTTCAATTTCCAGCAATATGCTTTATTATGAACTAATTATCTTTGATATAGTACATGATCAATTTGTAGAAGAACAGAAAAGAACGCCCCAGTTCACCTGTGTGGAAGAAACATCTTAACTGCACCTACCTTTCCCAGATTGCTCATATCCAAACTCTCAGTTGAAAGCAATGACAATTACTATAGCTCGTAGCACGACAAGAAAAAGCATTCAATCAATTGGTGTTTTCCAAAAACAATTCCAAGAGGTTCTTAGAAAGGTGTTGGGCTTTACTGTATGTAAGACTCAACGCAGGAAAACCTGATGGTAATATTTTAGTACACGGTTAATTCTCCTGTGAAAAACGATACTAAATTCAAAACAATCTTTCCGAAGTTAATGGAAAACATTTAAACTGTTTCTTTCATTATACGACTTATTTATAATATATCAGTGTTATTATTTAAGCTCTATGTGAGGCTTTAGACTGAGATCTTTAAAATAAAATATTGTGCAAATGCTTTCCGAATTGACCAAAAGTAGACTTTATTCGTTTACGTACTGAACGCGCCGTACGCTATTAATTCCTGCAACATGATAAGAATAATATAAATCTAAGCTAAAAATCAATATATTGGCTGTGAACACCTTATTAAATGTGTTGTTTGTACGACAATCTAAAGGGTACCAATGCGAAACTTCTACCATATAGTATATACAGTCCAACATGCAAGAGAAATGTCAGTCGAATATGTTGGCTGTTCCTATGCCATTATTATCGATTCAAGTTTGTTAACAAAATATGTATATTATTACGCAAATATTGGTTAATTATGGGCCAGCCACCCGTAATCAGTAATTATTTGATTTAGAATACGATCGATGCTCTGTACTATTTCCCGTTTTGGAGATTCGAATACTTTATAAGATATCTAGCTCTTGAATGAAGAATGTAAATGTTTTTATTGGCAAGAGAACATCAACTACTTGAATCAACTTCAGGGATTTTCGCCGAATACCATGGAAATGGCTCATGTAATCCTCCGGTAGCAAATTTGTTTAATATCAGAACATTAAACAAATTTGCGAGCAAACCTTAGTGTGTAACGTTCTACTGCTTAAGCATATACCAGCAGTTTTTATTTTAACAAAGACGAAATACGTTGATCATAATATAGTAATCTATGTTCGACTGGTAGATTGGTTTTGTTGACTTATTTTATTACTCATAGTTTGTTAGATATATCTCTCAGAACATTTTGCAATTTTTCTAATTTGATTCAGTATCAATGTATCAATGTTAAAAATTGAAACGCTGTCTCGTTCTTTCAGGTAAGCAAGTTTTGTGTGATGAAGCAGGAAGAAAATGCATTTCAAAAATAGAAGGTACAAATAATTATTAAACAATTATAAATATATATATATAAATTAGATATATTAAAGCATTAAATAATATGGAACAAACAATTGTGTGATATTAGAACTTAAATTGTAGATTGGAGAATGAGTTCAGTAAGATGCTTTGGGAAATCATATTCGTGACTCTATATTTTCTGCACCTGAGTGTTAATATAAAACACTTTTTAATTTTCATTCAATTTACCTGACTACGGAAGATCATTCCTATGCAAATGTAAGAAGGAAACGCCAGGTACCTATCGCGAGCAGTTGAATGAATTATACAAACATTGTAAACACAATATCTAAAAAAAATATGTCACAACCCTCTGGTATATGCGGAAAAAAAGATTTAGGGTATTGGTCATGCTATAAGTGCTAATACCATTATTCAAGCAGTTCAAAATTAAACGTCATTTAATTTCTTTATTGTAGTTGTAAATGTCAATCCATTGCATGTAACAATCTATGAATTCTTAACCGTTATGCAAAGAGGCACATCAGATTTTATCACTAAAGAAAAAAAAATCCATAATAAAGTAAAAGAAAGTTTTGGTAGTAAATTATTACTTGATAATATTTTAGAGAAAGTATTTATTAATCACTTTTTGTATAAAAATGAAAATGACGAAAGAATGCCATACTTTACAGATTGGCAATCGTTTCCATTTCGAAACGCTTATGGTCGTAATTGGTTAACACGATTGACTGATTCAACGGTAGATTCAGCTATCCTTAACAATATGGACATTTCTTGCACTGAATGACCTTCTTTATGAAAGGTAAAAAACGGTGCCCTTTTCTCAATAGACACAGGCTTCCCTTGCGGTTTCAACTTGAAAATTTGCACTTGCTTGTGATCACTACGACAATCTTTACTCTACCAAATCTACTAGTAACTAATGCTGTCCTTGAGAGAAGGGAGGATTCTATAGAATGTATTCTATAATGTCACAGCGATTGTAATTCCTGTCTACCTGTTTCACACAATTGCTTGTCCACGTTTAAGATATATCTCGTGCTCGTTTAAGGTATACCTTTTGAACGCATCCTTTGCCAAAATCCATTCTGCTATTCATAAGGTTCTCCAATCCTTACTAACATTTCAATAGTTATAGCTATTTGAAGAATGTCTGATTTCCATTCTAAAATATAGCATCCGATGTAACTGTTAAGCACTAAATATATCTTTCTGTCAAAATTGTAGAAATACAGCTACAATTGAAACATCAAGATGTTAATTTCCTTTTCACAAGTGATATATATGCATTATTTCTTTAAAGTACAGGGACTGTTTAGAAATTAAACCTAACTTAACATTTTACGGAACCTTTAACAATCGAATTTATGTGACAATACATCTATTGTCTGTCGTAATTTATAATCAGATCTTTAATAACGTTTTATTTTCTCTCTTTATACATTCTTCATCTTAAATTTACTGATAGGATATTGTGCTTTAATTGTGTATAAGATGTCTTCTTCTATCCATTTTGTTTCTACACCATTCATTTACTATATCTAAATCTTGCTGCAATAAATAATTATTAGTAGTAGTAAATGGATCGATCTGGGCCACTTTCGGACATAAGAGGCCAACTCACGAGCCCCTGGGAAATTGAGCACCGTACACCGTGAACCCACGGTCTTTTACGACCTCCATTTTAGGGGTGAATTTGTTCCCTTTTATGAGCATATTTTCCAACCCCTATTTTAACATAGGAGATAACACATAAGATTACGAACACATAGTAGAGCAGATAATAAACACAATTACCTCCATTTTAGGGATGAATTTGTTCCCTTTTATGAGCATATTTTCCAACCCCTATTTTAACATAGGAGATAACACATAAGATTACGAACACATAGTAGAGAAGATAATAAACACAATTACCTCCATTTTAGGGGTGAATTTATTCCCTTTCATGAGCATATTTTCCAACCCCTATTTCAACATGACAGAGACTACGAAACATAGCGGACATAGCACAGGGGGTGTATTCATTTTCTCCACCCCTAATTGAACATAGCAGAAATTACACTGAGACTACGTAACACACAACAACCTCCATTTTAGGGGGGGACTCGTTCTCTTTTACAATTACTTTTCCAACCCCTATTTTACCATAGCAGAAATTACATAAAAAAAAAATTTCAATCCCTATTTTAAGACAATGAATACGTATGTAACATAGCGATTCGATACGCTCTTTGAACCGATTTGGATGAAACTCGGCATATAGGGGTTTTCGGACATGCTGATTACGAATATCATACTTATTTTTACCTGGGTCTTATAGTTTATGTGGGAGACGCCCTTTGTATGACATATAAATAAAACAATAACTCGAAAACGAAGCAACGTATTGAGGTGGTGTTTCCACATTTAGCAATAGGTCATCAGGTACTACAAGTCCCAAAATAAGTGGTCATCGAGGTCAAAGGTCAAAATACTTAAAACCCAATAACTCGAAAACCGAGCCACATTTGAGATGGTGTTTCCACATTTAGTAATTGGTCATCAGGTACTACATGTCCCAAAATTAGTGGTCATCGAGGTCAAAGGTAAATATTAAAAAACTAATAACTCGAAAACGGAACCACATTTGAGATGTCGTTTCCATATTTAGTAATTGGTCATCAACTACTACAAGTTCCAAAAAAATGGTCATCGAGGTCAAAGGTCAAAACACTTAAAACCTAATACCTCGAAAACCGAGCCACATATTGAGATGGTGTTTCCACATTTAGTAATTGGTCATCAGGTACTACATGTCCCAAAATTAGTGGTCTTCGAGGTCAAAGGTCAAAATACTTAAAACCTAATAACTCGAAAACGGAACCACATATTGAGATGTTGTTTCCATATTTAGTAATTGGTTACAAACTACTACAAGTTCCATAATAATGATCATGAAAGTCAAAGGTCACAATACTTAAAACCTAATAACTCGAAAATGGATCCACATATTGAGGTGCTGTTTCCAAATCTAGTAATACGTCATCAACTATTACATGTTTCAAAAGTACTGACTATCGAGGTCAATGGTCAAATATTTAAGCCTTAATAACTTTAAACAAAGCCTGTGTGACCTATTCAGTTTTGTACCAAGCAGATAGAAGTGATGAAGGAATAAATTTGAGTTTCTTATTTACTTTTGTATTAATGAGAAACAAATCAAATGACATAATTTTAACTAGCGCAGACTTTCTGTACCTTTTTGGGCTATTCAAATGGATTAACAAGAAAGAAAGCAAAGATATGCCATATTAACTAGCTATGTATTATTTAAGCAAAACGAAGGGCTACATTTGAGAAAGCGAACATGGACCATTTTACTCAAATTTGGATGGAGTATTTATCTTTGTATGAACCAAAAAAAATGAAGAAGGTTCAATATTTCTATACAATTTTGTACTACCCAAATAAACGAAATTTTATTTTTGTACCAATCACAAGAAAATAAAAGAAGGGTCATTTTATACCTTTTTGTGCTATTCAAATAATAGAGGGAACAAATTTCAGTGGTCTATTTTATTTATGTATCAATCAGAAGAAAAGCAAAGATATGCCATTTTAACTATTTAAAAAACGAAAGGATAAATTTGATTGACCTATTCAATTTTTTACCAACGAGAAATACCATTTTGTACTACGCCAATAAACGAAGGAATACCAGTAAAAAGAAGCGAAGATTAGGTGAATTATTTTCTTCTGTACCAACTGGAAAAAAGAAGAAGAGCTACTTTAACTAGCTCAGAATTTATGTAACTTTTGAACTACTGAAATGTTCTATTTTTGTATCAATCAGAAAAACCCGAAGAAGGATCATTTTAGCAAGTTCATAATTTCTCTAACGAAAGAATAATTTCGATGTTCTACTTTTTATACCAACGAGAAAAAATGAACTAGCTGAATATACGAAAGAATAAATTTAAGTGACCTATTCAATTTTGTACCAATGAGAAATGGCATTTTAACTGGCTCATAATTTTACTACTCAAATAAACAATGAAGTATTTAGTTTTGTACCCCCAAGAAAAAAAAAGAAATTGCACCATTTTGGAGTATTCAAATAAACATAGGAATTATAATTTGTGTCAACTCTAAAATCAATTAAACGAAGTAATGCATTTGAGTGAGCTATTTAATTTGAAAAACCGAAGTTGAGTATTTTATACCATTTTGTATTATTTCAACAAACAAAGGAATAAGCAAAGAAATATCATTTCATATCATTTTAAACTAGTCTAATAAACGAAGGCATAAATATGAGTGAGCTATTTAATTTTGTAGCTGAGTATTTTCACGAAAGAACAAAATTGTACTAATCAGAAAAAAGCGAAGAAGACCCATTTTAACTAACTGAGAATTTATGTACCTTTTTGTACTATTTAAACAAACGATGTGATAAATTTGTGTGACCTTTTTTTTGTACTAACCAGAAAAATCGAAGAAGGTCCAATTTAGCTAACTCAGAATTTATATACCTTTATACTAGCTCAATCAACGAAAGAACACATTTGGGTGTTCTACTTTTTTATACGAAACAAGGAAGAACCATTTTAACTTGCTGAGTATTTTATACCATTTTCTACTACTCAAATAAACGAAAGAAAAAGCGAAAAAAAGACGTTTTTAACTAGCGCAGAATTTCTGTAACGCAAAAATTAATTTGGATGGAATAACAAGAAAGAAAGCAAAGATATGCCATATTAACTATTTAAATAAACGAAGGGATAAATTTAAGTGATTTATTCCATTTTGTACCAAGGAGAAATGCTATTTTTTTCTAGCTTAGAATTTCTAGTGCATGTTGTATTATTTAAACAAAACGAAGGGCTATATTTGAGAAAGCGAACATGAACCATTTTACTGAAATTTGGATGGAGTATTTAGCTTTGTATGAACCAGAAAAAAAGTGAAGAACCATTATTCAAGCAGTTCAAAATTAAACGTCATTTAATTTCTTTATTGTAGTTCTAAATGTCAATCCATTGCATGTAACAATCTATGAATTCTTAACCGTTATGCAAAGAGGCACATCAGATTTTATCACTAATGAAAAAAATCCATAATAAAGTAAAAGAAAGTTTTGGTAGTAAATTATTACTTGATAATATTTTAGAGAAAGTATTTATTAACCGCTTTTTGTATAAAAATGAAAATGACGAAAGAATGCCATACTTTACAGATTGGCAATCGTTTCCATTTCGAAACGCTTATGGTCGTAATTGGTTAACACGATTGACTGATTCAACGGTAGATTCAGCTATCCTTAACAATATGGACATTTCTTGCACTGAATGACCTTCTTTATGAAAGGTAAAAAACGGTGCCCTTTTCTCAATAGACACAGGCTTCCCTTGCGGTTTCAACTTGAAAATTTGCACTTGCTTGTGATCACTACGACAATCTTTACTCTACCAAATCTACTAGTAACTAATGCTGTCCTTGAGAGAAGGGAGGATTCTATAGAATGTATTCTATAATGTCACAGCGATTGTAATTCCTGTCTACCTGTTTCACACAATTGCTTGTCCACGTTTAAGATATATCTCGTGCTCGTTTAAGGTATACCTTTTGAACGCATCCTTTGCCAAAATCCATTCTGCTATTCGTAAGGTTCTCCAATCCTTACTAACATTTCAATAGTTATAGCTATTTGAAGAATGTCTGATTTCCATTCTAAAATATAGCATCCGATGTAACTGTTAAGCACTAAATATATCTTTCTGTCAAAATTGTAGAAATACAGCTACAATTGAAACATCAAGATGTTAATTTGCTTTTCACAAGTGATATATATGCATTATTTCTTTAAAGTACAGGGACTGTTTAGAAATTAAACCTAACTTAACATTTTACGGAACCTTTAACAATCGAATTTATGTGACAATACATCTATTGTCTGTCGTAATTTATAATCAGATCTTTAATAACGTTTTATTTTCTCTCTTTATACATTCTTCATCTTAAATTTACTGATAGGATATTGTGCTTTAATTGTGTATAAGATGTCTTCTTCTATCCATTTTGTTTCTACACCATTCATTTACTATATCTAAATCTTGCTGCAATAAATAATTATTAGTAGTAGAAAATGGATCGATCTGGGCCACTTTCGGACATAAGAGGCCAACTCACGAGCCCCTGGGAAATTGAGCACCGTACACCGTGAACCCACGGTCTTTTACGACCTCCATTTTAGGGGTGAATTTGTTCCCTTTTATGAGCATATTTTCCAACCCCTATTTTAACATAGGAGATAACACATAAGATTACGAACACATAGTAGAGCAGATAATAAACACAATTACCTCCATTTTAGGGATGAATTTGTTCCCTTTTATGAGCATATTTTCCAACCCCTATTTTAACATAGGAGATAACACATAAGATTACGAACACATAGTAGAGCAGATAATAAACACAATTACCTCCATTTTAGGGGTGAATTTATTCCCTTTCATGAGCATATTTTCCAACCCCTATTTCAACATGACAGAGACTACGAAACATAGCGGACATAGCACAGGGGGTGTATTCATTTTCTCCACCCCTAATTGAACATAGCAGAAATTACACTGAGACTACGTAACACACAACAACCTCCATTTTAGGGGGGGACTCGTTCTCTTTTACAATTACTTTTCCAACCCCTATTTTACCATAGCAGAAATTACATAAAAAAAATTTTTTCAATCCCTATTTTAAGACAATGAATACGTATGTAACATAGCGATTCGATACGCTCTTTGAACCGATTTGGATGAAACTCGGCATATAGGGGTTTTCGGACATGCTGATTACGAATATCATACTTATTTTTACCTGGGTCTTATAGTTTATGTGGGAGACGCCCTTTGTATGACATATAAATAAAACAATAACTCGAAAACGAAGCAACGTATTGAGGTGGTGTTTCCACATTTAGCAATAGGTCATCAGGTACTACAAGTCCCAAAATAAGTGGTCATCGAGGTCAAAGGTCAAAATACTTAAAACCCAATAACTCGAAAACCGAGCCACATTTGAGATGGTGTTTCCACATTTAGTAATTGGTCATCAGGTACTACATGTCCCAAAATTAGTGGTCATCTAGGTCAAAGGTAAATATTAAAAAACTAATAACTCGAAAACGGAACCACATTTGAGATGTCGTTTCCATATTTAGTAATTGGTCATCAACTACTACAAGTTCCAAAAAAATGGTCATCGAGGTCAAAGGTCAAAACACTTAAAACCTAATACCTCGAAAACCGAGCCACATATTGAGATGGTGTTTCCACATTTAGTAATTGGTCATCAGGTACTACATGTCCCAAAATTAGTGGTCTTCGAGGTCAAAGGTCAAAATACTTAAAACCTAATAACTCGAAAACGGAACCACATATTGAGATGTTGTTTCCATATTTAGTAATTGGTTACAAACTACTACAAGTTCCATAATAATGATCATGAAAGTCAAAGGTCACAATACTTAAAACCTAATAACTCGAAAATGGATCCACATGTTGAGGTGCTGTTTCCAAATCTAGTAATACGTCATCAACTATTACATGTTTCAAAAGTACTGACTATCGAGGTCAATGGTCAAATATTTAAGCCTTAATAACTTTAAACAAAGCCTGTGTGACCTATTCAGTTTTGTACCAAGCAGATAGAAGTGATGAAGGAATAAATTTGAGTTTCTTATTTACTTTTGTATTAATGAGAAACAAATCAAATGACATAATTTTAACTAGCGCAGACTTTCTGTACCTTTTTGGGCTATTCAAATGGATTAACAAGAAAGAAAGCAAAGATATGCCATATTAACTAGCTATGTATTATTTAAGCAAAACGAAGGGCTACATTTGAGAAAGCGAACATGGACCATTTTACTCAAATTTGGATGGAGTATTTATCTTTGTATGAACCAAAAAAAATGAAGAAGGTTCAATATTTCTATACAATTTTGTACTACCCAAATAAACGAAATTTTATTTTTGTACCAATCACAAGAAAATAAAAGAAGGGTCATTTTATACCTTTTTGTGCTATTCAAATAATAGAGGGAACAAATTTCAGTGGTCTATTTTATTTATGTATCAATCAGAAGAAAAGCAAAGATATGCCATTTTAACTATTTAAAAAACGAAAGGATAAATTTGATTGACCTATTCAATTTTTTACCAACGAGAAATACCATTTTGTACTACGCCAATAAACGAAGGAATACCAGTAAAAAGAAGCGAAGATTAGGTGAATTATTTTCTTCTGTACCAACTGGAAAAAAGAAGAAGAGCTACTTTAACTAGCTCAGAATTTATGTAACTTTTGAACTACTGAAATGTTCTATTTTTGTATCAATCAGAAAAACCCGAAGAAGGATCATTTTAGCAAGTTCATAATTTCTCTAACGAAAGAATAATTTCGATGTTCTACTTTTTATACCAACGAGAAAAAATGAACTAGCTGAATATACGAAAGAATAAATTTAAGTGACCTATTCAATTTTGTACCAATGAGAAATGGCATTTTAACTGGCTCATAATTTTACTACTCAAATAAACAATGAAGTATTTAGTTTTGTACCCCCAAGAAAAAAAAAGAAATTGCACCATTTTGGAGTATTCAAATAAACATAGGAATTATAATTTGTGTCAACTCTAAAATCAATTAAACGAAGTAATGCATTTGAGTGAGCTATTTAATTTGAAAAACCGAAGTTGAGTATTTTATACCATTTTGTATTATTTCAACAAACAAAGGAATAAGCAAAGAAATATCATTTCATATCATTTTAAACTAGTCTAATAAACGAAGGCATAAATATGAGTGAGCTATTTAATTTTGTAGCTGAGTATTTTCACGAAAGAACAAAATTGTACTAATCAGAAAAAAGCGAAGAAGACCCATTTTAACTAACTGAGAATTTATGTACCTTTTTGTACTATTTAAACAAACGATGTGATAAATTTGTGTGACCTTTTTTTTGTACTAACCAGAAAAATCGAAGAAGGTCCAATTTAGCTAACTCAGAATTTATATACCTTTATACTAGCTCAATCAACGAAAGAACACATTTGGGTGTTCTACTTTTTTATACGAAACAAGGAAGAACCATTTTAACTTGCTGAGTATTTTATACCATTTTCTACTACTCAAATAAACGAAAGAAAAAGCGAAAAAAAGACGTTTTTAACTAGCGCAGAATTTCTGTAACGCAAAAATTAATTTGGATGGAATAACAAGAAAGAAAGCAAAGATATGCCATATTAACTATTTAAATAAACGAAGGGATAAATTTAAGTGATTTATTCCATTTTGTACCAAGGAGAAATGCTATTTTTTTCTAGCTTAGAATTTCTAGTGCATGTTGTATTATTTAAACAAAACGAAGGGCTATATTTGAGAAAGCGAACATGAACCATTTTACTGAAATTTGGATGGAGTATTTAGCTTTGTATGAACCAGAAAAAAAGTGAAGAAGAACCATTATTCAAGCAGTTCAAAATTAAACGTCATTTAATTTCTTTATTGTAGTTCTAAATGTCAATCCATTGCATGTAACAATCTATGAATTCTTAACCGTTATGCAAAGAGGCACATCAGATTTTATCACTAATGAAAAAAAATCCATAATAAAGTAAAAGAAAGTTTTGGTAGTAAATTATTACTTGATAATATTTTAGAGAAAGTATTTATTAACCGCTTTTTGTATAAAAATGAAAATGACGAAAGAATGCCATACTTTACAGATTGGCAAATCGTTTCCATTTCGAAACGCTTATGGTCGTAATTGGTTAACACGATTGACTGATTCAACGGTAGATTCAGCTATCCTTAACAATATGGACATTTCTTGCACTGAATGACCTTCTTTATGAAAGGTAAAAAACGGTGCCCTTTTCTCAATAGACACAGGCTTCCCTTGCGGTTTCAACTTGAAAATTTGCACTTGCTTGTGATCACTACGACAATCTTTACTCTACCAAATCTACTAGTAACTAATGCTGTCCTTGAGAGAAGGGAGGATTCTATAGAATGTATTCTATAATGTCACAGCGATTGTAATTCCTGTCTACCTGTTTCACACAATTGCTTGTCCACGTTTAAGATATATCTCGTGCTCGTTTAAGGTATACCTTTTGAACGCATCCTTTGCCAAAATCCATTCTGCTATTCGTAAGGTTCTCCAATCCTTACTAACATTTCAATAGTTATAGCTATTTGAAGAATGTCTGATTTCCATTCTAAAATATAGCATCCGATGTAACTGTTAAGCACTAAATATATCTTTCTGTCAAAATTGTAGAAATACAGCTACAATTGAAACATCAAGATGTTAATTTGCTTTTCACAAGTGATATATATGCATTATTTCTTTAAAGTACAGGGACTGTTTAGAAATTAAACCTAACTTAACATTTTACGGAACCTTTAACAATCGAATTTATGTGACAATAAATCTATTGTCTGTCGTAATTTATAATCAGATCTTTAATAACGTTTTATTTTCTCTCTTTATACATTCTTCATCTTAAATTTACTGATAGGATATTGTGCTTTAATTGTGTATAAGATGTCTTCTTCTATCCATTTTGTTTCTACACCATTCATTTACTATATCTAAATCTTGCTGCAATAAATAATTATTAGTAGTAGAAAATGGATCGATCTGGGCCACTTTCGGACATAAGAGGCCAACTCACGAGCCCCTGGGAAATTGAGCACCGTACACCGTGAACCCACGGTCTTTTACGACCTCCATTTTAGGGGTGAATTTGTTCCCTTTTATGAGCATATTTTCGAACCCCTATTTTAACATAGGAGATAACACATAAGATTACGAACACATAGTAGAGCAGATAATAAACACAATTACCTCCATTTTAGGGGTGAATTTATTCCCTTTCATGAGCATATTTTCCAACCCCTATTTCAACATGACAGAGACTAGGAAACATAGCGGACATAGCACAGGGGGTGTATTCATTTTCTCCACCCCTAATTGAACATAGCAGAAATTACACTGAGACTACGTAACACACAACAATCTCCATTTTAGGGGGGGACTCGTTCTCTTTTATAATTACTTTTCCAAACCCCTATTTTACCATAGCAGAAATTACATAAAAAAATTTTTTCAATCCCTATTTTAAGACAATGAATTCGTATGTAACACAGCGATTCGATACGCTCTTTGAACCGATTTGGATGAAACTCGGCATATAGGGGTTTTCGGACATGCTGATTACGAGTATCATACTTATTTTTACCTGGGTCTTATAGTTTATGTGGGAGACGCCCTTTGTATGACATATAAATAAAACAATAACTCGAAAACGAAGCAACGTATTGAGGTGGTGTTTCCACATTTAGCAATAGGTCATCAGGTACTACATGTCCCAAAATTAGTGGTCATCGAGGTCAAAGGTCAAAATACTTAAAACCTAATAACTCGAAAACGGAACCACATATTGAGATGTTGTTTCCATATTTAGTAATTGGTTACAAACTACTACAAGTTCCATAATAATGATCATGAAAGTCAAAGGTCACAATACTTAAAACCTAATAACTCGAAAATGGATCCACATATTGAGGTGCTGTTTCCAAATCTAGTAATACGTCATCAACTATTACATGTTCCAAAAGTACTGACTATCGAGGTCAATGGTCAAATATTTAAGCCTTAATAACTTTAAACAAAGCCTGTGTGACCTATTCAGTTTTGTACCAAGCAGAGAGAAGTGATGAAGGAATAAATTTGAGTGGCTTATTTACTTTTGTATTAATGAGAAAGAAATGAAAGGAACACAATTTTAACTAGCGCAGACTTTCTGTACCTTTTTGGGCTATTCAAATGGATTAACAAGAAAGAAAGCAAAGATTTGCCATATTAACTAGCTATGTATTATTTAAGCAAAACGAAGGGCTACATTTGAGAAAGCGAACATTTACCATTTTACTCAAATTTGGATGGAGTATTTATCTTTGTATGAACCAAAAAAAATGATGGTTCAATATTTCTATACAATTTTGTACTACCCAAAGAAACAAAATTTTATTTTTGTACCAATCACAAGAAAATAAAAGAAGGGTCATTTTATACCTTTTTGTGCTATTCAAAGAATAGAGGGAACAAATTTCAGTGGTCTATTTTATTTTTGTATCAATCAGAAGAAAAGCAAAGATATGCCATTTTAACTATTTAAACAAACGAAAAGATAAATTTGAATCTCCTATTCAATTGTGTACCAACGAGAAATACCATTTTTACTAATCAAATAAACAAAAAACCGAAGAAGGATCATTTTAACTAACTCAGACTTTTATACCATTTTGTACTACTCCAATAAACGAAGGAATACCAGTAAAAAGAAGCGAAGATTAGGTGAATTATTTTCTTTTGTACCAACTGGAAAAGAGAAGAAGAGCTGCTTTAACTAGCTCAGAATTTTTGTAACTTTTGAACTACTGAAATGTTCTATTTTTGTATCAATCAGAAAAATCCGAAGAAGGATCATTTTATCATTTTATCAATTAAATAATTCCCCTTTATGAGTTCATTCGTGGCTACGCGGTTTGCGTACGCGCCTTTGGCGTGGGAACACGGGTTCAATTCTCGGCGGGAGCTCATGTGGTTCGGTTTCCAAGTTAATCAGTAGGTCCACGTCTCATATAGCCTCGCTGCTGGAAGGGACGTTAAACTCAAAATCGACTCAACTCAATTCAATTCCGCTTTATGAAGTTTCCCCCATTCCGCATTCAATTTCCGTCTGCATTCGAATATTCGTCTCCGAATTTTATTCTCAAATGCATTCAATTACCACTTTCCTCGCAGAATAAGCTACCATACTTACCAAAATACATCAAAACATGCATGATTATCCCTCTATATATATTAAGCTTAACATTTTCCGACCAAATTCGCTAGAAGATAATATTTTAAACTGAATAATAACACATTTTTCAGTAAAAAATATCTGGTATGTTTTCGTGGATATGATTTTGATACGTTACCAAGTTCTCGAAAACATTATTTAATATTTTGAAGCATCCGCAATTTCCAATCCTACGATCCTGCCGAACTTCCATAATTTCATTTTCTTTGGGTTTTCTTTGAAACTCATATCCCTTGAGACGTTTAATAAAATTCTGTATTTATTTCGTTTCTCTCCTACAATTCACTATCATACTTACATTATCTCCTTCCCCATAACCTGATGAATACCATTAAACTGTAAAGCATGATTGCTATCTTGGATTTTCCATATAACGTACTGCAGACCAACATTAAATTCCCATGGCGATAACAAATCCACTTGTATAAGGCCATTCTCAAGTCAAATTCGTGGAAATAAATCATATTTTGCTTTACTTTAGGATTCATTACAACACATCTCAATTTATGTAACTAAATCAGATTAAACATTTCCAGTATTCTGAATTCTATACGATAATACAATATTTTTATTCCAAAATCTAAAATCGATAAATAAATGATGTAACGGGGAATTGTGTTTCCAATTATTTTCTAATAATTGTTGAATAGTAAGTATCTGTTATCTAGTAGATTATTTCTCCTTTTATCCGCACTGATATTCTTCAATTCTTTAATCTGCATATGGGATCAATCCTACTAATACAATGATATAGAGGAATTTATAAAATGTTTACAGAAGTGAAATGCCACGACAATTATTGCAATAACTTATATCATCTTTCTTGTGAATTGTAGCGGTGATGCATTTTTTCCATTCTTGAGTTAACGTCTCATGTTGTAGATGGAATGAGTTTGTGGAGCGTTCCACAATTCTTCCTCTCCATTTAAAATTAACTCTTCCGGAATTTCGTCTACACCCTCAGATTTCTGTTTCTTGAATTTCTTTACAGCGTTTTCTATTTTTGTTTTGTTAAGCTCTAGAGTAAGTGATTTTGCTTTGTGCAATCCACTTTTCCCATGTGCATTAGATTTTGGGTTATGCGTTAAGAAAGTCATAAATCTTTCTATATATTCAAAATATTATATGTATCATAGTTAATTCCTGTGGTTTTCTATTGACACGCTTAATGGGAGGCATGGAGAGCATGCCCCTGAAGGTTTGGTCTCTTTAATGGACGGGCACCGTTCTGTATCATCCCGCTCGTAGTTGCTCGATTTGTACTGTAGTTACTGGATTTGTAAGGTGCACCGCCAGACCGAAGGCCTGAGGGCCTTCCAGTTGACCACGAGTTGAAGCAGACTGCTAGCGAGCCAGTTCAACCATGTTCTGCAGGCATGGCTCCCGAGAGTTATAAGACAAGCTCACCTACTGCCCGTGTTCGCCGTTACCAAGATTTCTGTGATTGGCTCCCACAAGCAACCGAATGCCAAGGTATGACCACAGCCCTGCAGAGTCCAACACAAATCCGAGGTCCCAGACAATGCCTGAGCGGGCTTGTTCAATCCCGGCCCTGTCTACCTCCATCGATCAACTGGCAAGATTCCGCCTTGCCGTGTAGAGGTACCGCGCACACGTCGAGATACTCCTATCTCATCCTGGACCCAATGGTACCTGCTATATCACCATTTGGGTTTGGTGCCGACCCATATCCTGGAGGGTTATCTCCCTTTAGTGGGTTCAGAACCGCTATCCAGATTCTATGGATTGTCCCTCCTTCACCTCTGTTTGCCTTCAATCTAGGCAGAAGTCCGTCCCGTTAGAGTCATCCAAGCAATATGGGCTCCCTCTAATTACAGTAGAGGAACACCGTATATTACCAGAGCCAATGACTGATATAGACCGTTTGCTCAAGGCAGACATTGTCATTTGGGAGTCGTATCTCCCGAGGGAGCCATGTCTCTCATGGTACGCCCACCCAAACAATACATGGCTACCTATCTTTAACGTTTAGGTACCATGCACATGTTATAGTAAAGCTTCTTGTCTGAATTCCTATGCTACTTGTAAACCACCATTCTAAGGGACACCCACACTTTTAATTCTGTAGGGTCGTACAAACAATACGGAACAACCTCTTCTTACGTTAGAGGTGAACTGTACATTACCAGACCCAGTGACTGATATAGACAGTTTACCTTTAAGGACAATATCCACATGGGAGCGGCGGCTCCCCATGTAGTGTCGTGGGTCCTGCAACTAGCCAAAATGCAAAAACGGACAAAGGAGGGACCTACTTCCTCAGCGCTCCTGAGGTACAAGTAGGCGTTAGGAAACTAGCTATCCCACCCGGACCCAGGAGGACGCATTGCACTCTCTTTGAGGGCATTATTTACATCTTCCTCCCGGTAGGGCGCTGGAACCATCCACACTCTTGGACACAAAAGCTACTCACTCTTTATAGCGTGTTGGGGTACCACGCAGCCTTATCTCCAGGACCCAAGGACACAGCTTAGATAGCGAAGGCTCATCCCCGCCGGTAGGTTCGGCAACCAAAGACTACCTACCCCACTGAGGTCAGACGTACTCTCACAGGTCCAATGGCACGAGTTTTTCGACCATTTCGGAGTATATCTGAAGGCCCATCTCCACCGGAGGTATGTAGTCTACCTTGTCCGATTTCCACAAGACCGCCTAATCTCCCCCACTGGCTCACTGTGGCCACAATGCATGTTACAGGATGTGGGCCAGTGGGGGTTCCCTCCCCTTTCTCAGCACCGTCTTTTGACCAGACATGGCGGGGTAATTATATGTATCAGTGAGAATTGTTCCGTCGGCTTTCTTTAATATTTCAGCTTAAGGTTGACATATTTTCCTAAGTTAATTCACACAGATATGCATGCGCCACTTTTCATTTTTACTACTATCTTCAAGATCATTAATCTCAGCTTTCAAAAATGTATTTGCTCTATAAGTTTTGGATTTTTTCCGTCCTAATGTGAATGAAATTATGGGTAACTATATTGTCAGTATTATGTATAACACCAGATTTGTCTGTTTTCTCTTTGCTAGTTTGCAGCATTCTCGGTCTAACCATGCTTTCTTCTTTCTTATTTCCCCCTACCATATTTTTATTTTGCTAAAACCTTACTGATATTTGTAATTTTACGAAAAGTATCAACAACACTATCCCACTTCGAATCTTCTATCATTCTGGTCGAAGGCTTCAGTGAATATTTGTGAAGCAGTGCCTTTTTTTACTGGATGAGGTTGTTAACCTCACGAAAAATCCTAACCTCGAGGACCACCGTTTGTTGTGTCTCTACGACAGCTTGATTATAGTCGCAGATAAGCTCTAAATATAGAGGCCTCCCTTTGAATCCGCAACCTGAGAACATGCCATATATTAGTGAGAGAAACCCACATTACACAGTATATAATTAAACGATTTTGATATATATATATATATTAGATCAACTTGTGATGTAGTCTTGTATGAGTATAGGTACAACAACACTATCAACAACACTATCCCACTTCGAATCTTCTATCATTCTGGTCGAAGGCTTCAGTGAATATTTGTGAAGCAGTGCCTTTTTTTACTGGATGAGGTTGTTAACCTCACGAAAAATCCTAACCTCGAGGACCACCGTTTGTTGTGTCTCTACGACAGCTTGATTATAGTCGCAGATAAGCTCTAAATATAGAGGCCTCCCTTTGAATCCGCAACCTGAGAACATGCCATATATTAGTGAGAGAAACCCACATTACACAGTATATAATTAAACGATTTTGATATATATATATATTAGATCAACTTGTGATGTAGTCTTGTATGAGTATAGGTACAACAACACTATCAACAACACTATCCCACTTCGAATCTTCTATCATTCTGGTCGAAGGCTTCAGTGAATATTTGTGAAGCAGTGCCTTTTTTTACTGGATGAGGTTGTTAACCTCACGAAAAATCCTAACCTCGAGGACCACCGTTTGTTGTTTCTCTACGACAGCTTGATTATAGTCGCAGATAAGCTCTAAATATAGAGGCCTCCCTTTGAATCCGGAACCTGAGAACATGCCATATAATAGTGAGAGAAACCCACATTACACAGTATATAATTAAACATTTTGATATATATATATATATATATATATATATATATATATATATATATATATATATATATATATATATATATATATTAGATCAACTTGTGATGTAGTCTTGTATGAGTATAGGTACAATCTGTAAATTAAATTGCATTAGTTACTGTTGACTTAACCTTCATAATAACTTTTTTAATATACTTCTTACATTGATACATATGTGCTTATGTAACATATGTACCTAATTATACATTAATACATATGTATCTATGTATTGTTAGTGGAAATTTCTTCGAACGTACATTAGTAAGAGATATTGGCTTGTAGTTGGTGGCATTTTGTCTATAATCTGATTTAGAAATCAGTGCAATATATATTTCTTTCTTTGTTGAGGGATTTCATATTTGCATATCTACGGCCAAAATACAAATCCTCGGAACTCATCAACCCCAAACTGTTCAGGATAGCAATAAGACTTGTCAATGTTTACCACAAGAAATGGGTCTACGAGGTTTTAAAAAGTTAGTTTTTAACGTTTTTTAAATTTGGTTTCCGTATACGAATTTCTGAACATACATACATTCAGATGTAGGGCATTCAATACGACCAAAATCTAAAATTCCTTTAAAAGTGGAGAAACGAGATTTTTCACTTTTGCCGTCGACATAATAAAACTTTATAAATGTTTGTTAACCTAACTGAAAGTTAAGATCGACAAACTGCTAATACATTGCATGGAATTCTGTTAATGTGTTCAATTGCATCTAGTTCACTAAGAGTAGGTACTTGGATTATGACCCTATTGCTGTCGATATTTTGAAGCAATACGTGTTTGACTAAATTTAAATTATAAGCGAAAAGCTCTTGTGCAGATAATACTACTAATAATAATATAATACGACTTTACGTCTAAATCTATATCTTTTATTCAAGTACTTAATGCTTAAAACAGAGTTATGGAATCTGGAGCCTCTATGACAATATTATATGTAACCAAAATCTTCTGTACCTTTAATTTACTACTGTTAAAGGCGGGCTAGTGTGGATATGTTTTAAATTGTAATAGTCTATCTTAGTATGATTATCTGTGCACCTGCCTACTACTCCGTTGGATCCAAGCACCGGTCCCATTTCACAACCAAAATTAATAGAATGCCTGTCAATGACGTTGGTATCGATGGAAGCCTCAAAATACTAAAAGGCAAATATTCTATTTTTTTCAGTTTTGGTCAAGTTTTTAAATACTTCCTATCTCGTTGACTGGTATCATAAATTCTTCTAATTCTATGTTTACCTCGTTTATCAGCAAGCTATAGAAATTCGGCTATGATATTTACTACAGCAATAAACTTTCTTAATTGGTTTGAGCAACGTCATTTAATTATTCGACTGGGAGTTCTATGTAAAATAAATCAATTACTGCTATAAATCAGAATATATTAAATCAGAATATATTAACACACACTTGGTCTAAAACATCGTTTTCATGCAGTACCTGCATAAGGTATGAAAACAAAATCGAATACCTGAAGCTGTGACGAACTATTTCTCAGCCTGAAGGATGTCAATAACTAATCTCTTTAAAACCTTAATCACTTTATTAACAAAATAATAAAATAAAATATGTTGTGCGTAATTGCATAACTCTTGAAGATAATATTTACTACTATATAAAAGGGACTGGAGACTTTTGATATTTTCGATTACTAACAGAAATCTGATTTTTTTATTAGTCTGATACAATATTAGCATTAGTAGTGAAGTTCCTAATATCCTATATACAATTCGTTATGATTAACAACAAAAGATTGTTATAATATATATATGTAGATAGAATTTGCAGTTTTTTTCCAATCCCTTACAACAACTTGCGACAGGATTCAAAATTTTAAAGTTATGAAATTATAATAATTATTTTGATTCGGCTCGTTATTTTGATTCGTAAGTAGGCATATCGTATAATTGGATAACTTCTTATTAATATTATCATTTATTAAAATTGCGAATTTGATGTAGCAGATTCCTATGGAAATTTCTGATATATATATATATGTATATATACACTGGCGGATCCAGGATATGATCAAGGGAGGGGCAAAACCATAATTTGCTTTTCATCCAGTGTAAAGCAGAATTGAAGCCCATTTTATCCAGTGTCAACCTGAGCGTCAGGGATGGCTAGAGCCCCTTAGCCCCCCTTGGATCCGCCCTTATGTATATATATATATATATATATATATATATATATATATATAGAGAGAGAGAGAGAGAGAGAGAGAGAGAGAGAGACAGACAGACAGAGAGAGAGAGAGAGAGGAAGATCAGTTGGCTTT
The DNA here is from genome assembly GCF_964235325.1 of Thermobia domestica. Taxonomy (NCBI): domain Eukaryota; kingdom Metazoa; phylum Arthropoda; class Insecta; order Zygentoma; family Lepismatidae; genus Thermobia; species Thermobia domestica. The sequence goes on along the minus strand of NC_137454.1, from coordinate 111,447,965 downwards.
TATTTGGACCATAGCCACATGAGAAATAATTTATATAGGCCTACCTCTGCATCTACTAGATAAATAGGTAACCAGCCCCAACTGCTTGTTTATGTTCAAGGTATTATACCCATGAGTATTTTTTCTGGGGCCTCTATTTACCTAATTCTTATTCCAGATAATTCATTAATTACAATTAAATTTTGGAGAATTCTTTACCATCATATATCATACGTTGTTTAAGAGTGTAAGTCGAATGACGAATATCTCCGTAACCTAGAAGCAGAAATTTACACATTTTCAATATTATAATTCAAAATCATGCATTTTTGAATTTTATACATCAAATTCGCATTTTATATAATAGTATGTAATGTTGTTTCAGATCAACTGGAGACGGTAAATACTTTTCACAAGAAGGAATTTGGATTGAATTGCAAATGCGAACTATCATGTCTCCAAACGGATTGCAGGAGTATTGCTTCTGTCAGGTGAGACACTAAAAATCCTCATCGGCTATACTAATAATTCAAATTTTAATTTAGATATATGCTATTATTTGATTATAGAACCATTGTTACTTATTCATACTACCACTTTCAATTCAGCTCAAATCCGACAATTGTCGTACATGATATCAAATTAAGTTAGGGAAGAAAATTTTAGAACGCATATCAACATCTGAGGTTGGTTTTCGGTAAGCGTAACGGAGGTTTCAATGTTCACAGTATTTGACCTCATCGCACAAACACAAAGGGCTGACACATTTCTCTATTAGAAACGTCTCAAAATCAAGATGATTATTGCAAAGCTCAGAAATTTAAAATCTATCAAAATAAATGAAATTATAAAATAAATCAAATACATAGAGGAATTTGAAACATAAATGTTGTAAATCAAAAAGAATAAACAACATAATTGAAAACATATTACAAGAAAAATTACTGAAAATAATAATCATAACAAAACAATTCAGTATAACGTGAAACGGAAAGCTTCATAGAACGTTAAATATTTCCGTTGCGAAATCAAGAACAATACTTGAGTTACTAGAATCTAAGCTATCTCTGAAAGCCTAAAAAGTATTATTAGTTAGACCTATGGTATGTCTGAGGTCTGGACATTCCAGTCATTACTTGGAGTCATGATACCGTCTTCACAACACGTATCAATGACATCACATACCAAATAAGCATATATGAGATGCAAGTTTCCGATACACAGTGTGTTATGGTGATTTCATCTGTTCGTCTAGTAGATACATGATAGAAAGGCATATATGTGATAGTAGATATATTGTATAACAAGACTTTTTTGTGCTGTGTACATCTATAGACTTGAAGTAGCGTGTTGAAAGAAAGAAAACTGAAGAACACATATTAGTTAAATACAGACACAAGTATTGAGCTATCTTTGTCCTTTACGAATGCACACCAAACAGAATTCACATCTTGGATGCTATCTGTATGGAAAGCATACTAATGGGGATACAATTCTAATAAAAATTTCGAACAGTTGTTGATGCTCATAGGATGTTTCTACTGTTTAATATGCAAAAACACCAAATGGCCAAGTCCTTGCAGAATCAACGACCATTGCGGAAATGCGGAAATCTTTAGAAATCTCAGAAACGGCTACAGATATTCATCTGGTATGAGATTTTCGTAGACAAAATCTTACCATAGACGTCTAACACAAGAACGTGGAAATTATCAAAAGCATACTTGTCAGATTATGTGCCTTAGCATAGGTATCGGGACATGCTTCCCTTTCAACAATTTGGCCCTGATATTACCATCTGTATCAGGTCTGCATTTTCACACTTAAGAATAAAAAAGATGCCATTAAATATAGCAAAAATAATAATATCTTTTTTAAGAAACACGTCGTTGGATTTGATGATTTTACATATACAGTACATCGAAACATTTTTTGCTCAAAATGTTACAATAATGTATTTATAATATCCATTAACTTATTGTAGAAACAAAATAATTAACCTCTTACCTAGCTTATATATAACGCAAACTTAAAATGCAAGCTGAATGCATTGTCCACTATTTAGTTTACATTATAAACGGGATTTGATGTGATTTAAAACCCAACAAAACTAAATCTCTATCATGCACTTTATGGGCATCATTTCTCTTTGCGGAGATTTAAAATACTAACTTAAAAAGTTTCAATCTATAAACAAAATCTAGTTAGGACGTCTACTAGTTAGGTGGAAGGTAAATGAGGAATGTCTTTTTTTAAAAAAAATATAGTGAACACTAATCTTAATTGTATTCCTGGTCTCTGATGGTATTGTCGATGTCCACTGCAACGACTGGGTCAGTCTTGATATTTTCCCACTTCCTGGCTGGAAATTAAGGAAATCAGCTGAAGTTGACGCCTGAATCAGGTTGCGATGGGAGGCTATGTCATGGGCGATGAGTAGGTTAAGATGCCAGTAAAATAAATATACTCTGGCAAGTCATGTAAGAAGTTACGATATCGGTCGGCATGTAAGACGTCATGATATCGCAAATTGTTTAAACATCCATGACACAATTCTGTTAATATATTTAGTTAAAATTGTCTACCAGTGTAATCTCGACGTTCCAGTGTCACATTTAGAAGACCGAATTCGTACTGTAACAAATTTTTACTCAAACGTAACGAACTCGATCCATCTCTGAGGCGATTAATCAGGAGTGATTAAAATCCGATGGGATTCAAAATTTCCAAGAAAGAACGTGGATGAAGCAATGATGAACTTCTCCGTTTAGTAGGATTGAATTGCATTGTCTATCAGTAGCTGATGCGATCGGGTAGAAATATAGAACAATACCTGTATTGTCTATAACTTGCATGGAAATAGCAAGGAATTAAAAAGAAACAGTGTGAACTTGTCAACAGAAAATTTGTTTATACCAGGCTGCCAATGCGATACTCAATGCAACTTTAACGACCAGCCAAAAATTGAGAGAGATTGGTTGAAAGGATTTATAGTTCCAATGTATATCCACAACTTGGTTCCTTCAGATTATCGTTTACATCAATCTATGCGGAACTCGTTAAGTAGCTTTACGTTAGTTTGTCAATAAAACTGTGAAATTCACATGTCATATTTGTTAACTAGAAACCTGTGAAATTATATAGCTTAGGAATTATGGTATTGCCAGAACAATGATACATAATCATCTAAAAATAGCCAGTTCTATTCTTGTTTAAAATATTATTTGAAATCACAATATATGTACTATTAATTTCGAACTTCTCGAGGTTAATACATATTCATGCAACTTGTGTGAAATAAATAAATAAAAGTACGGCACTTAATAACATTCTCATTGACAAATACCTACCTAGCAATCAGACTGTGACTATACAAATTTTAACACTTTATGATACATAAATGGAAACACAGGTCTTTAATTAATTTGCGTGTGTTGAATACGAATACGACATTGAAAAATTTTGATTGGCTCTCGTTTCGTCGTAAAATATGTATATATCTAAACCCCTTGGTACATTTTATTTATGTAGCAACATTATTGAAGGTATGGCAACGACACATTAGAATATATTACCTCAACATTGGTGGCAAATTATAATCGCAACACAGACCCGTAACCATAAGTGTTAATGGATCCTAGTTCCCTAAACTATTGATAATCCTACCTAAAATTGCTGTTATTTTGCGAAAAAACTTCTTAATCTCGTTGGGTCGGATTTTTAAATAATCAAACTTAACATATTCGAAAGCTTGTAATTTTCATAAGTAAGGCTTTATGCTTTTCCTTCTCCAAAAGAAATGTGTGGCTACGTTTCATATTGAACAATTTAGTATGCATTGAATTGTGCAGTACGCATTCAATGAATTATTGCATATTTAACGCTGTACAGCAACTTGGCATCATTGTCGGTTGTTTGACAATGTAGTATTCTTTACTCACTTATGACATGCCACATGTTCAAGGAAGTATTTCGTTTCAGTCTACACCCAGTTATTTTCTTGTGTGTTTACCAGAATCTAGAATCGTGTGCTTGTGTACCAAGTTAACTATGTGGTTGTGTGTGTGTGTGTGTGTGTGTACCAAGTATTTTGTGCTGTGTAGAGACGTGATTTGATTTTGAAAGATGTTACTCATGCCTTGTGTCCGTGTGTGGACGGACCAGACAATTTTTGTTACATATTTGGGAAAATTACATTTAAGTCGAGCAAACGGGCCTTAACTTCTGGCCCTTTCATGATTATTGCATTACGTGCTTTTCTGTTTTTAATGCACGAAGGCATGCATAACGTCTCCGTATGAAGTTTGGCGTGTCAATGATGTGGAGAGAACCTATTGATCATGCCGCTGACTGGTATTTCTGTTTGTTCAACGTGTTCGGAAACTCTATAAAAAAAGAAAAAGTGACCTTCTTCTACCCAGATCTACGTACGTGCAAACGTTCAATTCCATACAGTCCCGATGTGGCAATACCAGATCCAACAGAAAATATCAACATTGATATAGATGGTGAAGATGATATGCAGGATGGGCAACAGCCCTTAACATCTAAATATCCAAATTTTACTGCTTCCCCAACTTCCCCTTTCCGGGACCGGCTTAAGATAACGTACGGCTATTTAAATGTACTAAAAATGAACTTAGAACTTCCAATAAATGCCGAATTGTTGGCCTCACGGTTGCAACAAACGAATCACTCTTGGATGATGTGAAGGTAACAATGTTTCACTACAGATATAATGAATATGTTTTATTTTTCAAACCACAAGGACATCTGAGCGTGTCCCATAACATTGAAGGACCCTTTGCAGTAATGAATATGTGGAGTTGATGTTAATGAAAACATGAAATAATGTTTTTGGTACCTGGAATATGATTTCAAGGTTATTGCTATTCTGTTGGGACTACAAAAGGTTTTCGCAAAGTTTGCTTCTTTTTGTATCAGTGGGCAGATTTACATTAGAAGAAAAAAAAGCACTAGCCTGTACGTTCATTATATACACCTGTATAAAAAGTAATTATTCAGAACCTCTGGAGAATCTTACGAGAAGATTGGATGTAGGATTTCGCTAAAATATAATGTTGTCCATCCTCATTTGATTCATTTTTACTGATAATTTTGCTGATGTCAGCGACGAGCATCAGGAACCCTTAGATCAGCAAATTGCAACAATGTAAAGAAAATAAAGAGGGAATTGGAGTGCAGAGATGTAAACTGATTCCTGATGGAGTACTAAGAATGAAAGGAACGGAACACCTAACATTTAAAAAAAAATAACAGCAATTTTAGGTAGTGTCACACATAATTTAAATAGCTAGCCCCCTTTGTCCGCTCAGGTTATGGGTCTATGTTTCGGGTATATATCTTCAGTAATGCTTAAAATATATATTGGAATGTGACGTTGTGTTGCCACGTAGGTAATAACACGTGGGGGCTCTTGAGTATCGCTCCGTCTGTTAGGCCGAAACGAGTGCCAATCGAACTTTTCTAATGTCACTTTCGGATTCTGCACCTCCAAATTAGTTACAAGTGGTTATCGTCATTTACGTAACAAAACTTATGTAGAACAGTGCTACCTACCTTGGCTCATTATTGAATTGTAAGGATATTTTCTTTGTAAATAAGAATTCTCAGAGAGATTCATTAGTTACATTTTAGACACAACACAGGGGTAGTGAATAATTGGTGGAGTGCTAAAAGAACCGTAGATAATAGTTAAGGTTAAATTATTAAGTAGTTCTAAAGTGTTAACTTCAGTTTGAGTAGGCTAATTCATATATGCTCTAACTGTTTCTACTGTTAATTACTGACAGTACTCTGTTCTGCTCGTATTTCCTCACTGTGATAAAAATAGTAGTTTCTAACGCTTTCAAGGATGCTGAATTCAAATATGACAGACAAATTACTCATCACCCACCAATTTGCAAGGAGAGTACGTTTTAAAATATCTTTATTTAGAACACCGTTTATGGAGATTCAAATATTGCCAATATTGAAGCGCTGCACGTAAATGTTGAAATGATTTCCTTTTATTTCGTCTCATATCTTAAGGAATGGAAGTCTGCATTTCGTTTAAAACAATGCATTACGCAGTAAAACTTACTCATTGAGGTTTTGTAAAATTAATAAAAAGGAAGCTAAATAAGAGTAATTTCAATATATCTTGCTGATTGCAGTCACATATAGGTTTATATAAGATATGTTATGAATTTATTATTCATTATACTTACTTTTGAGCTGAATCCAGCCTCTCATTTTACTGTTAATCTGGTAGCGAGGAACAGTTGTATCACACGCATCTGTGAGCATCCCAGTCATGCGTTATTTAGAGGATTGACGCAAGTTGACGCTCCAGGAGGGTAACTTATATTTTTGGAGTATCATCATAGCTCATCGGCATTACTCATCATCTCATACTCGGGCTTATGATGAGTGATGATATTTCTGACGGTTTTCACTATGGCGGACAATGGCATCGATCATGGCAAACGCACAACGAACAAACGCGGTTTAACAAGTATCATTCCTTTTCCTTTTGGTTGCTCCACTAAGACGGAAAAGCGCAAGGAGCAATCACAAACCACCTGTGGCCGTACCAGAAGCTCATCTCAGAGCTCTATTACTTCTGTGGGTTCCCGCTCTCAATGAAGCAAAGTTATTCTAAACGCTTGTAATTCTCAACACCTGCAAAAAAGCACACACTATACTAGATAGTGTGGACAACACTACGGTCATGAAAACATATTCTACTGCGACTCCAGCTTTACCTCGCTCTTCATCTTAATCAATTTACTATTTTATATTGACCAATTTCGGCTAATGTTTCTCGACTGAGAAACAAGTTTCTCTACAACTGCGCAATGTTATGGTGCGGGTAGCTGCTTACAGCACTACAGGCCTAGTGGTTATGTTAAATGTACCTTGCTGGAGTTTAGTTGTAGGAACCAGAATTTGAATATAAATCCACCTTTCGATATGAAACAGTTTATTATAACAGTAACTAAGAAACAAGAATAAAATCGATATTCAACAACTAACAGATCATAAAATGAAATATCGAAAGGGGGTAGAGAAATTCCTAATGTGCGCAATATTACCGTATTGACGTTGCTTGTGGTGATTAGATTACAAACCGGGGTATACTAATTTTAATTTAGAGAATGTGGTTCCGATTTAGTACAATTTAACACTACAAAAAATTACCACTACCGTACGATTAATAGGCAACCAGAATATGACCCTATGTTGAAACAACGGAAAATGAGAAAATGTAAAACTACCTAAGAAAAACGTATGGACTAAATAATATCACTAAAGAAAAATAAACTTTCTACATACGTCAGATCCTAACTCTCTATTAACCATCACAAACCCATAGAATACTTTAGCTTCGTCCATAATTTGTAAATCAGCGCAACATTTTCACACTAAGAATTTAACATGTTATCACTACGATGATTACCTTTTACACTGCGCCGAGCTCTATGCCGCATTATTTCACGTCGATGTCCATAGATGACAGGACAAAATAGAGCTGTAATTCGTTGCTCAAGCAAACTTGACTTATATAATAACCTTATACATTTATATGTCCCTTTTCAACTTTAGCAAGAAAATAACTTTTTTGAACATCACTTTTTCATGTTGGCCTGGTCGGGTTAAAATTTTAAAAACAGGATAGTAAATGTTCCAAAAAATCTTAATTACTCGTCTCGCGATATTTACCCATGCACAATAATTCTATCGAACTCACCAGTACGCAGTTCCAAATTATTAATTCATCTTGACTAGGTTCGGGCCCTTAAGATTCAGAACATACTATTGACGAGAGATTCGACATTACAACTTTAACATTTGTAGCAGAGAGGTCGCTGATTGGTAAGATTGATGATCACCCAAAACATATCCGGGTAACTCGTAGGTACAAATAAATATTTCCTCTACTAACGTAGTGTCAAACATAAACACATACTCTTCATTTGACAAGGACGTTCCTGCAGAAATACAATACAGACTCACTGTATGCACATACAACATAGCATGAACATTAACTCTAACTACAAATTTTACAAATCATTTTTTTACAGTTTCATTTATAAATGAACGTTATTCATAACACACAACATAGTACTATTATTATTCTTCAGTTTACAAACAAATAACAGCAATTTACGTCATAGTACTTCTAGGATAATACTTTCTCATAATTGAAACAGGATGTTTAATCTTTACATTATTTTCTTCCATAGGCTTTAGCCATACAGTGTTAGGCACTGGATAACAAATTATCTGGTAAGGCCCATCAAATACCTCTGACATACGGGGTATCTTTTGCATTTCAGTAGATGCCTTCAATTCCTTCTTAACTAATACCTGTTCAACGACATGTAACGTAAGAGGAAGATGCCTCTTATTGTAAATAGGCTCCTTCCTCTTCCACGCCTTCTCTGTGTAATTCACAATCATGGAAGTTAGTTGTTCCTTATTTTGAGAACTGTCCCTTATTCCTAGGTTTAGAATCCAACGAATATCCAATGGTTTTAGCAGGTGTCAACCAAGGAAAATATCTGCTGGCGTCTTCCATGTCTCAGCATATTCGCTTCCGTTTAAGGTATATTCAATGTTATAAATATTTTCTGCCCACTTCGTCTGATTCTTACTAATATATGCCTTCAAAACAAGTTTTATATTACGGCTTTGTCGTTCAGTACGGTTGCTGGAAGGGGAGTAAGAGTCATTACATATGTTCCGAATACCGAGAGTAAATAAGTAATGCTTAAAATAATCTGAAGCAAAGTATGCAGCATTGTCATGCAAAAGCTTACGACAATATCCGTACATATAAAAGAGCTTATTATTATTCTTACATATAATCTTAGACATTACAGTTCTCAACTATTCAATGATAATGAACCGACTATAGGCATCTGTTACAACCAGTATATATTTGAATCCATTACTAAGTAATCATGGACCAGGTATATCAACGTGATAGCCGCTATTTGCAAAAAAAATCCTTTTCGGCATAATATTTACTGTGTAAGGGATGGTTTCTATCCTTTAAACGTTGGCAGATTTCACAGCTGCGTATGTATTGGCACATCTGGCGGCACATATATTTCTAAGCCAACTTGCTGTATGTTTGTGATCTACTAGCGTGTCCCCCACCCACTAATTCATCGTAGAAGAATTTAATAACAGAATGTTGTAAGGAGTCTGGTATTACTGCTCTCAAGCCACCATGTAACTTCCCATAGGTATGCTTTCACTATACATAATACTTCAATAAATATGGCTCAACATTCTTATTTTCTTCTAACTTCACATGGTGTAATTTTAGAATCCTGCCTCTTCTAATCACCTAACGGCGAATTAAACAATGGTAACTTCCAAAACTTAACAAAAGATAAATGAACTCTTTGATCACTAGCTTTACTTCCATATTCTCACCAGTTGTTTCAAAGTTCAAAATTAACTTACCTGTACATTCTGCTGAAAGTATCTCCCAATAAATTATTCCTTGATTTAAGAAAAATAATATTAAAGTTATATTTGTTTATTTTCTGAATTAAAGGAGCATAGAGTTTCTGTGTCTTGTGATTTTTAAGTATCCAGATTAAACTCGAGTTTTCACAGTAAGCTGTGAATTTATTATGTAAATATATATCAAATGTCTCTAACACAACAACCAAGCTTGTCATTTCCAAAGCAAAGATATTCTTGGACCAGTCAGATTCGGGAATTACATTTCTTAAATAATAAACTGGTGTCAAAATCCCAGACGGATCATACTACGATAAGATCGCATTATAGCGCCTTAAACTTGAATCAAAATGAATCACGAACTGATTCCAAAAATCTGGAACCTTCAAAACAATGTAATTTACAATGGCTTGTTTATTTTGCTCTACAAATTGATCATTTTTCCCATACAAAGAGATTTTTACTACTCTTTTATTTGTAAAATGATCCTAGTAATTCTGCATTATCTTTTGCAAATCGAAGATAGTACCCTAGAAATGCCAAGAACTCACTTAACGCTCTTCTGTTCTTTGGCCGTGGTATATTTTGAGTAACCTTTACTCTATCAATATCTATACACATATTAAGGTTTGAAAATTCATATCCAAACATTTTTATCTTCTTTCTACGTAATTTAACCTTATATTTCGAGACAGTAATTCCATATTCAAGTAGTCGTTATAATACTTTCTCTAAAATTTCACTATGTTTCATTATCGTGTCAGCATGAATTATTATATCATCACCAAATATATCTAAGTATTCTCACAACATTTTGTGCATTACACTTGCTAATGCAAAGCCGTAATTTACGAAACGTGTATTGAATATTAATAGACGAGCAGGAATAGCGAAGGTAGTTTTCATATATTCGCGATAGTCGAATCTATGTGGAGTGATGAAAAACCCGAAACAATTACAGGCTTGTAGATTTCTCCATAGTGGACGACTAATCTTATAAATCCATCGCTATTAGTCACTAAAAACGCGTAGTTATAAATGGAGAAGTCTGTACCTCAGTTTCAATACCCCGTACTATCAAGAAATCAATAAATGGATCTAATTTACGAAGCGCATGCTTCGGGATTTGGTACAGATGAGTTATACAACGGCTATTATTCGCAATCTGTATTTTATTTTGATACCCACGTATCTTACCAAGTTCACCGTTAAGAACATCTCTATAATCCTGTAAAAGAGTATGAACATAATACATTATATCGGGAGAAAATATATCATTAGTACTATGCACCATACCTTCAGCCATATTTGTTTCCTCTTGATTCCTCCTCTCAAAATCTCCTATAGCACGCCCCTAAGGATCCAATTGACCTTCATGTAGTGTGTTGGCTTACATCATGAAGCTCGGATGGAATGTTTGGTCTTGACCGGAGAGTATTGTCACAATCACTTTCTCGATGGAAAACAGATGCTCGGGACGAAGAAGGTGGGACCATCTTGTTCGCCCCTAATTGGACCTCTGGTTCACCATCTATAAGTTGGTCTGTGCAGCTCGCCCCGAACTCATGATCTGAAACAAATACCAAAATCCTATTGTGAACGCACGAAGTTGAAGAGTGAACTGTTTTGGCCTGTAAGGTCGGCCTCCTGTCCTTGGTCCCTAATGATTTCCTTTTCCTGGATTGATTATTCTAATGAGGTGTCGTAGTAGTAGTCATGGTAATGTGTGGTACTGCCGGAAAGCTGTTCTGGACACCCCTGGCTTCATTAGATTGTCCTAGGTCGGATTGGACGACTTCCGCCGGAACCTCCACTGACGAGATCGGCCTTGCTGACGAACCGTAAAACCATCTCTTTCCTGTAGATGCGTTTACGCCGTAGTCAGGTCCGTTGACATCTAAATGATCAAGCTGTCCATCGTTACCAAGATTCCTTCCATTTACAGGTCCTGGCCCCTGCCTTCCCCACAAAACTGGCGCCTAACTAAGAATAGTCCAAACAAGGAGACCTGCAATGAGAGTTCAAAGGCGATAGATCACTGGGAACAGATGAAGTACCGTTCCAACCACTTCAGTTTACTATTTCTTTAATTTTTAATAGACAACATTTTATTTGTCTTGTCCAAGTGCGCATGATTTTCACGCTAAAAGTTTAAACCTAACAATATTTTAAGAACTAGATGTTCGATCACAAGAAGGCCACGAACCGTGTTCCATGAAGGAAAAACATTATCTGAAACATTTCACAAAGGTGCACCGATTCATTGTTCATTACCACTATTCTGTAGTTCACAGTTTTAGACGATGGCTTACATTTAGTACGTTTTTTATCTGGAACTTTACTCTCGACTAGATTCAAGGTCGATCTAGCATCTATAATACCTCGAAATACAACATGACAAATAGATATTGGCTTCTGGAGCAAGCACGTACTCTCCTCATCACGTGGTATCCTACTGCCTTTTATTTTTATTTTTATATGGACAAAAACGCCATGAAATATATTGCAGTCCACACAACGTGAAGTCACGTTGCACACTCTGATACTTATTTCTCCCCAATAATATTTCGTTCCACTAACTTTGCTTACTTAGGATCTGATAATATCCACTATCATATTGGTAATTAAGCTCATAGCATTCCGCGATTTTCATTAACTCCTCCCAGGTTAACGGTAACTTACTTAATAATATTGCATTCTGAATATCAGGTCTAACTAAATTCATTATCAATCTACAAAACTCGAGGTCTTCTGTCTCCTTTTCTAAGATACGCAATACAGCGTTCTTTTCTACAACGAAACACACCAATTATTAATTCTCTGTCATTAAGCGAAAAAAATACTCTTATAAAATCCCAATCTAACAAGCGGTGTTACAAATTTGTCAAAAGCGGTTTCTATGATATAATGCCAATCAGTGGTAATTGAAAGAAGCCGTTGAATTTCTTCATATATTCTATCGGTACATTTTTCTAATGAAGCAACCAAAATTACATCAACCGGCGCTATCTTTCTATTTATCATAATATGTAAGCGAAGGAGAAATTCACATAAAAGAAAAGCTTTATTTCCATTTACTAATGGTAATTATTTAACTTGTAACCTCAAGGAGTTAAGTATACTTTCTGTAAAGAGCCGAGAAAAATTACATATTATTGGGAATCGTAAATCACCAGCTGACAGATGATCTTGCGCCAAGTGCCGGGGAGTGGATTCAATCGAACGTGAATTATAATGTTCCCGACTGACATCGCCATCCAACTCACGTGACACGTCATCATGTCGAACCTCCCGTGGTCCGTTACTTAACCGTGACCATAATTCATCTACCCACATACATTGTTCGAGTACTAACTCCTTCTCAAACCACCATTCATTCTCTTCTGACTAATGGCAAATACATTTATAACAGAAGACACAGAGTTGAACCTTCACGGTCACCAGAACCACTAGCACTTCGATGCGAGAAATGGCAAATATATAACTAACACTTTACCGCAACATGCCCAAATACCACAGTCTGCGGCTACTATTCTGGTGAACACTCCACTCGTACATGTCCGAATCTACAACAACCACCAAATTGTTACACTTGCTACGAGCAACACTCAACAAATAGTTACAAGTGCAGGGGTAAACCTACCCTACCGAGGTTCATCCTGAGTACCTAGTACCAGTATATATATTTATAACTATTCTACAGACGTTCCACAAAATACTCGACTCTTCTGTAACTGTACCCAATATGCTTTTCCTTTCTAACGTTTGCTCTTCAAAATATTGTACCATTTCATGGTTACATGTGTTAAAACAAACTATGCACGCAGCAAAAGAAATATTCCAGGTTACATTTCATGCTATTTATTCTGGTTAAAATACATATTTTCATAGAGCACTTTTGGAAACTACTGTCTAACCTACTCACCATGGATATACTCTTTATATTTCTTAATATTAGATCAATTTGTCACAATAAAGCTTTACTCGAAGCGCTGGTACTGCAGAAAAGAGCTACAGTGTTTATCCTTAACGAAACCTTTCTCACTCGCTCCATCACTTGCCACGTTTCTGGATATACGATAATTCGACAAGATAGCACCCTTAATATTATCCGTGCAAATGGAAGAACAGCCGTGGGATTTTCTTCACATATTCCATCGCGTCGAAACTTTTATTGGCAGCTACATCCCCCTGAATATCTTATCAATACTTTATACTTCCTTTATCAGTACTGCAATTTCCTCGTTAATTTACTACCAAATGTTAAGGATCAGAAAGATCCTTAAGACCTTAGAAATTATTATAATGTAATAAAGAACTTCTGTGAGACCGTCACACAATCCCTCAAATCTTCCATTTATGCAGTGCTCTTCAATAAGAGAGGGCGTAAACCTATAAAAGGTACCCAGTCAGTATGACTAGCTACGAAAGAACGAAAGAAACCATGTTATTATTCGTAATTTCCCAGCTGGCGTAGTACGGTTCTTGTAGCGAGGCATTGAAGCCAAGTCCACCCTGTGTTTATCGCATTCGTGTGGACGCACGGTAATCCGAACACAGTAGCCTGCGAGAGGCTGCATGTGATTGAGTGTTCTTCCCAAGTGGATGCTTGCTGAAGTGCACAAGTGGTGGAGTTTTTGAACCTCATTTTTATCTTCTTCTTCATCCCGTGCTATGAATCCTGCTTCAGATCGGTTATCTTCCTTGTTTTATTGATATTGGACAACTTCCTTCCCCACCTCTGAAGATGATCGAGATGTAGATAATTCAACGGGATAATACGTCCACTGACCAAAGTCCTGAGCGTTCTCGTTCACTAATCCATGGGGACAATCAAGCATCATTAACTAGTTCACCACCATTCAAGAAGAAGCAATCCGACACACATAAGAAACTCCGACTGTGACTCCGACTGGCTTATCATCAACGACGATTTTCCTCCTGTGCAGCCATCTACAGCTTCCTCCTACTAAACTATGATACCAAGTACAGGTACTCGAAACTTTTGCTTCAGCAACTTCTTAAGTATCTACCACGCTCAGAGATTTCCCAGATAGTGGTATCAAGAAATGGATTCATCTTCATATCTAAGTTTGCTAACTTCCCCAAAATCATCAGAGACGACCACTGTTTTGAAATTTTCGGGAAAACTGAAATATTAACATCTGTCAACCGGAGCCGATAAAAACAATCATCGCCATCACGTCAACCGTCTACCATGTCCATCGTAGTACAAGGATTCGACCCATCCATACCAGATGATGAAATAGAAGCTGAAATACGAGAAAAAGGCTACACCTTTAAAAAATGCACCCGGATTCGCAACAATCAGTTACTTACCTACATTGTTAGAATTCTGAATACCTCCCAATACATTATTAACGAACTTCCGTATAAAGGTGCCTTCATTTTCAAGAATAAACATAGAGTGGAACCATTTTGCTCACTACAACCACTTTCTCTCGGATACAAACGATGTCAGGAACACAATATACATCCTACTCACAGTTTAACTACTCAAATCAAATCTGGATACTGTAGTGGATCTTATCCTACCAAAGGCTGTCCGAAACTGCAATAAGCTCTAACTTGCAACACCTGTCATGAACGCACCCATCAGACCCTCACTCTTAACTCGTAAACTCATCTTTGAACATCTCCTACATGGGGAACAGGTTAACGCATTCCTTCTCAATGAAACCCATCTCACTCCCAAACTCAGTTGCAAACTTCCTGGCTATCATCTAATTCGACACGATAACAGACTTCCTGCAAGACGAACCAACGGCGGCTTCGAAATAGAATTTTCCTCTCACACACCGTACCGTTTCCAATGTCCATCTCTCGCTAACATACCAGAACATCTAATCTTCTTTCTTTATAACAAGTCATTATGTGTCACAGTCGCAACCGTCTATGTTCGACCAGCTCATCCGATTGCTCTCTCATTTTATCAGTATATCTAGAATCATTTCCGACATTATCTGATCTTAGCTCATATTAACATTCGTAGTCGCTCATACCCTGACAAGGAAGCTTTTCACAATCTAATCAGTACTTCCACTACAGGCTTCATCCATCCATTTTCAAAACCAACCCGTTCAGTTTCTAATACTATTCCTGGCATAGCGATCACATTTTCATCACTCTTGCACCTCATCACCATCGACACCCGCTCCGTAGTGACCATGTGCCCATTAAACTCACTCTAAAACTTTTCAGTAGTACTATCTTTGACCCTCCGACTCCACGACTGATACCTCGCTATGATAAAACTGACTAGTCTAACTACCGAACCTA
Organism: Thermobia domestica; assembly: GCF_964235325.1. Classification (NCBI taxonomy): domain Eukaryota; kingdom Metazoa; phylum Arthropoda; class Insecta; order Zygentoma; family Lepismatidae; genus Thermobia; species Thermobia domestica. The sequence goes on along the minus strand of NC_137454.1, from coordinate 111,432,203 downwards.
CTTAACCAATGCCCGTCAGTAATCACTCCCCTTTTTACTAAAGATGAATTATACTCCACCCTCGCATCTATCAACACTCATATACAAATTCGAGCAGTTCATCTCTGAAACTACATATTCACCTTTTAGTCCTAAATTCCCTCCAAACTACCTTCCTCTGTTTAAACGTTCCCTTCAGTTTTGTAAAGAATACGTTCGCACTCGCAACCGCAAAGCTCTTCAGCATTATAGAGGCCTCAATTCAACAGTAGTTAATTACCTACGAGCATAGAAATTACGACGGTGGATCAAATCTTGCAATTCACTCTCTGATACTTGCCATCATACAAAATATTGGAAGCGTTTCAACGCATTCACCGGAAAATACACCGGGACTTCCTATCCACTTATTCTTCATGATCAAGCACTCCACTCAAACTAAGATAAAGTTAATATCTTCATTTCCCATTTACAGATTATCTTTACGGCCCTACCATTTTCGTTATCATTATACAGGCCACATTAACTTTTGTTCTCCACATCTGCAACCTGATGCAAATCGCATACTCTATTCTTACAAAATACTCACTGCCCCACCACTCCTACCGAGATTACGAATAGTTACCCGTAAACGCAAGACCGCTGTAGCCATCGATAACATCTGTTATCGCCATGTGAAAGAAAGCCCATTCTACTGATAAATATTCTTGCCCTGATCTATAGTTTTTTCTTCGTACCGGCTATATACCCACTTGATGGGAAACTTCTAAAATTATGTTTCTCAAACTACAGACACCTCTCGACCAAGTATCCTCTTACCGTACTATTCAGCTCAACCATGTTTTCACTAAAATTCTGAAAAAGAAACAGTACAACGTCTTCATCTAAATCTTTCACGGTGCAATCTTCTGTCGCTTCTGCCGTTTACAAGCAGGATACCGTCCACAACTCAGTATTAATGATCAGCTCAAACTTTTTTAAATTACGTAACTAATCAATACAATACGGAAAAACAGTCGTGCTTTATCCTTTTTGATCTGAAAAAGGCATTTGATAAAGTTTTGCGTCAGGGATTTCTTTGTATGTTACTCAATTTTCGCCTCCCCCTTGCATACATACGACTCATAATTTTCTATCTGGACTCCTCGCTTACGTCTTCATCAATCAGCAATCATCACATCCCATTTTCCTACATTCCGGTGTAACTCAGGGCTCTTCCCTCTCTCTTCTACTCTACCTTATGTATGTCGCTGTTATGCCTCCACTTCCTGCCAACGTCCATCTATTTCAATTTGCTGACGACAAGGCCTTTCTTGCCGTAGGCAGCACTATTCTCCAATTGAACACAGCATTACAAAAAGCGATAGATACATTTGTCATCTGGTGTGATAAATGGACTTCAGATAAATATCAATAAAACTCAAACCATAGTATTCCTACCATCAAATAAGCGCTCAAAACTTCACCGCAATCCATCTTTATTGAATCTCACCATTAACGATACCCGTATTCCGCATTCTAAAACAGTAAAATACCTGGGACTAACACTAGACCGACACCTTACTTGGAAAGCACATTTACAGGATATAACAGTGAAAGCATACCGTCGACTTTATCTCCTTAATAGGCTAACCGGCACAACTTGGGGTCATCACTCAGAACTTCTTTTAAACACCTGAAACACCTTAAACACCTGCAACTCAGAACTTCTTTTAAACACTCAGAACTTCTTCCGGTGCTGACTTATAGCCATCCTGCCTGGATTGCTTTTCTTCCTTCCTATTATAAGAAACTTAATGTCTTCTTCTAACGACAAGCTCTTCCTATAGCCTAACGCATTAAAATCCCCAGTCGAACTTAGATTCTATACGATCGAATGTCGTTTCCCTACATCTTACTCCATCTCGAAAAGCTTCGCCTTAAATCGTTTCAGACATGTCTCAATTTTCATCACCCGCTCCTCCGTTATACTATTAACGCTCATACCAACTTTTCACATATTCTCCTCTTTCCCTCCTATTCACATTGTATCATTACTCTTTACCGCCTGACCACCTCTATCTTCCACTCACTCGTACTTTTCTCATCGACCATCCTCCACCTCATCTCATATCATACTATTCCGCACACTAATTCTCTGTTACTAACCGGGCTTCCCTTTGTCACTCATGAGTGCTTGGAGCAGCCCCCAAGCGAGAAGATTAACTTTCATCTGCATTTAACAATCACCCTCATAGTCATCTGATTCCTGTTTTCTCGTCCATAAATAAATAGTGTAAAGTTCTAAAGTGTACTACTGTATAATCAATTTGTTAGGCAATGCCGACATTCCCCTATCTAGTGATTGCTATCAAAAAGATAGCAATATCCAGAATCTGTATACTAGATATTATGAAATAAACTGATAATAAAGAAATAAAAAAATCCCCTAGACCATCACTCATTCTTTCCTCTCAATTATCAAACATCTCTTTCCCAATGGAGGGAACAACCCTCGGGCGGTTAGCTAGCCTCGGTTAGCAAAAAAATTATATTATTGTAAATGTGAACGATCAGCATTGGTGGAGTGACTGAGTGTTCCGTTTCTAAATTATAAACATGTCTCGTACGTGTCGTAAGAAACCAACATTTTTGTTATATATGTGGCGAATTGACTATTAAAATTCAACGGAAGCCATTGCCACCACTCGTGAAGAAGGTATATGAGCTTTACTTTGGCTGTAAAGTGGGTGATCACGAGAAAGTTTGGTCACGTATAATAAGGTGTAGTTTCTGTTCAAACACCTTGTTAGCGTGATTAAAGGGTACGCAAAAAGTAATGCATTTTGCTGTTCGTATGGTGGGGGGAAATCCTGTATTAATCTCGATGATTTTTATTTTTGTTTAGTGAACGTAATTGTTTTTTTCTGGTAAATCAAAGAATAAATTGAAGTGCGCAATCATACCTTTAGCGCTGAGACCTGTCCCTCACGACGACTCGACGCGTGTGCCAGTACCAACAGAGCAGTATATCGTGGACTCAGAGGTGGAAGAAAAAGATGATGTCGAAGAGGAGGAAGATTGAGATGATGACTTTCCTTCATCGGAGACTTCCATAACACACGTGATAACAGAAGCTGAGTTTATCAACCTAGTTCGGGAATTGAATCAACATAAAACGAAGGCGCAACTACTTGGTTCAAGGCTTCAACAATGGAACTTTCTGGAAAGTGGGGTAAAAGTGTCGCAATACAGAAGGAGATAATCGGCTTTTGCAAAGTAGTATGAAATTGACACTGATTTAGTGTATACTAACTATGTTCGAGGATTGTGTAACGAGCTGAAACTAATATAAGGAACTGCTCTGTGCAGACTTTCTATTGATGCACCTATAGTTAATTTAAAGGCCATTTTACTTCACAATGAGAAAAAGCTGCCGTCAGTAACAATTGTCTACGGATTTCACATAAAGGAGACATATTGCAATCTTCAGAGAATGATGAAAAAATATGTTATGATGAAAATCAGTGGAGCATATGAGGATCTAAAAGTTGTGTCGTTATTGACAGGATTGCAAACAGGTACAGAATATTTTTGTTTCATTTGCAAATGTGACAGTCGGGCCAAAGACATGCACTACGTTGTAAAAGAATGGCCCGTTTGTGGAGAAAACGTTCCTGAACAGAAGAGTGTAGCACAGCCAGTTTTTGGTGAAAAATGTAATGTCATATTAGCTCCACTTCATATCAAGCTTGGCCTCATGAAATTGTCAAAGCAATCGCTAGGAAGGACAGAGTTTTGCTTACCTGAACAAAAAGTTTTCAAGCATTACCGACGCTAAAATAAAGGATATAATCTTATTAGTCCTTAGATAAGGCAGCTATTTAAAGATCCTAACTTCATGCAAATATTAAATGGTGTGGAACGAAGACATGGAATGACTCTTTCAAGCAGTGATTACCAATCATTGACAATTCTTGCAAGCATTGAAAATGTATGCAAGAATTTGCTGGGGGCAATACATCGGTAACCTATGTAGAAACAGAAGAAGAACTTATCTTTTGGAGGTGCAAAATGCCGTTAAAGCTTCATTTCCTGTATTCTCATTTAGATTTTTTCCAGAAATATGGGTGCTGTATCGGAGAAATATGGTGAGAGATACCATCAAGAGGTAGCCGAAATGGAGAAGCGATACAGCGGTAAATTTACTCTGAATATGTTAACTGACTACTGTTGCACTATCCTGCATGGCACACCTCCCCAGCAATATAAGAGACAGGAGACTACAAAATAAGAACTCAGTATTACTTTGTAAGTGCTTTGGGCATGTCTATTTGTGAAACCAAAGACACTGAACTACTGCATTCCAATAGTTCCATATGATGTTATTGAGACATGTTATATGCTGTAGAATTTTTCTGTTTGTGTATAAATATTATTATTAAAGTGTGTCCTATTTCATTCTAGAGATGTATTCTTATTAAAATTTAACTTTCAGAAGGGAATGGAGTTCTAAATGTCCTTCCCTTTTCCAAGTTCTGATACAGATACATATATTGAACGTGTTTAAATACTATGGAAAATTGGCAAAAATTTAACAATTCTCTCTCGAAATTGTTGGGTGATAGAACAAAAGTTCTTTCGGATTCTACATGAGGAGCTTGAAATCTCCTCGGAATCAGCAAAAATTTGCAGAACAGTGTTATCTCTATCCTGAGCTAAGAAGTCTTGCAAATAATTTCAAATCAGCGGTTAAGACCAGAAACAACAACATACAAGAAATTATAGCAATGAGTGATAGCGTCAGTTACCTAATTTAAGTGCTCCACACAAGAGCAAATATATTACTTATGACTTTTCCTCAGGTTTCGTCTTTTATTGTTTCATTTTTATTAATCATGCAGTGATAATGAAGATGTATTGCCTGGCGAGTATGGACTACAAAAATACACCTTGTACCTCGCACATACACGAAGGCGAATGAGAGTTTATAGAAATGTGATTGATATAGCTGGTATGTTTATTTATTGAATATTTGAATAGTTAATAAGGCATTATAAATCTTTTTTTTTTATTTATAATAAGGCATATAGCCTATATATATATATATATATATATATATATATATATATATATATATATATATATAGAGAGAGAGAGAGAGAGAATCAAAAGTCTGGACACGGTGGAATAACTCAAGAGCTGAATTTCGGATCGAAAAACCAAAAAAAAAAAAAAGTGTTTGGTAATATTAAAACCATCTGATGAAACCAAACTCGACCATCTAGATCCACCCCTTGGGGGCTGGGGTGGGGTCAACTTTGAAATTTCAAATGGAAACGCCAATTTTTAGATTGCAGGTTTGGATTCTACGGCCCAAACTATGTAAGGTTTCATCAACACTTTTCCGTAGTTGCATAAAATGGCGTAGTAATCGTGAAAAATAAATGGCCCCTAAATACTCCCATTTCGTTCATGAACTTGGTAGTATATCCGACCTCTCTTCTCGTTCAGTGTCACTGGTTCACTTCTCTGTTCTTTCTCGTCACTGGATGGAAGCACACTACACACAGACAGAAGACACAGAGAAAGGCACGCCTTCTTCATTCGGGCTTCGGGCAGTATGAGTGTTGCAAACCAGAAAATTAAAAAGTGGCGACTAGAGGACATAAAATAAAAGATTAAAAGAAAAAGGAATATTAACGAAAAGTATAGCTATTGAAGTATCTGCTTATTGCACTAAGGTGTGTTTTGACTTCTGTGTCTGAGATGAAAATGTATTGATATAACTGTTTTGTAATCACTAAAATATGGCATTCATTAGTATCGATTGTACCATTCTCTGATAAAGATAAATTATCGGAATGATCCAACCTTGTCACGTTAGTAGATCTGATCTTACGCAAAATAGCACATGACCACTGCGACTATCTGACGATTAAAAGATAGAAGGACAGTATAGAATTGACCCTATAACGTGCAAATGTTCGAATGGTATGAAATTATCAAAAATAGCTCTTAACTGCCAAGTTAATTTATGTTTGATATAACGGGTGAACCAAAAGTCTGGCCACGGTCGAGGAACTGGAGAAATATACTTCTGATCAAAAAAGCGCAAAAACCGTATTTAATATGTTTCAAGAAGCTGTCCGAGGATATCAAACGCAACATTTTACCCCCGCCTCCTGGAAAGGAGCGGAGGGGGCATTGATTTTTCAAATGAAAACTCCAATGAGACAACGCATTTCAGGGGCATATATTTCAGACACTATGCGACGTAAACAATGCGGCTTACATTCTTACAAAGTCGTACCCGTTTTATTAAAAATTGCATGTTTCGAAACTGTGGAGTGCGAGCACAAGAGATTTTCTAATGGGGTTGACGAACTGACAATTGCTTTATTTTCTGCAGTCCCACTAAGAAATACTTTGCGCACGCATTCCAGCGTTTTAAAAAACGGGGATGCATTTTAAAACAAAATGGGTACTACGTTCTTTGAAAACGATTAAGTCGCACTCTCTGCGTTGGATAGTTTTTGTAATATTGACCTGTGAAATTCGATTTTTCGCGCTGTCTTCGAAGTTAGTGCTTTCCTTCTTTTGATTAGGAGATTTAAGAGTTGTTTTCCAACACCCGATTAAGCACTCAGCACGGGAAAGTTATTTTTCTATCATATTTAACGCGAAGATTGTCTTGTCCTGGCTACTACAGGAAATAGTTGATTTTTCATTTCACTGTGTTAAAAGTCCGAAGATAAACAAAAAGTATTGAGATATTATAGAAAAGATCTTGAAACAGATTTAGTTTCTACATGTCTATATTTGTTTTCTTTTTCTTTCGAATTCTTTTATCCTTTAATTTTAAATGTCTATAATGTTTCATCAACAAATTGATCACATCGGGCCCTAGACAAGGTTTGATTCTGTCGTTCCAATACAATCTCAAAACTAAAGGAGTTACCACTAAAGAGCATTGTCTAAACAGAGTGCTCATTTTAATACATACATATGATACCACCTTCATTTTGTTGCATCGGGATAGACATGACGAAGGTTATAGGCGTGACCTGTAATTTCGGCTTTATAGTGGAGAATTTGTAAAAGAAGTGATACCTCTGTATGCGCGTGTGTGTGTGTGTGTTTGTGAGTAAGTGTGTGTGTTATTCGTTTCGTTATTGTTTTCACTTCTCACATGCAATGTATGGATGTGTAAATTATAACACGGTCAGTGACATATGACATAGGATTGCAACATGGGATGGGATTGCTCGTTCATTTATTCACATGTTAATGCATCGTTCACCTGAACGATTCGTTTATAAGTGGCAGGTCTTTAACGATGAGGGATCTGTTGGTAAGGATTCTCGGGTAAACAGAAAATTTCTTTCTTTTTCGCCCCAAATACTTGATTTGCTTTCGCCGATTATAGTGCCATATTATGCGTCGACGGAAAAGTGTTGATGAAACCTTACATAGTTTGGACCGTAGAATAAAAACCTGCAATCAAAAATGAGGTTTCCATTTGAAATTGCGGTGCAGGGGTGGGTCTAGAGGGTCGAGTTTGGTTTCTTCAGATAGTTTTTTTTTAATATTACTAAACACGTGTTTTTTTTTGTTTTTTCGCTCCGAAGTTTACTTCTATAGTTATTCCATCGTGTTCAGACTTTTGATTCGCTCTGTATATATATATATATATATATATATATATATATATATATATATATATATATATATATGTATATATATCATGCACTATCTCTATTATTTATTTATTTTAATTAACTAAACAGTGTACGAAATGAAAAAATAAATATATCAATATGTCTTTATTTTATGCACATCCATAATTAAAGAATTAAGTTGAGTTTGTAAACACATTTTATCTGCGCACACTGCAAATGACCATGCACAATATTAGAGCAGAACTCACCTAAATTTTGGCTATATACATAGGGTGTTTAAAAAAACCGACAACGTTTGGTAGGTGATTCTTGACACCAAGATATGACAAAAGGTATGGAACAACCTGAGTGTAATAATGTTTCCTTTTTGGAGTTATAGGCTGCCGTATAAAAATAAACTTTAAAGGTCCATAGCTCTACAACTATGTTACGTACCTCAGTTGAATGAAGAGTTCACTTAATAACTAATATGTGCTCCATCCAAATATCCATGTTTCAGAATCCTACGTACTTCTGTAACAATTTTTCTAGAGGTATCTTGTGAGTACTTGAAATTATATTACCATAGCCAATCTCCCTCTAGAAAAAATGTTGCAAGAGTATCGCATGACTATGAAACATGTATATTTTTTTTATATTTGCACATATTAGTTCCTAAGCGAAGTATTGACCTGAGTAAGGAACGTCCCATAGTTTTGGACCTACGGGTTTTAGTTTATTTTTCATGTTTACAGCAGCCTATTACTCCGAAAGGAAGCATTTGTGCACTCAGTTTGCTCTGGACTTTTTATTTTATTTTGGTGTCCGAAATTACCTCCCAAATATTTCCGTTGTTTTTGTAACATATTATATACATACATATATATATTATAAAGAAGCAAACATTTGAATCAGCAAATATAATAATAGACCTTCAACAACCTACGTTACAATGATCGCCCATACCCGAAAACTAACTATAAAACCCATGACTATATTGGCTGAGTTTGATAGATTACAGTATGTTTTCTTAACTTTATCATTAGAGAAAGAAATCTAATTTTTATAATACGAGTCATTGTATTCCCTCACGATATGAAACACTCATTGCAGACAGGTACTAAAACAGTCTATTCAAATTTCTTAGGAATGATTTGTTAGGAAGTTTTCATTCCATTACCAGAATTAACTTATATTGGATTCCTCTTTGAGTTGTTATTTCGTAAATCATAATGTAAAAATAGGGACCACAATTACAACTAGTACACAATACATTATTTTCTCTATGCATAAAGAGAAGAGGACAGATATTCTACTTCAATTTCCCATCACGCACATACTTAAGATATGTATTAATTTTAAATTTTAAAAAGTAAAACTTTCATGAATTCAACAATTAGTAATTCATCCTTAAATACAATTAGTAAAATCAAGATTCTAAAAGAAATTAAACATATTTAATTCATTCAGGTTTTCATCACACCTTTATGCTGTACAAGCTGAAATATAGGGTTACAAAAGACATGAGTGAAGTGTTGGAATTAAAAAGCAGGAGAAAAATCCTAGAAAACCCACTGAAGCGGTACCTAAGCTAATTTGGAACAAGTTGAGATCGAACCAAGGTCTTCATACACCAGAGGTGAATGCTCTATTACTGAGCGCTTACGGTTCCCTACGGGTATTCGAAATAAATAAAATCTAAAATTCAATAACAATATACATTTGAGCAAATTTTACACATAGGAATCTAGTTCATTTCCGTCTTACAAGAAAACGAAATTCAGTAAGTTTAACGTCCTAGAGTTGTACCTTTAGGCTAAATGACACGGATGAATATTAAAAGTAGATAATGCTGGACTTAATGTTTGTGCTCTCTCTCCAGGAATCGTACCCAGTACCGCGCGACTCCAAGTCACATGTCCAGAGAAATGTGCTTAGTTGTTAGACTTTCAATTCATTCATCTTCATTGTAAGGGGACGTAGGTGTAGGTAAAGAAGTCAATACAACTAATTAGAAATCTTCGTATTTTCTCCATTATTTAAGCTCGGTAGAAATAGATATATCTTCGGGTAATACATAATTGGTTTCGCACTCGCAGAATGAACTCTTACCAGCCTTGCTATCTGATATTGGGTCATTTCCTTCTAGCAACAAAACAAGTGTACATGATCGCCTTTTACCTCCTGTAGAAGTTGTCCCATTTCCTATTGCACTCCTAACACAGCACTCAACACACTATGGTCAACTCGTACGGGTTGCCAAGGACTCGTCAACTGATCCCAGGACTTTGTCACTTTCTTTCAATAAACATGGGTCGTGAACTACAGCACCATCAACGTTCATAGTTACTTTCCGATACAGTCCTTATCAATCATTTCACTCTAAAACGTATACACGTAGATAATTGAAAAACAACTGTTTTCTAAAAAGAAAACTGGTAATTTATTCCAGAACACCGTTCATTGTGCTATAAAAGTGCACAACCGTTTCTTATATATGTATATACCTGATATAAAAAGAATAGGAACAAAACACTATTCATTGCAAGATTTTCGAAACTACTCGGTAAGAAACATAATTCACGGATTTTATTCTGATTAATTGAAAAATCACATGTCTAAATATTTGGCTTAAGTGGATATTAGCATCCGTGCCCATTGCAATCCTGCAATAAACGTAAAAAAATTCTGTACAACACCTCTAATAATTTTCTCAGCTACATCTTTGGGAAGACTCTCTGGTTTCCTAAACGAAATATTGCGTCATAAATCATTAAACCCAATCGTCTCCAGCTCTACTTTTATTACCACAAGAAATGAAACATTGATGGTTTACATCATATATAGTCGCAGTCTGATTAACTATTGCAAAGTGATTTCGATGCCTCAGCTTGCTAAATTTTTCATCCTTGCCATGTCATTCTCGTCATCTTTCGAAAAACAAAATTGTATGTTGTACTGGTTTTGGAATATTTTTTTCTTGAGAGACTTAGTTTTTTAAATTCTGTTCTGTAAAGTCATATGTAGTATTTTGTATATTCTACATGTAAACATAGTTCTTCAAGTAATACTTTTGAAATATCGTTATCAAGATTGTCCTTCAGTCATTTTCTTACAACCCCTTTCAAGTTTTACATGTGCATCATTTACAACGATAATATATAATATTGTATCTAATATTTGAGTGGAATAGAACTAAACCTTCTGGTGGAAATAAGTCAGGAGAAAGAATAATCATGATAGCCGTTAAAGTAAATATTACCTTGATTCACTGGCTACACAGAGCTTCGCAAATGCACCGGCAAAACATGTGACTAACAACACATACACATACATCATTATTATATAAAATTGTATATCATATATAAGCACTTACTCGTCATAATATGCCTGCAACAGCTTACATTCTAAAGGTTTTCTGTTTAGATACATGAAAACACATCGAAATGCTTGCATCAACACAACAAAATACAGATCGTGTTTCCAAAACAAAATTTTCAATATTTTTCGGACGCAAGTAGTGTTCGTCTCAATTATTTTGACCTTCTTCCTCCAGTAATGTCTTTGCCAAACCTAGCATTAAAAATACTGTAGTATTGGTTATTTTTTCACAGATCGATTATGCCTCCGACTAGCTTCTGCACACTGTCTGCAATATTCAATAAATATATAAATTCAAGTTTTCTACACTATTTATGATGGGCTATATATTAACCATCGGTCTTCTTTTGCCTATACAGGTCAAAACTATATTTTAATTTCTTTCATAATAAGTTCAGACGCTTGATTTCGAGTAGTGGTTTACTATGTTACTTGTGTAGTTAATATTTAATTTGAACTTGAGTTTCCAATTGTAGGATATTACATAGTTCCGATTATTGACTTCAATTTCATTCATACTATTTAATAGAACATAGCTCAGGGTCTACGAACGAATTATTATCATGGTATACTGCATCATTTCCAGAAGGAAAAAATATTGATCTAAGATCTACAAGGTCGTCTAAAATGATGGTATAATTTCAGGTACTAATGCGAGTTCCACGCTTTAGCAGAAGATCAACTGGAAAGCAAAATATCATGGTTCACAGCGTCATAGATACGGTGCCGTATTTCCCGGTAGTGTGGAGACAATGAAAATCATACGCTTCTTTGGACACCCGACATACCTTAAAAGGATATAGGTTCGAATAAGGTGAACCATAACTCATCCCATCATATCTCACGTTTTCAGGAAAAGCGATCCATATAGTGACAGTTTAATAGTCTCTTATCACAGAATTTCGCTCCGTTCAACACGATCCCGTTATCTTATTTTATATAGATGGCGGTATACTCGCATTGATGTAATGGGCTGTGAGAGGTTCTTGAGGGAAGGCTTCTTCAATCAGTTGCACCACAGTCACACAAAGTTTCTGATTAGGATATCGTTTTTTTTCTTGCAAGATTTGCTACTTATTGCTTCTCCTCATCATTTGTCCCTCTTGGCCGATTTCTCTACCAAGAGTTTTGTACGCCATTAACAGTTCAGATATGTTCCCTCGCGTCATATCCAACACATTTCGGAATTTTACCTCACGTAAACGGGCGCAAAGAATTTCCTTCGTTCTAATTCAGTTAAAATGCCTAATGTATACTATCTGCAATTATTCAATTCACTGAACGTTACCGTTTTTTTGTTCTGTACACGGAAGTAGTTTATTCACATGTACCACAATGAAACCCTTTCTTTTTTACCGCCTGTCCATAGTCAATCTGATGTGTTTCATTGTAAATGTTTTAATTAAATAAGCTAAAATTATTATATACTATATTGTATCCTAAGATACTTTTAGAATGAGTGAATAATCTTTCTGCAATTTTATACTTTCAGTATCAATTGGAGGAGTGTTTGGGTTTTTCGTGGGAGCAAGCCTGATGAGTGTAGTTGAAATTTTCTACTATTTCATCTTTAGACCCCTATTTATCCTGGTTAAGCAAACTTTCTAAACTATTACGGATATTGTGACGTGGAAGTATTGAAGTATGGTTTTCGGGTTCTTTAAATTTTGAAAGCAAAACTAAGCACATGAGGAGTAGAACGCATTGTGTTAATCCTTTGTAGTCACGATAACACGATCCCTTTCAGACCAGACACTCACGTTTGTGAGGGTATATTCACAATAGTTGCATTACTCGTATGCTGCTTAGGAAGGCAAAGAATCGAAATATTTCAGAGTACCATCTCGATGGACCAATTCGAAAGCACTCACTTGGTCACCTTGATGGACCAGAAAATGCCAGAAAAAAATAGATAAAAATAGAACACCTAAAGTACTGCCATCACGAAACAAGAGATGTGACGGGTATTGTCACTGGCCTATAGTGAGCAATATTAAGAATCCAAGATCCTACAGACTTCAGGGATGCACGTCACGATCCGGAACAAAGTGCATGAAAATGTGATGTATATTTGTGTCTTAACAATGGCGAAATCTGTTTCATTATGATTCACAAACACGAGTTTCACATTATCATTGCTTTGTACTTCCTTATTGTGTTATAATTGTTAATCTGGTTATGACAAACCACAAAGATACTCCGTAGTACTAGTAAAAATCATTATAAGGCACAACCTTCAGTTTTTTGTGTACCAAAATTAGGTAGGTATAAGTCCAAACAATAAGAATGTGGGTATCGTGTTTTCACCCTCCCTACTTTAAGGGAAACGACCAGAAACAATCACTAACATTGTCAAATGTAAGTATTTGAAATAAAAAAATGTGTAAAGTATTTTCTTTTTGGCTCTGTAATGGATAATGTTTATATAATATATGAATATGCTTATGTGATTTAGAAGAATTAAGCAATATTAAAACGAACGTAAATGAACCTTCTTCGCTGATACGATGGAAAAGTGACTGTTGTACAGCACAAAGATACATACCAAAACTGCTTTAAAATATCAATCACTCAAACGAAGTGTATCTCAGGCTAAATGAATTAAGTATAATTTCTAAAAAATCTCAGGAAATACTAGGTAAAGAAGATATGATTTTGATGACAAAAATATACTCTTCTGGACGTTGAAGTTCATAATGGTTAAGGTTTTTATCTTCAATATTAGTACGGTGTGAAACAGAAGGATAATATGCTTGAGAAAAGGAATGAGAAAAGAAAATTTATTAGTTTATCTTACATGATAATTGAAAATAACTTTAAAACACTGTTACAGTAGAACGTGTGCTATATAGTTGTGGAATAGATATCACGCTTTCAAAATATGCCAAATATACTTGAGATAATCACTACGTTAGTTGATTTAAATAGGAACTGGCGAAATGTATATAACCAGTAAATGTTAGCAATAATTATAGTTCGAAAACGAAATATCTTGTTTTGAATAGTCCATTCGAGAGAAGAATAAAACACATTCTAGAATATTAGAGTAGAAATATTTTTATTCAAAATATTTGAGGAAGTTATTTATCATTTTATTCCTATAAATACAAAATGCATGACAAAATGAGAACTATCTCCTTATATTTGCTTCCAGATATTCCTACCCAATTTTTCAAAATTATCGTCAAATCGCTCAAGTTTATGATACACAGATTTTCTTTTAATTTTATATTAAAATGTAAAATCTTTTAAGAATGGTTTAATAAAATAAAAACTACTAAATTATTGGCTAAAGTCATTCAATACATGCTAAAATATTTATAATAGCATTTCATCCAGCAATCCCTGATGTATATTAGGATATATATATACATATATATATATATATATATATATATATATATATATATATATATATATATATATTCATCCTCACGGCATTGTCAAGGCTCTATATTTGTATTTTACATTTATTATTGCAACCGGGTGTTACTGACTTCCGTATACGGTAGCCCGATCATCACCCTTGTTCTTCGCGCGCACAGTCATTCGAAGAACTGAAAACGTACTCTGTACACAAACAGTTTATGGTTGTGAACTCGGAAAGCCTGGTACTTCTGCTTGTCAAGGTCAAAAAGTGGGAGAAAAAAGGATGTGTAGAATGTAAAGAGGGTGCAATAGTGACTGATGCTTGTAAGGGAACATATTCATTTGTAGTTCGTGCACATTCCGCCTGTAGCGCTACTGTGGCACGTCGTATATTGTAACTGTATAACTCTTGTACACCGCTAGTAGGTCTATTCGCGTTAGTGACGACCGAAACTATGTTGTCAGCTCTGACTGCGATAAGGCACTGCCGTGCTGCTTTTCCTTCTCTTTTTCCCCCTTTTCCATTTGTGAGACGCCAAACATGTTGTTTTTGCTTGTTGCACGCGCTGAACGGGTTTCGGCGAGCGAAGTATTTAAGAAGTTGACTACACATTCTTGTTTGCGATAGTTTTAAATTGGTTAACTGTTGAAAAATATACGAAAATAAAGCTGTACTTGTTAAGGTATATTAGTCGAGGACGTAGCTACTGACAGTGTTGATTACAGATTTTCTCGAGGAAGAATTTAATTACAGTAGAGGTGAAAAGGAGACGTCCATTTAGACAGCCTTCCCCCCTTATCATACTCAATCGGAAATGGTCTCAATCGTTTGTACACAAATGTGCAGGCGAAATTTTCGTTTGTACACAATTAAGGGCGCCGTCAGAACGAAAACAAAGTGGGGGCTGTCTAAATGGTAGCCCCCCAACAACATGTCCTATTCAAGCACAAATTGTCGAAATCATTTGTACATCGTTTCTACAGAAATGTGAAGGAGAAATTTTCGTTTGTACACAATTAGGGGCGCCGTCAGAACGAAAACAAAGTGGGGGCTGTCTAAATGGTCACCCCCCACCAACAAGTCCTATTCAAGCACAAATTGTCGCAATCATTTGTACATCGTTTCTACAGAAATGTGAAGGCGAAATTTTCGTTTGTACACAATTAGGGGCGGAGTCAGAACGAAACCAAAGTGGGGGCTGTCCAAATGGTAGCCCCCCACCATGTCCACTTCAATCACAAATTGTCGCAATCGTTTTGTACATCGTTTGTACAGAAATGTGCAGGCGAAATTTTTGTTTTACACAATTAGGGGCGTCGCCAGAACGAAATCAAAGTGGGGCTGTCTAAGTGATACCCCTCACCATGTCCAATTCAATGACAAATTGTCGCAATCGTTCCTACATCGTTTCTACAGAAATGTGATGGCTAAATTTTCGTTTGTACACAATTAGAGGCGCCGCCAGAACGAAAACAAAGTCGGGGATGCCTAAGTGGTAGCCCCTCCCACCATGTCCAGTTGAATCACAAATTGTCGCAATCGTTTTGTACATCGTTTGTACAGAAATGTGCAGGCGAAATTTTTGTTTTACACAATTAGGGGCGTCGCCAGAACGAAATCAAAGTGGGGCTGTCTAAGTGATACCCCCCACCATGTCCAATTCAATGACAAATTGTCGCAATCGTTCCTACATCGTTTCTACAGAAATGTGATGGCTAAATTTTCGTTTGTACACAATTAGAGGCGCCGCCAGAACGAAAACAAAGTCGGGGATGCCTAAGTGGTAGCCCCTCCCACCATGTCCAGTTGAATCACAAATTGTCGCAATCGTGTGTACTTCGTTTGTACAGAAACGTGCAGGCGAAATTTTCGTTTGTACACAATTAGGGGCGCCGCCAGAACAGAAAAAATGGGGGCTGTCTAAGTGGTAGCCCCCCACCATGTCCAATTGAATCACAAATTGTCGCAATTGTTTGTACTTCGTTTGTACAGAAATGTGCACGCGAAATTTTCGTTTGTACATAATTAAGGGCGCCGCCAGAACAGAAAAAAATGGGGGCTGTCTAAGTGGTAGCCCCCCACCATGTCCAATTCAATCACAAGTTGTCGCATTCGTTTGTGCATCGTTTGTACAGAAATGTGCAGGCAAAATGTTTGTTTGAACAAACTTAGGGGCGCCGCCAGAACGAAAACAAAGTGGGGAGCTGTCTGAGTGGTAGCTCCCCCCACGATGTCCAATTGAATCACAAAGTATCGCAATCGTTTGTACATTGTTTGTACAGAAATGTGCAGGCCAAATTTTCGTTTGTACACTATTAGGGGCGCCGCCAGGGCGAAAACAAAGTGGGGGGCTTTCTAAGTGATAGCCCAATCACCATGTTCAATTCAATCACAAATTGTCGCAATCGTTTGTACATCGTTTGTACAGAAATATGCAGGCAAAATTTTCGTTTGTACACAATTAGGGGCGAGTCCGGAACGAAAACAAAGGGGGGGGCTGTCTAAGTGGTAGCCCCCCACCATGTCCAATTCAATCACAAATTGGCACAATCGTTTCTATATCGTTTGTACAGAAATGTGCAGGCTAAATTATTGTTTGTACATAATTAAGGGCGCCGCCAGAACGAAAACAAAGTGGGGGCTGTTTAAGTGATAGCCCCCCACCATGTCCAATTCAATCACAAATTGTCGCAATCGTTTCTACATCGTTTGTACAGAAATGTGCATGCAAAATTTTCGTTTGTACATAATTAGGGGCGCCGCCAGGGCGAAAACAAAGTGAGGGGCTTTCTAAGTGACAGACCAATCACCATGTTCAAATCAATCACAAATTGTCGCAATCGTTTGTACATCGTTTGTACAGAAATATGCAGGCAAAATTTTCGTTTTTACACAATTAGGGGCGACCTCAGAACGAAAACAAAGGGGGGGCTGTCTAAATGATAGCCCTCCCACCATGTGCAATTGAATCACAAATTGTCGCAATCGTTTGAATATAGTTATAAAGAAATGTGCAGGCGAGATTTTCGTTTGTACACAATTAGGGGCGCCGCCAGAACGAAAACAAATTGGGGGGCTGTCTAAATGTTAGCCCTCCCACCATGTTCAATTCAACCACAAACTGTCGCACTTGTTTGTACGCCTTTGTACATAAATGTGCAGCTGAAATTTTCGTTTGCAAATAAATGTGGCCCCGCCAAAACGATAACAAACTATGGGCTCTCTAATTGATAGGCCTCCCACCATGTCGAATTCAACCACAAACTGTCGCACTTGTTTGTTACGGTTTTGTACAGAAATTTGCAGGCGAAATTTTCGTTTGTACACAATTGCGGGCGCGCCAAAACGATAACAAAGTATAGGCTACCTAATTGGTAGCACCCCCTACGTCCGATTCAAAAGAAAATGATCTCAATTGTTTGCACATCGTTTGAGCAGTAATGCGCAGGCGAAATTTTTTTTCTAAGCTATCAGATGCGTGGACAGAACGAAAAAAAAGGGGAGTTGTCTAAGTGTTCGATTGAACCACAAATTGTCGCGATCGTTTATACATCGTTTGTGCAGAAATGTGCAGGTAAAATTTTCGTTTGTATTAAATAATATACGGATGTGAGTATTTTTAATATCTGCGATCAACATTAACCGGTTTGAATAACGGTTGATGAGTTTGAAAATGGTTCCTATTGCACTAGTTGAAAAAAAATTCTTTTTCTCTGGCACACGGAAGAAAATGCCTGATTCTAATAGAACTTTTCACGTAGAATTCGAATCTGCAATCAGTTTTTCTCCATCACCCTCAGTTTTCCCGTGACAGAGGTGTTTTCGGAAAATTTCCCCTCAAATTTCTGTTCTTTTTCTTTTTTTCTTTTTTTAAAACCATTTTCATACTTGTAGCTTGGGTACCTTAGGTATATAAACGCACAAATTATATTGTATGTTAGCCTGATTTATACTTAGTAAGCCCTCTAAGTTTCATAAGAATAGCATTATTCTATCTAGAGAAATAAACATATTTATATAAAAAATATGCTATGTGTACTGTTCATTTTACAATATTCATTAGTGCAGATAAAATCACATATAACTTCCACGAAAATTACAATATAAGCATGGTTTACATCTTATTGGATTTGAAATAAAACATATTTTCAATGATGTATACACCGTGTCACCATTTTATATCTACTTAATAAATAATACAAAAGAAGTGAGTGGTATCTTCTTAATAAATGGACACTTACTTACCTCAACTAATATGTTTTAGTTGTTGACTTTCTTCTGTGTTTGGTTTCTGGAACATCTCTTTTAAGTGTCCAACAGTAATCAGCTAGCATTTTTGAACTACACTGTCACTGGTACCTCTTCTCCATGGAGGAAATGTCCTTATGAAAATGTTCCCCATACTCATCACTAACAGCACCAAGCTTTTCAGGAAAGAAATGCAGGTGGGAGTCTAGAAAGTGAACTTTAAGGGACATGCAACCCATTTCATTGAATGATTGCCGGAAATCACTCACAATTTCACGGTAATTTGGGGCTTTCTTGTTTCCTAAAAAAATCTCTGTTAAACATTTAAATGGACACCAAGCTGCTTTCTCAACCAGAGTTAAGAGATCCTCAAATTTTTGGTCACGAATCAAACATCTTATTTGGGGGTCTACAAAAATCCCTAGCGTCACTAACCCGAGGAATTTTTTCCTTGAGGTAACAAGATCCTGCATTACTTTTGTCCATTGTCCTAACAAAGTTTTTGAAGAGCCCCAACTTTATGTGAAGAGGAGGTAGAATTATCTAATCAGGGCTCACCAGTGAGGAATAAACAGCATTCTTCTGTCCAGGAGTTAATACATGCGTTGGCCATTCCTTCTTGATGTAATGTTCTGCTTTGTTCCTGCTGTCCCATTCGCAGAGGAAACAACAATATTTCGTATAACCAAGCTGCAAACCCATTAACAAAGAAATGACTTGTAAATCACAGCAAACGGTCCACTTGTATTTCTCATACTGAATTTTTTCTAACACTATTTCGATGTTTTCATAGGTTTCCTTCATATTAGTTGCATAAGCCAAAGGCACTGAAGGAAATTTGTTGCTATTGTGCAAAAGGACAGCCTTAAAACTAGTTTTCAAAGAGTCAATAAGCAATCTCCACTCTGTACTTATATGTGCATGTCCAAGTCTATCCATCACAGCACAGACATTATTACAATACACTAAATCATTTTCTTGAGAATAGTAGTTTTGAAACTCTGTATGAAGGTTTCGAAAAATACACTTTAGTGTCACGATGGTGCAGATTCCAGCCTTAAGTTTAGAATCAAGAAGTTCTGTCTGTGTATTGGAGAGTTTTAAATCCCGTATGAGGTCATTTAGTTCACCCGGAGTTATCAGATGGGAATCCAATGTAGATGTGCTTCCTACATAAGTAGGATCATCATCTTCATTTGGAACTTCAATAGTTGCCTCAAGTACGTAATCCTCATTTACCGTAAGATGAGGAGGAGGTACCGGTACAGGTAATTCTGCACTGTGTGGAACTGGCCTAATTGCTGATGCAAATTAGGGTACTGTACTGTGTGGTTAGATTTACTGCTTATTTCTTTTATCTGTGTCATACAAAAGTAGCAGTCTGAAGAATGACCTTTTGGGTCCCTCCAGATCATCGGTACTGCGAAGTTCATGTTTCGTCCACCATTTGCCCACCCAGTCAGACGTTTCACGCAAGTACAACAAATGTAGTGAGGAACCCAGCTCTTATCCTGGTCTCCTACACAGCAACCAAAATATAACTGATAACACTTCCTCACAAGTGGAGTAAAACATCGACGTTGTGATTTAAATATCAGCTCCCCACATACATAACAGAAATTGTCCGGTTTATTTACACACTTCCTCGACATCTTGTATCCTGTAAGGTATCACACACACACATACATACATACATACATACATACATACACACACACACACACACACACACACACACACACACACACACACACACACACACACACACACACACACAGGAATCTACACTCCATCAAATTCCCACAAAATCCCTCTAGACATTCCCTCATACAAAAATGGTGACATGGTGTACACATCATTGAAAACGTTTTATTGGAAGTCCAATGAGGTATAAACCGTGGTATATTGTAATTTTCGTGGAAATTATATGTGTTGAAGACCGACCCGACCCCACCCGTGACCCAAATTGACTGACCCGACCCGACAACCCGACCCGAGCTGACCCGATTGGCCGGACCCAAAGTGACCCGAGTGAACCAACCCGAGGTGACTTAACCCGACAACCGACCCGAGTGACTTGACCTTACAATCTAACCAGTTTGAGAGAGCTAGAACTTTACAAAACTGCCACCAGAAAAAAAATGCTGACCAATTCTTATGCATAAACCATTGTTTCGGCTTTTTTTACTTGTAGTATAATTATCCTCCTCCTCCTCCTCAGTGTTCTCCCATTAATAAACAGGCCAGTTTCCGTGAATTAGGTAAGAAGCTTCCATTTTTGCGATTTCCCGCTAATATCTGCCTCGCAACCCAACATAAAGTACCACCCTCCTTATTACAAATTATCAATTCCAACCTTCTTACACACTCTCGCTCTCCTGATATCACCCCCTTTACTACATCCCTCAGAATGCAATCCCTTAGCAAGATCAAAACTTGTGATCCGTCCATTTTTCGCTTCCTTATATCGTCTAATATTGCTCTCGTCTCTTGCATTTTTTCAGCATTTCCTTATTTGTTTTCCTCTCTACCCTGCTAACCTTCTTTATTTTACTCCACATCCAAATTTCCAAGGTTAAAATTTAGGCAATCAAGTTCAAAAGTCAAAATAAAATTTGACTGAGTTCTGAAGACAAGTTCTGAAGGTTAAAAGAATAAAAGTTCTGAAGACAACATTATTTTCTAGTAAGGAATGTATATAGAACTTATTTTAATATTTTTTGCTGTGTAACAAACAACAATTTCATCACGTTAACATTCCGATTTTTCTATTTAAAAACAGCGTTGCTGTCTGATAGAATCATAAGGAACTAATTGCACTGAAATATCATTCTGTAGGGAATTACCTTTTATTTTTTCTTGATTAATTTATCTAGAAGATATTTGCAACGTTATATAAAATTAGCAAGTATTTTATTGCGGAGAAAGTCAAATCACTACCCCAGCAATAATAATAATAATAATAATAATAATAATAATAATAATAATAATAATAATAATCTGAAGGTGACCAAGAAAGTTCTGTCTCTTTGTGGAGGTCTGTGTTCAATTGGCCCTCACACCGTGAGTTGAATGCGAATGGATATAAGGTGAAGGTCAGTTGTTGGACGAGACGAGACGAGACAGAATTTTCATGAAAGGGTACGAGATGAGACAGAGCTCTTTCAATAGAAACATATGCACTTTTCCAGACGAGACTACCTTCACGACACATTTTCGAAACGAGAATGCCCCAAACCAGGTCTCGTGAGCAACACTAGTAAGTATATCCAACATACTACTTGGTTGTGGCTGTTTAGATACACCGTGAACGTGCGTAAGGACTGAGTGAACATGGGGCCTTCACAGAGCGTCATAAGGGCTTGTTTGCTGTACGAGTTCAAATTACTGCTCCGCGGAGCGGAAGATATGACAGGCCTTTGGTGAGGGTGTCGTGACTACGCGGAGAGTGCAGTGGTATGACGGTTTAAGGACGGTGACGAAACACTCGAAGACGCACCACGTGCCGGAAGACAAACAGATGTTCAAAATAAAGATCTTCGGGCAGCAATTGAGGCGAAGACAGACATGTGAGGAACTGGTACTACCTTTCAGTGTAAGTGGAGAAACCATTCGGCACCACCACCAACTTGGGAAGCACTGCAAGTTGGGTTGATAGGTCCTACATGGTTTGACTTGGAGCCAGAAAGCAACGCGAGCAGACACCTGTGTTTCTTTGGTGTCTCGTCTGAGGAAGGAGCAATTTCTGAACAGGGTGTTGACATGTGATGGGAAGTGGGTCCTGTACGAAGCTCCACGGCGCCGTCATTGTTGGTTAGCATCCCATGAACCGGTTCAAAAACAGCCCAAGCCAGCACTACGCCAGAATAAGGTTCTCCTGTGCATTTTGTGGACTGCTCGAGGCATCGTCCATCGGGAACTGCTACCAGCTGGTCAGATCATCAATGCAACTGTGTACTGTCACTGTGTACTGTCTGGATCCAGCAGTTCTGAATCGCAAAGGGGTCCTCTTGTTACAAGGCAACGCTAAGCCCCACGTGGCTAAAATGACCCAGTACATCATTCTACGCCTTGGATGGAAAACACTATTGGATCCGCCATACTCCACGGACATTGTACCGTCCGATTATCACCTGTTCCATTCCTTGGACAATCACCTTAGAGAACGCCAATTCAAACAGCTAGTAGAGGTTCAATATGCACTTGATACCTTCTTCACTTCACGTCCCACCAAGTTCGACTGCGATGGAATCCATGGCCTTCCAGAACGTTTTCAGAAGGTCGTCGAAGCTGATGGAGACGATTTTTGATATTCCAGGTACGTCTTAGGTTACATACCAATGTTCGAAGGTGTTGGTGAAAAGGCGGCGGAACTTTCTTGGGCACTCTTAAAGTTATAATAATAATAATAATAATAATAATAATAATAATAATAATAATAATAATAATAATAATAATAATAATAATAATAATAATAATAATAATAATAATAATGTGTCCTGCCCAAAGGCAGATGTTTGACCCGAAGGTCCATGGGTATTGATTCCAGCTCGTACCAAGTAAGTTTTCTGGTGGACAAACCCCATGTGCATGGGTTTTCTCGGTGTTCTCCCATTTCCTCCCACTTTCTTCATTCAACCACTTCAATTATTTCTCATCATCACTGTCTCTCTTAGCGTTGGTGCATAACGTGGGACGTTAACTAGATATTTCCTTTCAATTTCACTTAATGTGACATTTAACCAGACATAGAAACGCAGAAAGGAAAAAAGTCAGTAGTAATATTAATTACAATTACAATACCAATTAGTTAATATAGGGTAAAATTAAAATTTTATTACTATTTCACCTTCAATTAGTCACATTTATCATTCATTCACCAACTTCGAATTGAGTTCCACAACAAAGCTCTTTATAGTATTCCGTATAGAAAATAAGTGAAGAATGTGACGACCCGACCCGAGTGACCCGACACGAGCTAACCCGACTGACCCGACCCGACAACCCGACCCGTAACCCGACCCGTTTGAGAGCACTATCAGAGGGGTACTATTTACAGTACAATTTATTTTGTATGGTTTAGCATACTTTAAGGCTACCATACTTTTTGAAAACAGAAAAAACGGGACATCTTACAAATTAGTAGTAAATATTGCATTTTGTATTAATTTTATCTTTCGAATTTTACTACAGTATCGCACTAGTTATACAACTTAAAATAATGTATTAATATAGTCCATACTCAGTGGCGTATTTAGGGGGAGGGCTTCCGGGCTCAAGCCCCCCACCGAAATCTTACTTACTATAGTAAAGTATATGAAATATCTTGCAGAATTTTCATATTTTCAGGCAAAGCACCCCCGGAAGTTAGCAAAGCCCCTCCCGAAACAAAATCGTAAATACGCCACTGTCCATACTTAATCAACAGTGCTAAAAATTATTATAGAAGCTAGTTACAATATAAACGCAATCAGTGAACATACAATATTTAGGCAAAAAATATATTTTCAATATTATTACGCATACCACCTTTACATGCTCTACATGTCTATAAAGGAAAATATCCAGATTTATGAAGTTGTTTCAAAATTTCAATAGGCTGATTTATTTTTGTTAACCTAAAATGCGAACTAAAAGAAAGCAATTTGCATAATTGTTTTTCTGAAGCAGAAAAAAAAATGTGTTTTCGGGGCTGGTCTGCAACGTCACAAGAATTTGTTGCCACCTCGGGGTATACATTCTTACTTTTAGTGATAAGAGTGCTACTTAGGAGGATTTAAACATTGCATGTTATATCCGGGGAAGCAGCGATTGCAATAATAATAAAGATTAGAATGAAATTGTTCCTATAGTATTGTCGGAATTGAAAGCAAAAGGAATAAGTCGATTTTATTATCTTTTCAGAAATTTTGATATGTAATTAATAATAATAATAAAGAAAAAACAGGACAAGAAGGAAAATTTCTGCACACCGGGACAAATTTTAAGAAACCGGGGCGTATGGTAGCCTTACATACTTATTTGCATGCGGAGTGTCAGTACGGAGCCACTACGTAGCAGAGTTGAAACAAAACCTCGTAAATAGGTTGCCAACTCAGGAAAACAAAATTACCGGCACACCCTCAAAATTCTCTGTACAAATGAGAAACTGAAGACTGTATTGATCGTTATTGTATTTACCAGCAATTGCCACTTGTTTAAAATTATCGAAACAGATGAATAATACTGGATATTAATCTTTATGTAACAATAGTTGATTCATAAAATGAAATTTATTCTATAAACTTCACTTCAAACAAAGGAAATTGCTTTAAAAAGTCATTTTCTACTCTCAATAAATGAATAAAATTCTTTTACAATAAAATATAAGTGTTATCAAATTTGTTATGTTAAATAAATAAAAAAAACTGCCATACGTTAAAAAAATATCGATAATGTATAATACAACGGAAATTTGTGTTTGTAAAGACACTGTTGAAAAATTTCGATGTTCAATGTTATATTCTGGATTGCAGATTCCAAAATACCGGTCAGAAGGGGTCTAATAAGAAGTTTGTACCGGTCACCGGCCTTAATCAAAATTACAGCAAATACCGGCCAGTTAGCAACTCTACTCGTAAATCAGAATGCTGAATGCACCAAAATACTTCACCATGCATTCTATAGTTTCTGCAAAATGAGTTTAATGAAGATGATCAAATAAAACAAAATACTGTGTTATAATTTTCCCTTTAACAGTCTACTTTGTGAATTTGTTATATCTTCCACTTATCAATTTCCTGTACGAGATGAGAATAACGGTTTCTGCGGCAAATACATTTTTCTCATAAGGATTCAGTTCACGTAAGAAATAATGAATAAGTTTAATAATAAGAGCCGAGGAGTGAAAAACTAACTCAGCAATAATGATTGTAAGTATAAATATAAATATAAAAAACAAAAAAAACATTTAATTCCATCATCGTTAGGATAAGATCAATATAGTGAATCACACGATAGTGTGAACAAACCAAACCACACAATAGTGTGAACAAAGTCCTGTTAGAAAAATACTCCATAAATGTGACACATTTTTTTAATGCTTCTACCATTTATACAAACCCTCACATTGTTTTCGTTCTGGCGGCGCCCCTAATAGAGTACAAACGAAAATTTTGCCTGCACATTTCTGTGCAAATGATGTACAAGCGATTGATATAATTTGTGATTGAATTGGATATGGTGGGGGCTACCATTTAGACAGCCCCACCTTGTTTTCGTTCTGGCGGCGCCATTAATTGTGTACAAACGAAAATTACGCATGCATATTTCTGTACAAACGATGTACAAACGATTACGAAAATTTGTGATTCAATTGGACATATAGGTGGGAAGCTACCACTTAGAGAGCCCCCAGTTTGTTTTCGTTCTGGCGGCGCCCCTAATTGTGTACAAACGAAAATTTTGCCTGAACATTTATGTACAAACGACGTACAAACGAATGCGACTATTTCTGATTGAATTGGACATGGTCGGGGGCTACCACTTAGACAGCCACCACTTTGTTTTCGTTCTGGCGGCGCCCCTAAGTTTGTTCAAACAAACATTTCGCCTGCACATTTCTGTACAAACGATGCACAAACGAATGCGACAACTTGTGATTGAATTGGACATGGTGGGGGGCTACCACTTAGACAGCCCCCATTTTTTTCTGTTCTGGCGGCGCCCTTAATTATGTACAAACGAAAATTTTGCGTGCACATTTCTGTACAAACGAAGTACAAACGATTGTGACAATTTGTGATTGAATAGGACATGGTCGGGGGCTACCACTTAGACAGCCCCCAATTTTTTTCGTTCTAGCGGCGCCACTAATTGTGTACGAACATACATTTTGCCTGCACATTTCTGTACAAACGAAGTACAAACGATTGTGACAATTTGTGATTCAATTGGACATGATGGGGGGGATACCACTTAGAGAGCCCCCACTTTGTTTTCGTTCTGGCGGCGCCCCTAAGTTTCTTCAAACAAACATTTCGCCTGCACATTTCTGTACAAACGATGCACAAACGAATGCGACAACTTGTGATTGAATTGGGCATGGTGGGGGGCTACCACTTAGACAGCCCCCATTTTCTTCTGTTCTGGCGGCGCCCTTAATTATGTACAAACGAAAATTTCGCGTGCACATTTCTGTACAAACGAAGTACAAACGATTGCGACAATTTGTGATTGAATAGGACATGGTCGGGGGCTACCACTTAGACAGCCCCCAATTTTTTTCGTTCTGGCGGCGCCCCTAATTGCGTGCGAACATACATTTCGCCTGCACATTTCTGTACAAATGAAGTACAAACAATTGCGACAATTTGTGATTTAATTGGACATGGTGGGGGGCTACCACTTAGACAGCCCCCATTTTTTTCTGTTCTGGCGGCGCCCCTAATTGTGTACAAACAAAAATTTCGCCTACACGTTTCTGTACAAACGAAGTACAAACGATTGCTATAATTTGTGATTGAATAGGACATGTTGGTGGGGGCTACCAGCTAGACAGCCCCCAATTTGTTTTCGTTCTGGCGTCGCCCCTAATAGTGTACAAACGAAAATTTGGCCTGCACATTTCTGTACAAACAATGTACAAACGATTGCGATACTTTGTGATTCAATTGGACATCGTGGGGGGAGCTACCACTCAGACAGCTCCCCACTTTGTTTTCGTTCTGGCGGCGCCCCTAAGTTTGTTCAAACAAACATTTCGCCTGCACATTTCTGTACAAACGATGCACAAACGAATGCGACAACTTGTGATTGAATTGGTTTGGGGGGGGCTACAACTTAGACAGCCCCCATTTTTTCTGTTCTGGCGGCGCCCTTAATTATGTACAAACGAAAATTTCGCGTGCACATTTCTGTACAAACGAAGTACAAACGATTGCGACAATTTGTGATTGAATAGGACATGGTCGGGGGCTACCACTAAGACAGCCCCCAATTTTTTTCGTTCTGGCGGCGCCCCTAATTGCGTGCGAACATACATTTCGCCTGCACATTTCTGTACAAATGAAGTACAAACGATTGCGGCAATTTGTGATTTAATTGGACATGGTAGGGGCTACCATTTAGGGGAACTCCCTCGAGAGGAATCACTCTACTTATTGATTGCAAAAAGCAGAATTTAAAAATTCGCATTCGTCCAAAGTTATCGTGTGAAGTAACAGCCGTTTGTATGTACGTACTAATATTGATAAGTTCCACTACGCGATCCCAATTAATAGTTCATATACCCGCGCCACACACACACACACACTAGCATTTGTACACACGAAAGTATACCTGGTAGTATCCACACGCTGACGCCGGAAACTAGAAACAAACAAACACACACACACACACACAGACACACAGGGACAGAGAGAGAGAAAGAGAATATCTTGTTGTACCTTTATACTGAATGCACCATTACTCACAAAATCAGTTAAAAAAGAAAAAAGAAAAAAGTTGTAAATGAAACTTTCAAAGATTGGTACCACTGCTGCGTGTCACACATGAGATTGTTCCATAATGATTGATTCGTAATATGATGTATATGGGTTTCTTAATGGTAGTATAACAAAATGCCTTCAAATTGACCACTAAATAAAAAGTGAAATTTATTTCTCAAATTTTGTAAAATCGAAGTCGGTGGGCATTATGGGAACAGTCTACAATAACAATATATGCAAATAAATATTAATATACTTCACGTTTTCCAGTGGGTGCAAGAAAGCTTCGAATAGTATTTGTTGCCAGAAGCATTAGCTGATGTAATATATATATATATATATATATATATATATATATATATATATATATATATATATATATATATATATATATATATATATAATTCTAAATACGACTTTTTATTTACTGAAAGGATTTTAACCATTCTATACCAATTATGTAAATAACATATTGTAAGTAAAGGAATGCATTTGTAATCAGTTAATGTGTTCTATATTAATATTTACCATTAGGAAAGAGTCACTAATGATTCATTATAATTCTTCGTTTCCTATTTTCTCATAACGAGACTAACACGCTTCGTAGACAATGAGGCAAACGAGTATAATGAATTTACATTATGTATTCTCGTTAGATAGTTCATTTCGAAAGACAAGGAACAGTGAAAATTGAAGGTGGAATGTGCATACAAAGAGAGTTATTTGAACTTAAATTTATTTTATCTTAGCTTGCTGCCATCTAAGTTCTACAGCGTACTTCATTTTTTATCTTTCGAAATGAAGAATTAGTCTCGAGAGAATGACCAATGTCAAACAAATATAACTTCATCTTTCAGTACAAAATAGAAGACGATTGAGAGTGAAACAAAGCATATTTCAAAAACGAATTATTTTATCAACTGTGACGAAAGCATAATATATTCTAATAATATGTTCAGCAAATATTTGAATTCTAAATATTTAAGTGAAATCAGTTTAATCCTATACATCTTCATTCCTGAAAAACAGTCACGTTTATGATACTAAAGACTGATTAATCCAGAACATTAATTATTTATCATAAAGAAACGTACATGAACAATGACATTGTTAGCTCCAATGTGATGTACATATATCTACTTTTGTGTTTTGCCTATTAAAATTTGGAAGTGTACTTTTATAATTGTGAAAACGTTGTATTTACTTTAGCTGTTATGGCGATTGTGACTAAGTATATGTTTCGAATAGCTTATTTTATTTCTTACTGGTTTAATTAGAATGGCAGGCAATAATATTACACTGGATACGTTGATTTATAAATGTTTCAATTTCTGAAATGTTACGAATTATTTTTTTGCTGTGAACGTATGTAAGTATATATAGAATATTGTACGCAAATTGTAATGATTTCGACCCTTTTAAAATGATTATATTTCAATATCTACTTAGTTGAAGATTGTACACATTTAGAATAGTAAACTATATAGGATACATGCTACTAGCAAATGGATTGTGCGTGCAACTACAACTGGCGACACCTTTAGAGTATGTTTCACAAACCTAATTATAGCTTTAGAATGCCTATTAATTTAATTATGTGCTTCATCTATTAGAATATCTAAATGTGTTTTTATAATTGTGAAAATATTCTATTTAGTTGAAGTTTCCTTCACGTTTTAATTCCTAGTTTCCTTCACGTTAATTTAAGGTCTTATACTGGTTAAGTTTAGTTGTAGTGTTTACACTCTGTCAAATGTTATGAATCACATTTTCACTGTGAATATATGTTAGTTTATATTGAATCTAAGAAAAACATTGAAAGAATTTCAAGTTTTTAAAACACATCTATCTGAATATCTAGTTTAATAGATGGTACACATTTAGAACAGTACAACATTAGCAGATACACGCTATGAGCTAATGGATTAAATATGCATACAGTTACAATTGACGACACAGTAAAAATATGAATTACTGGCTTACTCTTGCAGATAGGTCCTCGTTCGTTATTACAAATCTATACTTTATGACCGTTGATATTAACTCAGTGTTAACATATTAACTTGAGAAACTGTTCTTTAACTCGTCAAACATATGAACAACATACTACTTCTCGGGAACTATACTGTTCCTTTCTGTCCAGATATTTAAAAAATACAGTAAATCGGTGACGGAATGAAAACAACATTGAGAAACTACTGATAACACAAGCTGAGCACAGTCGGTTCACGGAGGAAAATATCATAGAATTGGCGCGGTAAGAATTCCGGGCCTTGAGATCGTCAGTATTCTAAGCAAATCCGAAAACAAAATATAGACAATCTAATATTGCAATGTTACTGAAAATCATTGTTAACTTATTTTCAGGGACTGAATCTGGCCATAACGTGTACTGTAAGCACGTGTTCACCATTCTGTAGTACAAAAGTGAGCTTTCATATTTAAATAAAGTTAAGAAATGTTTTAAGAATTTTTGTTATATGTAACTAGAGAATTTATTGCCCATTTAAACATCGGCTTGTTACAGGTAAGTTTGTATTTGCGTGTTTGTGTATGTCTTGTAAACTTGATCATTTTTATATTTTTTTCAGTTTTCACATAATAGTTTGCTCGGACTGTGTGAAAGAGTGTTCGCTTCTATTTTGTTTCCAAAACGAATTGTAACTGTACAGATAAACCATTGTAACATGAATAGTAATGTGGGTCGAATTTCAATTATTTGTCAAAAATGTATCCGGCGAGCCAGTTAAGGGAGTCTTTTACTGGGAAAATGTACGTTACTTTTTATTCAGAATGTTTAGTGAAGGCCTTCATGAGCTGCATATATATACATCCTCACGGCATTGTTAAGGCTCTATATTGGTATTTTACATTTAAAATTGCAAACGGGTGTTTCAGCTGCCGTATACGGCTGTCCGATCATCACCCCTGTTCTTCGAGCGCACAGTCATTCGAAGAACTGAAAACGCACTCTGTACACAAACAGTTTATAGTTGTGAACTTGGAAAGCCTGGTACTTCTGCTTGTCAAGGTCAAAAAGTGGGAGAAAAAAGGATGTGTAGAATGTAAAGAAGGTGCAACAGTGACCGATACTGGTAAGAAACATATTCATTTGTAGTTCGTGCACATTCTGCCTGTAGCGCTACTTTGGTACAACGTATATTGAAACTGTTTAACTCTTCTACACCGCTTGTAGGTCTATCGGCGTAAGTTACGACCGAAACTATGTTGTTAGCTCTGACTGCGATAAGGCAGTGCTGTGCTCTTTTTCCTTTTCTTTTTTCTCCTTTATCGTTTGTGAGACGCCAAACATGTTGTTTTTTCTACTTGCGCGCGCTGAACTAGTCCCTGCGGCGCGAAGTAATTAAGAAGTTTAATACATATTCTTGTTTACGATAAATATATGATAAGTACTTTGCATCATAATACGGTTTTAAATTAGTTAATTGTTGAAAAAATACGAAAATATAGATTTACTTGTAAATGTGTATTAGTCGAGGACATAGCTACTGACAGTGTTGATTACAGATTTTCTCGTTGAAGAATTTCATTACACTAGAGGTAAAAAGCAGACGTCCATTTAGACATCCCCCCACCTTTTCAGACTCAATCGGAAATGGTCATAATCGTTTGTACAGAAATGTGCAGGCGAAATTTTCGTTTGTACACAATTAGGTGCGCCGCCAGAACGAAAAGAAAGTGGGGGTTGTCTAAATGGTGGCCGCCTACCATGTTAAAAATCAATCACAAATGAACGCAATCGTTTGTACATCGTTTGTACAGAAATGTGCAGTCGAAATGTTTGTTTGTACATAATTAGGGGCGCCGCCAGAACGAAAAGAAAGGGGAGCTGTCTAAGTGCTAGCCCCATCATGTTCGATTGAACCACAAATTGTCGCATTCGTTTATACATTATTCGTGCAAGAATGTGAAATTAAAATTTTTCGTTTGTACTAAATAATATACGGATGAGAATACTTTAAATATTTGAAATAGAATTGAAGAAAAGGGATGGAGGTTGTGATTATTGTAATTGCGTATATATATCTCGGGATTGCTCGAAGTTAGAGGTACGAAAGTTGTTAGAGATATGTCGAATTCTCATTTCAAATGTTAAAACAGTGTATCGTGTTTTAACGTTTTTTGATAGTTAACATAGAAAGTAAGAGAGGGGGTGGGGCTACAGCTATGTATTATCGTTTTTGCTGTTTAACGATCGACGTTAACCGGTTTGGATAATGGTTGCTGAGATTGAAAATGGTACCTATTGAACTAGTCGACAAAAAAATCTTTTTCTCTGGCACACTGAAGAAAATACCTGATAACGGAACATTTGACGTAGAATTTGAATCTGCAATCAGTTTTTCTCCATCACATCACAATCACTTTTCCCGTCACATCGGGATTTTCCGGAAATTTCCCCTCAAATTTCTTTTTTTACTTTTTAATACCTGTAGGTTGTGATCATTTTACCATATTCGTTAGTGCAGATACAATCACATATAACTTCAACGAAAACTATAATATAAACATTTTCAATTATGTATACACCGTGTGAACAATTTATATCAACTTAATAAATAATACGAAAGAAGTGAGTAGTATCTTCTTAATAAATGAACACTTACTTATCTTTACTAATATGTATTTTGTTTTCGACTTCCTTCTGTGTTTGGCTTCTGGAACATCTCGTTTGAGTGTCCAACAGTAATCGTTAGCATTTTTGAGCTCCACTGTCACTTAGTGATGGTATCTCTTCTCCATGGAGGAAATGTCCTGATGAAAATGTTTCCCATACTCATCACTAAGAACACCAAGTTTTTCAGGAAAGTAATGCAGGTGGGAGTCTAGAAGGTGAACTTTAAGGAACACGTTGCAACCCATTTCTTTGAATGATTGCAGGAAATCACTCACAATTTCACGGTAATTTGAGGCTTTCTTGTTTTCTAAAAAATTCTCTGTTAAATATTTAAATGTACACCAAGTTGCTTTCTCAACTTGAGTTAAGTGATGCTCAAACTTTTGGTCACGAATCGAACATCTTATTTGGGGGTCTACAAAAATCCCTAACCCGAGGAAATATTTTATTGGCGTTTTTAATAATACACCTATATTATTTTCATCCTAGTGATATTTCATTAAGTATATATTAAACATACTTTAAAACATTCCAATTTCTGATCTATAAGTAGTATGTCTAAGTATACCATCTCTTTACATTCCTATTCGATAAAATATGATACGAAACTTGATTATTTAATATATTATTTATAATCTTATTACTCTTTCCTGTACCAATTGCGCAAACAAACTAATAAGTAAATTCCGTTGTGATTGATGCAGACAGCAATATAACTCTTGTATTTTGTTTCTAAATTCCTGCAATACAATGTTAACCACAATACACCTTAACCACAATACCACGTACCAAATTTCATTGTTGAAAGATTATTTTAAATTTTTTGAATTCTGCTGCTAGTACATTCTCATGTTGCGCTAATTTCCCTACTGACGCTGACAACTGCTGAGTATGAACTAAATTGTATGTGGAAAGACCAATTGATGATAATCCTAAAGGCCAAGAGAATATAAAGCTCCTATACGTATTATTTTGTATACACTTATTCTTGCCATTTTCATATACAAAATGACAAGGTAAGGAATTAACAATATTATTTCTGAATTCCTTTTCCTTTGTCACATATACATTCAATGTATCATAAGCATCGGTGCATTTGTCGTGCACCGGCAGTGCCTCGTGAAAATTTAAATGTAATTTGACGGTCCTATATACAACGTTGGATGAATGTACAGCATAGGCATCTTGTACCAATGCCAACTCTATTTCTGGCAAAGTGACCTGCTGGTAGTCGTCTTCTTCCACTGTCGCCGTCCTCATAACCATGCCCCATATTATGTTCTTCAGAATGTTGATTACTGCTATTAATTAGTTTCCAATTACTTAATTAATTGTGATTAATGAATTACTTTATTTATTAATGTGTTTAAGTACCTAATTACTTATAAATTTAACTATTTATTTATTTATTTATGTTGTCTTTGCACCTGAGATATTCCCTTATATCAATCAATCAATAATATTTCTCGAATGTAAATAAAATCTCTATAATCCTACTTTCTCTAATTACTGTAAACAAAACACCTTTACCAGTTCAAATTTTATTGATGGAAACCGACATTTCCTTCGGTTTCGGAGAGACTTTGGTATTTCTCCTGCGGTTCAGCTCGCAGTGCACCGGTAAACCCATTTTGTTACAGGTATCCTACATTAGATGTTCCAAAATTTATATACATATATTTTTAACTAACAAAATATGGTAAAACATAACCCTTCATTTTCCATTCTCGTAGTCGTCACTATCCGAATTCTGTTCATCGTCATCGTAACTTCCTTCTTACTTTCGTCCTCGAAATGGCTTAATTCTTCTGATGTCTATAGCGTCCACCTTTCCCTGATCCTTCGCAGTCTCATATTTGACGTTGTATGAATTATGATTCATCCGTTCCAAAATAACTCCTCTGATATTAAACCGAATTACAAAACATGCTGGGATACCGGCTCGCGGCATCTCTTTAGTCCAAACTGTTGACATACGCCAAATCTTGTT
Source organism: Thermobia domestica (assembly GCF_964235325.1). Taxonomy (NCBI): domain Eukaryota; kingdom Metazoa; phylum Arthropoda; class Insecta; order Zygentoma; family Lepismatidae; genus Thermobia; species Thermobia domestica. Next base: position 111,397,489 of record NC_137454.1, on the reverse strand, counting down.
TGGGAATATCTTTTCTTAATCAGTTTCTTCTGGGATTTATATTTTTTTTCTGTAAATTTCGGAATGCTAATTTCCGTGCTTCCTTTACTGCCTGTATTCGCGCGTCGCTCATTATATATTCGCAAGGTATGTGAAGATCTTGTTCAAGGAACGTTTTTGGTTCACGTCCTGTTAGAATTTCATCCCAATCGGTGAATTCCTTTTCTATGCAATTCTTCGTCACCTGAGAATCGAACTAATAGCGCGCTCAGCTGCTCTAATACGAAAAGGGCATCCGTATTAGCAATATGTAACTTCATACCACATCATTCCGCCAATTCTTCCATTATTCGACTTAGGCGTCCAGCGATTCTGTGCTGGTTCAAAACCTCTGGCACGCCATGTCTTAAATATTCATCTTAAATAGATCTTAAATATTCATCATTTTCGCGACTAAGGTTAGCGAGTGTCGTAGCCATGATTTTTGTGTATACCGCCGGAGATTGGACATATCCCATTGGTAGAAAATTGTAGGAATCTGGTGTATAGGTGGTAAAGCCACGGAATGGAACTTATGTTTACTATTTAGATATCTACAATTCAAGCAAGCTGTAATAGCTTCTGATGGTTTCTTGACAAACAGCATCGGTTAATTATAGGACCTACTACTCTCTTTTATAATGTTTTGTTCTAATAAAATATTTATTTGGTCTTTAAATTTCTCTCTTAAAGTCATAAGGATAGAATATTGTTTTCGAAACGGCACGATGGACTCTAATTCAATTTTATGTTCCACCCTTTTTTAATCTGTCTAATTCGTTTTCTTTCCACTCAAACACGTCTGCGTAGCCGCAACACAGTTTCTCTATCTTATTTTTAATTTTTGGTTTCGTTTTTGTTCCAAATCTCAATCTCACCTTAGCAACATTTTCTCTCGCCTCAAATACTTTATCAATCTCTTCCTCTCTCAATCCTTCCTAACTCAACTTATTTTCACTCATATACTCCTCTGCTTCGCCAATTTTTAAATTCCGTGTTAGCATAATTGATTTACCGAATGGATTTATTACCTCTAACTTATTATTTTCTTTTGATAACAATACCCTCGGTATCAGCACATTATTTTCATGTTCCAATTTCCTATCTCGTTCTAACAAAAACTTATTCCAATTCCAGGAATTAAGGTTTACTTCTACAATAATTATATTTCTTGGTAATAATCTACCCTTATGATTTAATACCGATTTCAGCCTCAAACTCATCTTAATTCTACTAACTGTATTTTCTGATAATACTCTTGGTTCTTGATTGTTATCTTGTCTCATTATAGGTTTTCAAAATCTTTGTACTATTATCTTATTATTCCCATAATCAGTCAGGCAATTGTGTTTTAAAGAGTCATTTCCTATTAATACTTGATATGGAAAATCCTTAGTTACTCTACTGGCCAGATGACATGTCTGATTAGCTATTTTAAATTCTATAATTGCTAATTTGTTAATCACTAACACATTCTGCGTAATACCTCGTATATTCGTTTGCTGGTGAATTACTCTAGCACAAGGTGTTATTAGTTTCTCATTTATAATAGATATCTGGGATCCAGTATCTAGTAACGCTTTTACTTGATTATTCTCTGCTTCTAAAGGTAAATATACCATATTATTCTCATCGAGTACTTATTCTACAATTCTTTTTCCCTGTAAAATTGCCTCGACCATTTACATTACTCTCTAGTTTAAATTCTGAGCTCCTATCGGTTGGTAATATGTAGTAACATTTATTTGAGCTGGTACTACCTGTACATATCTTTGCTGTTGACCTTGACCTTGTTGACCTTGCTCATGACAACACGTATGTTGACATTGATTTCCTCCTTGCCAATACCCTTGCTGTGATCTAACTCTACAGTTTCGCCAGCGTCCGCCTCTGTTGCCTCACCTGTTCTGAAACCCATTATTATTTACTTTTTTCCCACGATTTCTTTTAAAATTATTTTGATTCATACCACCGTTATTATTGTTCCACGTCTAATTATTATTATTTCTATACTGATTTCTTCCCTTATTTCTAAATTGTCTATTTCCTCTATTGTTTCCAAAGTTCTGACTCCTTCCAGAACTATCCTCTATTCTCTCTCGTTTATCGCCATTCTGCACCTTTGTTGATAAGGCTAACTGTAGTTGGTCTAGGTTTTTCTCTAATTGCTCGAGTTGTGTTAGCTTTGGGGTTCCTGCTTAACCTTCGCTTCCTCTTTATTGACACTATCTTTTATAAACTTGATCTATCTCTCTATCTCTATCATCTTCTTCTACTTGTTCTCTGATCTTTTACACTAAATCTTTAATTGTCACTCTTCCTGTTCCTCTTTTTAACCTCTTACCTGGTTTGCACTTATTTTTCTCTATCTTTTGTAAAACTTCTGGGAACTTATCCAAAATCGAATAGGTTACTGTCCCTACTTTCTCCATGTAGTAAGGCTGCAGTCCACTAACTATAATCCCGATTTTATTTTTATCTGTCATTTTTGAATCTAATCTCTCGCACATCACGAGCATACCGTACACGTAGTTTATAATCGGCTCATCCTCCTGATGTAACCGTTCTCTGACTCTCCCCTCTATATCTATATCTATAAGAATAATACGATAATAGTATAAAGATTTGGTAAACCAAGAATGAGACAAGATAACGATGAAGAATCAAGAAAATAGAGCAAAAGGAGTTAAGATGAGTTTGAGACTGAAATGGGTATTAAATCAGAAGGTTATATTATTACCAAGAAATATATTTATCGTAGAAGTAAACCTGTTAATTCCTCGAATGGGAATAAGTTTTTGTTAGAACGAGATAGGAAATTGGAACATGAATATAATGTGCTGATACCGAGGGTATTGTTATCAAAATAAAATAATAAGTTAGAGGTAATAAATCCACCCGGTAAATCAATTATGCTAACACGAAGCAGAGGAGTATATGAGCGAGAAGAATTTGAGGTAGGAAGGATTGAGAGAGGAAGATATTGATAAAGTATTTGAGGCGAGAGAAAATTTTGATAAGGCGAGATTGAAATTCAGAGCTAAAACTATATCGGTTCAACGGAGCGAAAAGCTCGAGCCGACTCGGTTGAGATGAGGCACCTACTCGACTCAGGTGAGCCATCGGCTCGAGCCTGCATGCTTGGGTAAGCAATCAGCTCGTTTTCGTTCCGCTCGAGCCGGCTCGGCTGGGTGGGTTACTGCCTCTGCTCGATAGGGAATGAATAGTGAGCCGATACGTTTGAGAATTCTAAATTCGGGTCATGGAGTCTTGAACAGGTTTGGCAGTCGTCCTCTAATTTGTAACGTTTTTTGGTTTGAGCGCGTAATTCTGCTTGCTTGCTTCTCCGGAACTCAAATCAAAACTTCGTGAACGATGTCCTTGCCTCCTACACTTCACGGCTACCGTCAGCAGGAATGAAGTATTGTTTAGTATTCAGATATACATATATTTCATGCTTATGCATGAGGTTATAATAATAATAATAATAATAATAATAATAATAATAATAATAATAATAATAATAATAATAATAATAATAATAATAATAACAATACGTATTAGTAGTAGTAGCATTGTTCAAATTATTATATTGGTTATATAAAATACTTGAAGGAAGTACTTGAAACTACACACAATTACCTCGATTTTCCTCGTTTTGACTCCACACGAACCGAAACTCGAGTCAAATTCGAGTCGAGTTGGAGGAAGTTTTTCGAGTCGAGTTCTCGAGTCGAGCTCAAAGATGTCTGTAACGAGTTGATTCGAGCCGAGTTTGTGAAAACTCGCTCGTGCCCATCCCTGCAATTGTTTTTTCCTTCTAGTTTCCAAAGAAGAAAAGACGAAAAAAGTTATTTTAACATTCTTTTAATTATTCTTTTAATTATATCATCACGGGTAGAAATAGTGTGTGCTATGATAATCCAACAAAATTACCCGTTTATTTCAATTGTTTGTTTGAGCAATTAATGATAATGTGTGAGAGCAGAGAACTGAGACTTGGTATTGTGTTTCTGTTATACCTTTATTGTTATTATTATTATTACTGTTATTAGTATTATTATCATTAATATTGTAAAATTGGGACTTGGCTACATATTTTATATTTTATGAATTTTCTGACTAGATTTCACGTTTTTTTGTTGAATAGTCAAACACACTCCATTAAAGGGGACTTGGCGGAGGAAAATATCCTGTTGCTTTTTATTTGTTTACTTGCATGCTACACCGAGATTGGATATTACAGTACACCTTTCAGTTTCTACGAGAAGTACCCAAAAGTCTTAATGATCATAAAAGAGTAAGTGAATAATTGATGAGATCAATAAACTTTGCATATTAACAACATTTAAAGTATCAGGATTTCGAGAAAGTTGTGAGATATTTCGGTAAAATATGACAAATAATGATTTGTGTATATACTGGTGTTATTCGGATCATGCAATAGTTATGTTCTGAATAGCTAAGATGTAGAGCGTCTTTTGTATTAATATTGTTCTTTCTTTGGTTTCCTTTTACAGGTTTGACAACACATAGAAGATGGAAGACCAAAAATTGCATGTTCTCCATATTTTATTGTTTTACTTCAGGCAAGGGAAGAACGCGTGAATAGTATTTGTTATTTTTACTGTCCTCAATGTTTCAATGTTTTGGTTCATGTCCTTAAAGAGTTACTGGAAAAACTGTAAAAGTGAGTGAAGGGACATCCTATGTCAAATCAAGCCACTAGACTTCACAATCTCAAATTTTTGTAAAAAAATGTTGCACTCCTTTATTACAATGGGAGATGATGAAAATCTCAAATATTACCTCTTTCCTCGTGAAAGTGTTTCCATAGAGGTTAATCAAAAATGTCATAAAAGGGAATTTTCACTTAGAGTGATTATTAAAAATTGCCATAAAATGGTTAATATATGCACTAAATGTATGGAACAAACACCATTAAAAAGATTAGAGATTGCTCCATAAGTTGTATTATATTAAAATAACCTGTAAAATTAAAAGTGACAATTGAAAACTTCAAATTAAAATATGAATTTTGAATTCCGTATAAAAACCACATGCCGCAAACTTTTCCAACACCTAGTGGCCCCCTTGCGGGTAAATATCGATGGTCGCTATAGCGACGCTTCGATGGACTGGCGCTAGTGTGTCTCTGGTGGCAGGGTTTCGTTGATTCGAAAGAGATATCTAAAGTCTTGGTATTGAAGTTACCGGTGCATAGCAGCGATGACCTCAATTTGGTCCGCGCTTCTCCATTTGTTGCAGAGAATCACGAAGGGACGAACACGATCTGTCGGCAGTCATGTGCACGCGGTCATTATTATATATTATTTTAACCTGACGAATTGTTCCTAAAATGAGCTACTGGGGTCAAGAATAACCCCTGGCTCTAATTCATGAAGTGAAAAATCTTGAGATGAGTGCATATAAATGTATGATTTTAGAGGACAACTGTAGCCGATCATTTGAAAGAGAATATGGCAGAACCATGAAATAAAGTAAATAGACGCGCCTCATTTTGTTATAGAATTACATGGCGAACGGACTTTGTCTCATCTCAAACGGTTATTGTCGAATATACATTGTTACAGGAGCACTTTGATTACCCAAATTAAAAAAAAAAAAAACTTAAGAATCTTTGCCTATACAAGCGAATTTTTCTTCGTCGCCTCCGTGGCCAAGTGGATTCCAGTGATGATCGTCTTATTGTGCGGACGTGTGAAAGTGCTCTGCATGTGTGTTCTCTAAAGTGTTGTTTAGTGAGCTATTTGCTCAGAACATATCGTTCTGTGTTGGTGTTTTGGTTTGTCACTGAATCATGAATATCATGAAAATACCTTCAAATTTGAGTTTGATAAGAGTTTACGCCATTTACGACCGACGTCACTTGAGGTTTATACCGGGCTTGCCGAGAAAGTAAAACTCATCTTGGACCAAGTTGAAGCCAATTAATTGCACAACGAGCATTATTGTCTTTATGTTAAGTTTAGTGCCCCCTAGTACTTATGATAATTTTTGCGTACATCACCTGAAAAGCTGATATATACTCATTACAATGGGACAGAAAGTTTCGTTCATATTTCCAGCGTAAGTGAAGACCACACACAAGTGCGGATTTTAGAGTTGCCCATTGAACTCAATCCTGAAGTGATTCACGCAACACTAAGCCCTTATGAATCTATTTCTAAAGTATCTAGTTCTAAAGTAATTAATGAACAATGGTCTGATAAATTAAGTTTTCCCGTGTCTAATAGAGTTCTTGTTGAACATAAAATTCTAAAAAACACATTCCGTGTAAAGTAGCATTTCAAGGTGATCGTGCTACAGTTATATATCCTGGTCACCCCCCTACTTGCTTCTGTAACAGCAGTAGTAGTTTAGAGCCATTGTGATAAACGTCAGCTTCGTAATCTACCTGCTCGACATTCGTCTGGTACGTTACAGATGACTGAGTTGTTCGTCGGACCTTTACCCCAAACTCCTCAGTATTCAAGTTCTACTGTGTCTCGTCCCACCATTGCCTCGTCAGTAACTGTGGATAAGGCTGATCTGAACCAGGTATTCCTAACATACAAGATATGCAACTTTTCCTCTCCTTACGATCACCTGCTTCACAAACGTTATCCCCTGCTATTATTAGTGCTATGATCCCACGTTCAGATATTCATACCAGTGTCTCCCCCCAGAAGTTTCAGAGATTCCCCTGCCTGCTCCTATGCCTCCCCTCCCTGTTACTTCATCAAATCTACCCAATACTTGTGATGTGTCTGCTAACTCAAGTATTTTTCTTGACATGTCTATAAGTGTCAGACACAGGTGGTGGAAACAAAAAGCGAAAAGTGTCGACAGCAAGCAACCATCACGTGATACTCGTGCCTTTACTTCAGACGGTGTAAAGTCTTCATCAGAAGCACCAAGCAAAGGTAAATTGCTTCTCAAGGTTACGTCAGCATTTCCTACTAAGAAAGTGTTTATGTTCTTGGTGTTTTTTGTTTTCATACGAGTGACTTCATGTTGCTCGTTCCCCAAAACGTTGCTTATATCTTGGTAATTCTGCATTCCCCTAGTTTTTTTTTTTTTTAGCTCTGTATCTTACGTTTCCCTTTTGTTTTGCAACACTTAACTTTAACAAATCTTTCAGCGTTCTTAAATGAACTGCTTTAGAGGACTTTTTACGTTGTCATTCCATTGATTGTCATTTTTACAGGAAGCTGGTACTGCATCCTTTGTGAATATTCAAGGCTACAATGTTTATAAGGATTTCACTTACAAAGCTACAAGTACAGCCATTCTTGTTAGTGAAGGTTTACAGTTTGACAATGTTTTTTTACCATTAATCTGCTCGCTTAAATATTGGTATGATATGAGACGTCAAAATTTTGAACTTGTACTCACTTTGGGGAGATAATCAAATTGCTGCCGCAACGAATTTTTCGAAACAGAGGTTGCTCAAATATATGCCTGAAATTATGCTGGTCTCATTATGGAAGGAGTGATTTTATTTGTGCCATTCATCAATCACAGCAGATTCCGGGCTACAATTATTGTGCTACTCTGCACAGGTTCGTAACAGGCCTTGGTTTAAAATGCTGTTGGCTTAGGTTACATCTGGCTTCCCCATGTTTTATCTTTGTCACGCCTACCAGCTCATCCAGGATATATTGTTTTGTGTTTCTCAACTTCTGCTTCGCGGGTAACTTCATATGGAAATTTCCCCCGCATGTGCTCCTGATCACTTTGTATCACATTTAAGTATTATGTTAAACGTTAACAAAATACCAAGAGGCAGAGGCCTCTGGTATCTCAATACATTCGTTCATGCATCGTTTGTGCTTCTAGAAAACACACATAGTTTCGTAAATGCTTAGCTATTGATGTAGATATGCCTAATTACATGACACGAAACTCCATAGGAAATTCATGGGGAAGTTTTCATTGCGTTAAATTTCCACCAAAATCAAAAGCACTGATGATCCCATCTAGCGCAATTGTTAGGGCATCGCTAGTGCTTCTTAATGCACAACAACCTACCGTTCCTGATTTATTAATGTAGGTGCTACAAGTAAATACAAAATCTTTGAAAACAGCGTCAACTTGGCAGAAATAACGAAAATATTAGTGCCGTTTTTGTCGTTTGTGTAACAGCACTAATTTTGAAAACTATGCCAAAAATTAGTGCTGACGATACCGCATAGAAAGAAAATTAGTGCTATGTATAGTATGATAAAAATGAGGATCGACTGTTTTCTTTGATGATGTCGCCATATTAGATTTTCGAATATATTTGGCCTACTGATAATGGCACTAATTTTCTTTTTGTGCGGTATCGACAGCACTAATTTAACACTAGCTTTGTGTATAGGTTTCATGTCAATCGGTTGAGTGGGTGGGGCTAGGTTCACGCTAGCCCAACCCACATATTAATGGTTTTGTGACGTCTGTGTAACAGCACTAATTTTGAAAACTATGTCAAAAATTAGTGGTGACGATACCGCATAGAAAGAAAATTAGTGCTACGTATAGTATGATAAAAATGAGGATCGATTGTTTTCTTTGATGATGCCGCCATATTAGATTTTCGAATATATTTGGCCTACTGATAATGGCACTAATTTTCTTTTTATGTGGTATCGATAACACTAATTTAACACTAACGTTGTGCATAGGTTTCATCTCAATAGGTTGAGTGGGTGGGGCTAGCGTGAACCTGGCCCCACCCAGAATATTTTTTTGTTTTTTTAAAGTCTGTGTAACGGCACAATTTTTTTTAACATTACTGGTCGTCAGCACTAAATGGGCACTAATTTCTGGCGTATGTTTTAAAATTAGTGCCGATGTGGGTGGGGCCAGGTTCACGGACATAGCTAACTTCGCAAAAATCATCAGAAACAACCACAGTTTTGAAATCTTCGGGAAAAGTGCAACTTTAACATCTCTCAAAAGCAGCCGCAAAAAACAACCACTACTTCAAGTGCCTACCATACCCGTCGTGGAACGAGGAGTCGGCCCATCCATAACAAATAAAAAAATGGAAGCTGAACTAAGAGAAAAAGGCTACACATTTAAAAATGCCTCCGGATTCGCAACAATCATGGACTTACCTCCATAGTTAAAATTCTGACAACACCCAAGATACTATAAACGGACTTGTGGATAATGGCGCCTTCATTTCCAAGAAGAGACATAGAGTTGAACCATCCCGCTCACTACTACCACTCCCTCGCAGATGTGAACACTGTCAGGAATACAACATACATCCTACTCACAGTTGCACCAATCATATCAAATGTGGATACTGTACTGGACCTCACCCTACGAAAAGCTGTCCTAAAGTGCAACAAGCTCCAACTTTAACACCAGTCATGAACGCTCCTCTCCGACGTAGAGCTACAAGTGTGAAGCCCGACCTTCTCCAGAGAAGCCAAGCCGGAACTTGCGGCAACACCGTGAACTCATGACGCTCGAAACCAAACCGTAGAGACATCATTAGAGCCGGAACATTCTGTTTCCATTCATCAATTGTTAGCATTTGTCACCGTCACTCTTCAAAATGTTCACCTCTTTGCAAGCCCATTAATGTTACAACACGTTCAGCTCTCAGCTCGCAATAACTTTCATTATGATTTTCACGCCATCTATAATGGTCTGTACGAGCATTTTCATGCGTCTTTACTCGCAACAAGTTTAACTTCGAATTTCTATTTCTCAACATCCGCTCACTCTTAACTCATAAACTCATCTTTGCACAACTCCTACATGAGGAACAGGTTACCGCATTCCTCCTCAGTGAAACGAATTTCACTCCCACACTCAGTAGGAAACTTCATGGCTATCAACTAATTAAAGAGGATAACAGCCTTCCTGCAAGCAGAGCAAATGGCGGTGACGAAACAGGATTTTCCTCTCACACACTGTACCTTCTCCATTCTCCATCTCTCGTTAACATACCAGAATGTCTCATCATCATTACTGTTTATTACAAGTCATTATGTGTCACAGTAGCAACTATCTATGTTCGATCACGTCATCCGATTCCTCCCTCATCCTTACATTATATCTCGAATCATTAGCGACATTATCTGATCTGATCTGATACTAACATCTATAGCCGCTCAGACTGAGACAAGGCACGTTTTCAAAATTTCATCACTACTTCGATTAAATGCTTCATCCATCCATTTCCAATACCAACCAGTCCCGTTTGTAATACTACCCCTGACAAAACGATCAACCTTCATCACTCTCGCACCGCATCACCATCGACATCCTAGATCCTCTCGGTAGTGGCCCTGGGCCCATTAAACTGTCTCTAAGAGTTTCCAATCCTCCTAACTCCGACCCGCTACCTCCACGACTGATACCTCGCTATGATAAAGCGGACTTGTCTAACTATCGAACCTACTTAACCAATGTCCTGTCAGTAATCACTCCCCCTTCTACTAAAGATGAATTATACTCCACTCTCGCCTCTGTTCCCACTCATATTGAACTTACATCCGACCAGTTCATCGCTCATATCGCATATTCACCTCATGGTCCTCAATCCCCTCCTCACTACTTTCCTCTGTTTAAACGTTTCCGTCAGTTTTATAAAGAATACGTTCGCACTGGCAACCGCAAAGCTCTTCAGCATGATAGAGCCCTCCATCGCTCAGTATGCAATTACCTTCGAGCACACAAATTACGACATTTGATCAAGGTTTGCAATTCACTCTCTGATACTTGTCATCCTACAAAATATTTAAAGTGTTTGAATGCATTCAGCGGAAAATACACCGGAACTGCATATCCACTCATTCATCGTGATCAAGCACTCCACTCAGACTAAAATAAATCTAATGCCTTCGTTACCTATTTACAGAATATCTTTACACCTTTTTCAGCTACACTGCACAAAGCACTCACTGCCCCCATCACTCCTACGAGATCACGAATGTATTTACCCGCAAACGCAACACCTTTCCAAGCATCGATAACACCTCTTATCGCTATGTGAAAGAACACCCGTTCTGATAAATATTCTTGCCTTGATCTATACTTTTAGTCTTCATACCGGTTGTATACGCATGAGATAGGAAACATCTAAATTTATTATGTTTCTCAAACCACTGAAACCTCCCTACCAAGTATCCTCTTACCATCCTATTCAGCTCACCCGGTAAACTCTAAAATTCTGAAAAAAAAAAACATAGTACAACGTCTTCATCTACATCTTTCACGGTACAATCTTCTACCGCTACACGGAGCAGGATTCCGTCCACAATTCATTATTAATGGTCAGATCATGCGTCTTTCAAATTACATAACTAATCAATACACTACGGAAAATACATCCTGCTTTGTCTTTTTGATCTGGGAAAGGCATTTGATAAAGTTTGGTATCAGGGACTTGTCTCTAAGTTACTCAATTTTCGCCTTTCCCTTGCATACATACGATTCATTTATAATTTCCTACCTGGACGCCTCGATTACGTTTTCATCAATCACCAATCATCACATCCCATTTTCCTACATTCCGGTGTACATCAGGAATCTTTTTTCTCTCCTACTTTATCTCTGTATGTCGCTGATATGCCTCCACTTCCTGCCAACGTTCATCTATTTCAAAATGCTGACGACACGACCTTTCTTGCTGTAGGCCGAACTATTCTTCAATTGAACACAGTGTGACAAGAGGCAATAGATACATTTGTCATCCGGTGTGGTAAATTAAGACTTAAGATCAATATATGTAAAACTCAAACCATACTATTCCTACCACCAAATAAGCGCTCAAAAGTTCACCGCAATCCATCTTTATGGAATCTCAGCTTTAATGATAACCGTATTCCGCTTTCTAAAACAGTTAAATACCTGGGACTAACATTAGACAGACACCTTACTTGGAAAGCACACTTACAGGACATCACAGCTAAAGCATACCCTCGACTTAATCTCCTTAAAAGACTAACCGGCACAACTTGGGGTCTTCATTCAGAACTTCTTTTAAACACCTACAAAGTATTTCTTAGTGTTGCTGACTTATAGCCATCCTACCTGGAATGCAGCTCCGCCTTCTTATTATCAGAAATTAAAGCCCTCGAACGACACGCTCTCCGTATAGCCATCAACTCAGATTCTATACGATCGAATGCCGTTTCCTCACATGTTATTCCTTCTCGAAAAGATTCGCCTTAAATACTTTCAGGCACGTCTCAATTTTCATCACCTACTCCTCCATCATACTCTTAACGCTCATACCAAGTTTGATCTTTTACATCACGTCACACATTCTCCTCTTTCACTTTGTATCATTACTCTTTACCACCCTGTCTCCCACTCATTCGTTCTTTTCTGATTAACCATCCTCCCTCTCATCTCATACTGTTCTATTCCACACAGTAGTCCTCTGTTACTAACAGGGTTTCCCTTTGTCTCTCATGAGTGCTTGGAGCAGCCACCAAGTGAGAAGACATCTGTCTCTAACAATTACCCTCGCGTTGTGCACCTCGTCTTATAGTCATCTCATTCCTTTTGTCAACCCCATAAAGAAATATTGTCCAATCCTAAACTGTACTATAATCAATTTATTAGGCAATGCTGACATTCCCCTACCTTGAGATTGCTATCGCAAAGATAGCAATATCCACCGTCTGTATACTAGATATTATGAAATAAATTGATAATAAAATAATGAGAAATCCCTTAGACCATCTCTCAGTCTCTTCTTCTCAATTCCATATCTTCTCTTTCCCCATGGAAGGCTTAACCCTTGGGCGGGTTGCTAGCCCCTTCTAGCAAAAAAAGATATTACTGTTTATGTGAACGATCAGAATTGGTGGAGTGAGTGTTATGTTTCTTAATTTCAATCATGTTTCGAACGTGTCGTAACATTCCAAATAGATTTTGTTATATATGTGGCGAATTGACTCTTAAAACTAATCGGAAGACATTGTCACCACTAATGAAGAAGGCATATGAGTTTTAATTTGGCTGTAATGTGAGTGATCAGGACAAAGATTGGTCACCTAAAATTGTAACACGACCGATTATTGATCGCCCGTTTTACATTTTTTTTTAAATATTTTTTTTTTTACTTTTAGTGGTACCGTAAATTTTCTTCTTTCCGTCCGGATAGCGACTGTTTCTTGTTAGGTTCTCCGCAAATTATGCGTGCGAATCGGATCAGAGGCGAAAATACGAAACATTTTCGAAGGTAGCTTGGGGACTGCGCGCGAGAGTAGTGTTAGACCGACGCTATGATTTCTAACTGGACGGAGGAAGAAATATCATCAACGCTATTCCATCGGCGTAAAGAAAACTAAAAAAATGCCAAAATCTAGTGATTCTTGTGACTTCAATAATACAATTTCAAAGATTATATCGTGCACCTATTGAGGTAAGATTCTGGTAATCAATTTGAGCCAAGCACGGGAGATTCTTTAATGAAGAAAACTGGTCTGTTGGACACACCATGTTGGGCTATGCTTTGTGGAATTTAGAAAGTACAACGATTCGTCTTAAGAAATAGTGAAAATTGATATTGAGGAGTCCTTCCCTTTGGTAAAAGTTAAAAGGTTCGGGCTACAAATAAACATAATAGAAATTATAGGGGCTTGGCTTGTAAAGGTATATTTATCTGTGAGAGTGTTATGTCATGTTAAGAGTGTAAAATGCCTGGGAAAATGTTATACAATTTTAACATGGGTTTCTAATTCGGTGTGCTCCCTCCCTTAAGCATTTCAGAGGGCTCCCCGCGATGTAGTCGTTAATCTTGTCTATTATCACCAGTCTTCACATTATTTGATCAGAATGAAGGGTGTAACATAATTTTTTTTCCTTCCTGGAGCACATTGTTCGAAGTGAGTAACATGATGTTTTGATCAGAGGTTGGCAGTGGTTATTGTTTTGAATAGGTGTTATAGTATTGGTTTTCTTATACAAATCAGGACATACGTGTGTGTATTTTCAACTAGTGAGCTTGCATTCTCTCACGTGCCAAAGCAAATGTGTTATTTTGTTTATAGATGTTCCAATTATAAATTTTCGCCTTAGATTTGGTTAGTACCATAAAGTTAATAAAATCGAAATAGCAAAGAATACGAATACGTAATATGTCGGATTGTTTGGACAAACAAATTACAGTAGTCCCTTTCTTAAACGTCCTACGGTTAGTGCACTTCCGTTCACCGTCCTAGTAAATATAGAGAGTCGAAGAAATTGAAGGTGGTAATTCTGTTGTTTTTCCTCTTTTTCAATAAAGTAGTTACCTAAATTTGGAGAGGTTCTGTTTAGGCATAGGCCTGACGACCTATTTAAGACGGAAACTTGATTCCGTTATAACTGTAGTGCACTGTATAAATCATGACTGGAAATTTTCACTTATATTTTTTTTATTAGCTAACATTATATCTTTGTGTATGTATTATTACGATATATATATTTGTGTGTGTGTGCACACACTGCATTTTACACTAAAATCTGAGGGAGTTGGCAAGAGTCAAGTGGCGACCATAATTTAGTTACTACGTAAGTATGCAGAACACTAGTTATGTGGTTCCTAGAAGGATCCTGAAAAAGAAACTTACTTACTTTACCAAATATGGGTATTAGATTCCCATGAGGCCATTATCGAGGTTGGTCCCAGACTGTTCATCTAGGCGAATCTTCCTTAAGCAAGTCTTACGTTGTTGAGAATGCACAGAGAGTAGGTGTCGGAAGAGTAAGATTGAAGAAGAGTGAGACTCATAGAGAACGTTCGATTCCAGTAAACCTTTCGTTCACAGTCGCGTCTCACACTCTAGTTTAGTACTTGCTTAAGCAACTCCCAGTATCATGTCCCTTGGATAAGATAGTGAGTAGTCAGCTATCTAAACAGCCTCGAGAAAACCTTCTGTCATCAGTGCCAAGTTCACAGGATACTTATAAAGAAAACGGGGACGTTAGCTACAATACACTAACGGGATCGAGTAGCATAATATGTCTATCGACTAATCCTCCAAACAGCTGTTAGTGGTCATTAACTCTTAGAACAGTAATCCATAAGATAAATGAAGTAATCCTTTTAAGCTAGTAAATTTATTACAAGATAGCTAAAATAGTTTATACAATAGAATTACAAAGTAAGAATTCCGAAGTAACTAGCATTTCTTCAAGATTTACAAGAGTTCTATTCAGTATTATATTTTAACCATTTATGTAGTTTATTTTCATAATATTAAACATCAAATTGAATACCCTTTATGTCATTGGCTATCTCACGACTGTATGGTAGTCTACCTACGTCCGAAAAGGAAAGTGTGGCAAAAATAATTTACTAAGCTAGAGTTAATGATCTGAATGACGGAAAGATGTTAAAGTCCGAAGTTTCAGCCTCCCAACCTTCATATCTGCACTTTCTTTGCCGTATTTTAGTAGTAAATATTAAAAATTCATTTCTTACATACCTGAAGAAGCTTCAGCACTAAGTGTTGACTGACACTCCGTACGACGATGTTGAACCAAGATCCGCACAAGGCGAACACCATACAAGACTCACCCCCAAAATCACCTCGAGAATTTCTGTTTTTAATTTTTATATGCGCCGTATGACGTAAGATCACCCACTCAGAAACTGAGTCGGCAGAAGCCGTTCTTAGTTTTTTGGTTTTGAGATAAAGCTGCACAATTTTATCAAACCCTGTCATTCCCTTCCTTTGGAAAAATAACGCAACCCAAGACTTCTAGGATGTGCATAGACACTGACGAATTTAGAATGATTCTGAGCGTCATACTTCAGGAGAACTCAATTCCGTAATTTTCTTAATTGCGTAGAATAGAGATCTCAGAAACGCTCTGACTTTTGTTCGTCACGTACTTCACGGAATTGTTTGCTCATAATTTAATACGTGTTTATCATCGGCTACTTATTTACGTCAATCCTTCTATCGTGGCTTGCTCTGTTACCTTTTCCAAAGGTGTGGGAGAATTAAAAAGACACTAAAAATAACAATCATGTTGGCATGGTGCCTACAAGAACCAAATTTCAATAACGATCCTCTACCGACTTTCCTCAAGAGTAGGGTCACTTCATGTCAGTAGTGGCCGAAATAAATCAGTGGCGGCTTCCCCTAGTTTCAAGACCAGGCTAATGTTACACCGTAACATCCGCTGAAACTTGGACTTTAAAAAAAGAAAACAGAAAAAGAAAAAAAATGCATCAAGTTACTCGACAGAGTTGTTGGATCTACTATGCGTTTTCAGATGAACAGATAATACCTTTACTTTTCTTCTTCCATTTTTTTTCTTAATGATACAGTCATAGGTTTTACCTGTCCGGGTAAATAACAATACGGATTTTATTCTAAGTCGCAGCTACAATACGTATAACATTAAAAGCAGAGAGTTGCACACAGTTAAAGCTATTGATCGCAGTTAAAGATGTGGAAAGCTTGTTACTTTGAATAAATTTGGTATTACCTATAATTTAAAGTTATTAACTGAATAATCGTGTGTTAACCTTTTACCCTTACGCATAGTGGGTCCAAGCACCAAACAGTCGTGAAATATCCATTGCTACATTGGTACAACATAGTTAATTATTACTATTATATAATTTATATTAATACTATATAATGACTAATATTATATTAAAATAGACCTGACTCATATAAATAATATACATGCAATGATCTTAATGAACATTGGAAATTTTAATCGACGACATGATGGAGAATGCCAGGTACTGTTGCTGGTACTTGGTTAATGATGTGTGTTGCGGGTACCCCGAAAGAAGAGGGTTACTAAATTAAATTTTGATAATACCAATGGTTTTCTATAAAGGAGTACCAGAGTAATTTCGTTAAGGTACAATAAACTCTATATCAAATGCAAGATAAGTTGTGATGTCTGGGTATGGTACATTTATTTTTTTTTTGTTATTGCAAGCTTGATGATATTACAGTTTGTGGTTTATATTGGAAAACTACTACTTACTGAATACTTACTACGTACTGCATACTTACGTAAGTTACTACGTAAGTATGCCTAGTATGTAGACATGACAATTTTTGTTTCACAATTATTTTCGTGTCTTTCCTGTCTAAGAAAAGGTATAACTTATGCAATCGTAGCTTATTAATTAAATAGTCTAACCTTCTAACAACTACAGTTTTTATTTATTTATTTATTTACAGGCTGTAATATGTGTTCGATGCCTTGCTTCTTCCTCTCATAGAGTTTACATAGTTATGGATCCTAAATTACAAAGTGAAATTAACGAATAAAAATTGCAAAGCTAATTAAGTTCTAGAAACCCCATACAATTTCCAAAAATAGAGCCTACATGGATTTCATTTCTATTTATTGAGTCCAGGAGGCAATACGCTCACTATTTTAAAAATTTTGGTTCCTCCTAAGTTCTACCAGCAGAATTAATGATTATCATATTCCAAATTTTGTTGTAGTTAATTATTAACCTTCTGTAAGTTTACCAATATCTTACTACCAAAATAAAACAAAGAAAAAAATATTATCCTTCGAACCAACAATTCATAATTCCTACATTAGGGTTAAGCCATCTCAACAATAGATTGACCTTGTATTCCTTGTCGCAGCAAGGGCTCTTCAGTCTTAACCTATAATTTAAGAGGCAACATGAGATACTCACTCATGGCCGAGTGGCGGGTATCTTATATAGCTCCATGCAAAACTTATTAAGCCTAATCATTCTACATTTATGAACAGTGGGGGTTCGAACCAATTTCTCCAAGGTTTCGCTGCCTCAGGAGTCAAATATAGGTCTTGTTTTTGTTTCTCATTTCTGTATTAATTGAACCTAAAGTATTTTAATTTCACTATAAACAAAGTCCCTTGGTTATTGCGAATTATGCTAACTGTACGATAAATTGGCATACTCTCATCCGTAATTGGGTTATTCTTTCAAACTGAATTGAATATATACAAGAATTCAACTGATCATTAAGCGAAGATTTACATTGAGCGTACTAACAATCACATAATTACAATATGAGTATTTTTTTTAAACCTAATTAACTAGCAATTAACTTAATTCAATAGCAATGCTCGGAACGGCAGCCGACCAGCGAGAATGCTGCGTTTTCTATTATTATTATTATTATTATTATTATTATTATTATTATTATTATTATCGCTATTATTATGATTATCATTATCATTCATATAATTATTACCATTATCATCATTAATAATAATAATAATAACAACAATGACAAAAAAAATATTGTTAACGGAACCTTTTAATACAGGAAGTAGGTAACATTCACTCTAGGTTAGCCGCCTTCCGGCAGCCGGATCCGATCATTGTTTAGAAAGAAACAAAAATTATTTTTAAAGCTATTAAGCTTGTTGACATTGTTATTTCTATATCGTTTGTTCTACACTCTTCAATGCGTTTTTTGAACAGGCTGAGCGATAACAGCTTGTCTGTGGCTAGAAGTATTTCCTGTTTGGTAGGCTGTTTCCGCTCTCACGTAATCAATGTTGTGAACTTGAACTATGTTGTATAATGCGTCACTAAGGAAGGGGTTTAATCAAGAGGTATCCTTTCGTGGATGAAGCATAAAAATCAGCTACAGTGGCGTCGATCGAATTTTACGTTCCGGTGAAACAGTTGCTTGTATTTCAAAACGGCACAAAGAATATCTATAAAGTGTATTTAGCTCCGCTCGGTTAGAAAAACACAAAAGGATGCCCTTGGGTACCGGACATCAAAGTATACATATATAACGTTATTATGTAGACAATGATTGAATTGGTAGAACAGGAGTCTATCACCTGTAAATCAAATTATTGTTGTTTTTACCGAAGCTGTGTTTGATGCTTCTATCCGGTTAACATATACAACAAAAGATAGGTCCTAAGGTATTTAACATACCCAAGTGTTCTTTCCTATTTATAATAGAAAGGAACACCAGGAAAGTGAGTCAGGACAAGTTATTGAATTCGGATGCTCGGTTGAGTTCCACTACGACACTTGCTGATTTACCACATTCACAAGGGTGGCTATTCACCTAGACTCTACACTGATGGACGAGTTGAATTCGGATTCTCTATTGAGTTTCTCACCTGTATGTATCACTAAGACACTTGCTGATTTACCACTTTCACAAGGATGGTTGTTCACCAGGTCTACACATTGATAAACGAAATGATGCACTGGGAATCGCTGGCACATATTTACTAATTTGGACTATGGTGGCCTTTTGGCGTTGATGGGCCTCTTCCCATGGAGGGGCACATGGTTCCGGAAGAAATTTGATGTTGTCCTAAGGCGGTTACTCCTTCTATTGGATCCCATACCAAGGTTAATAGTATTGGGTAAAGTGCAGTGAAGATGTAAATTCGTGCTAATTTCTTCACCACCATCGGGTAAATTTGGACGTCGGTCTAATTTTATAAGAGTTCAGTTCCCACTGGAGTCGTCTCTTGACAGCATCCGGCGGTAGTATCTCTGGACTGGACCCTATCAGATGAAGTCGAGGGTTGGCGTGGTTTACCTCTATGCCTTGTCTAGGGAGTGACTAGGTAGAGTACTCAATTGTCCTAAAATATAGAAAACATTTGTAATTTTGTGTTAAAAACATTCTGGCGTACATGAGAGATATTGTATAACGGATTACTATGAGGGATTCTATTCATCCAAGCGTCATTTAATTTTGCATGAGTGGATTTGGTTTTCCCCTTTATAAAGTCATGTGCGCTGACCACACATCGGAGAATTGATAGTAAAGTTGAATATGTAGGAATAAATAGAAGAATTTCGCCTATGCTGGTTTACGCTCTAAATCTGATTTAATACAACAACAACTTGTGGGACTCTATTATTTGTCAAATGTTGTAGAATGAACATGTGGGAGGAGACCTTGGAATAGACATATAAATTACTTGTGTTCAACAGATCCTAGTTTTCCTACCTTCCATTTTCTGGATCTTATTTCGTAATGGAAGGGGGGGAAGAGAGAGAAGTTTCTGAACACTAGCTTCTTACAGTTTTTTTTTAATACGGTAATTGTTTAGGTTAAATTTCTTGGGTTTAAATATTTAACCAAAACCTTCTTATAAGCTAGAATATCCGAATTCTTATAAACTAGCCAGATTCGTTTTTCAATTTTTCTAAATTTCTACTAATAACTCTACAATCTGTCGTCTGTTGTATCATTATAAAACGTTGTCAACATTACTCAATTCAGTTTTTATAACTAGTGATATTTTCTCTTTTTATGAGATAAGCTCATACTTTTAACTAGAACCTTGTGTTCTTATAAACAAGCCCTATCTTTATATCAATACACCTTCCTAGTGAATGTACTGAATCAGGTGGAACTGACAGCTAAAACTAATTTGTTTAACCTTTTTAATTGATACCAATTTGCCAAATTTTAAATTTAGGCTTTCTTTTATTTGAATTAAACGGAAAGGTAAGAATTAATCAAAATGGGTTTTACTATACGTCTTCCATCCAATGTGTTCCTTATGCCAATTTCTTGGTTGGTCCAACATCTATGGTTTGCATTCCTGGTCCATGGAGGTGCCAAGCGGCTGGCTTGATTCTGAAAGAGACACTTAACCTAACACAAATTTAATTTAGGCAAATTAATGCACTGTTGAGGTACTGTGTAAGATCACAAGTGTTGATTTAACTAGATAGCAGATATTTAAGTAAGCTGAATCATGAAGCACTCGAATTGCGGCGTGGACGATGGGTCATACGAGGCGAGAAAAAAAACTGGGGGGGGCATAAATTTTACAATTTTGAAATGACGAAGTTCTGCTATAAACTTTCAATTGAAGGAGATATATCGTATATCTCCTACCTTAGCGTTCTTATCATTAATCAAGTAACTGAGATCGGATATAGCTCTAATATGTTCGAATTTTTATTACTCTCAGTACTATCTAATGACAATGACCGTGTAATTATTATAAAACCTGCTTCGGCAGAATGCAGAATGCCCGCCGGAATCTCCCGGAAAATAAAAATTCGAACGGAGCAAGGAGGCACTGAGCGACCTAAGTGTACGGGGGGCACGTAAAAGCTAAAATTACTAAAGAAAAGGAAAACGATTGATGAATATATACAATTCCCAGATGATTTATTTATTTATTTATCCATTACTCATACCAGAGCTGTTTCTCGCTTCACAATAGGTAAAAATAATTCGTTCATGGGAATACAGTTCTGAATATTAATGTATAAGCTGCAATGACTCTGTTCGCTAGACACGTTTCCACTGCACTACATCTGATGAGACCACACAACGAATGTAAGGAAGGTTATGAGTACAGTCGTACGACAATTAAGACACAGGAAATTACCGAAAGTAATTACAAACTAGTGATGCAATCACCTCAGTGTCTAAGGACTGAGGCAAGTGATGCATAATCATGTTTCCGTTGATTACAAGTCCGCAGGCATACAGAGAGGAATGGAAACATAATTACAGACCGGAAGCTCACCGATTTATTACAGTAATTTGTTACGTAAACGTTGCTCATGGACTACTTACTCACTACTCAGCATCTGATGGACGATGCTGAAGACTCGCCTAAGATAGGTGAGAACAAACCTGTGCTAAAAAGTATATTTATCACATTTATCTATTATGAACACCATAGCCTTACTTTATGAACTTCCTATAGTTATGATTGTCATAAGTTTGGCCGATTGCAAATCGGAATGCTAACGTTTTCGTAGATTTACCAAATTTGTTTACACTATGTAAGGCAATAAGTATCGCAAATATTTTTGTGGGGGTCACGCCGGCTCAGAGAGCGGACATGGGATTACTGTCCCGTTTACAAGCCGTACTAGTATAATAGAAATTATATTATTATTAATATTATTATTATTATATTACTCTTACTACTAATGAGAGACGCATTCCGACATAAACTTACAGGAATGCGGAATAACGTAAAAATGTAATGTGGCGGGAGATCACGGGTTATTCTGTACCGTGCAATTTCTTCGGTGCTGTCGAGAGGATGTATAGAGTAAGAGAGAGATAGGATGAGGAGAAACACATTCAGGTGCGCGCGCATTCACTCGATAGAATCTCTATACTCTATACATGTTTGAGATTATAACCGGTATTGTCTGGTTTGTGATTAACGTGAATCTAGTCACTTCAATTCCTAGCAAGTTGGCCACCCTGCAGGAAATATATGACTAGTATAGGAAGTTACTGACAACCAATATGTAGGGATAAGAATGATCAAAGTAAGAGTATAATGCAAAACTGAACCTTATCCGAGGCATTTCATATGCACCTAACTAAACATAGCTCGTCATGATAAGTACGGCAAACATTTTGTTATTTATTTATTTATATTTTAAAACCTCCCACCCACGTCAAATTTGCATAGATATTATAAACGGAATATGTTGAAATATATTCAAGCGTCCGATAGCGGACTCGTGCTGGTGTTCATTGCTTTTTTTTTCGGCTGTACAATACCACACTGAAAAACACTAATAGACACAGTAAAAGTTCATAATTAAAGAACACTATAAGCGGTTACATTGAAAAAAGTATTTTAATTTTGTAAAATAGGCAGTTTAACCTACGGTGACGTTTTCGCGCGAGTTATTTCCTATGGAATGCACTCAATCAACCTATTTCCGGCGATAGTGCTTCTCACCACAGGTACGGTACTAAGTGTATATGGAACCAAAACATCCGTTGATAACGTATCATTCATATTTAAATCGCAAGTTACATCATAGTGACGCTGTTGAAGTAAAATTAAGTTCTCTACTTATCGAGCAACTCCAAGGAAGGAAATGTATGCTTCCTAGTTTATTCATTGCCCACTGTATACATGTAATTCCTGTTTCTCGCCCTGCCTACGTAAGTTTAAAAAGTTTACACTGCACTCTTGTTTGAGTTTCTTCAGAACTCAACTAAAAAAAGAGAAAATTGGAAACGTTACACAATTCAGCTCTCGCACCTAAATGAAATGAAATTGTAAAAAAAAAAAACAAAAACTGAAATACCACTATCATTTTAATAGATGGGCCCCACTTTAGGTTATTTGTATTTTTTTATAATTATGAACATTACCTCTATTATTCATTGGAAAATAACACACTAGGTGTTTACATTTGAAGATGTCTACCAGTCTTAATGAACCAGGCTCGTTGTTCTGTAACAAACAAGGTGCTCACTTTTGTGCGATAAATTTCTTTCCTCCGTTTTTCCCTAGGCGTAGGAGTATCCAATATTCCAGGACTTTTCTGGAATGGATTAATTTGGAATACGAACGTCCTACTGTACGAGGTATTAGATTGTGCAGTCGGCTTCGCATATGGTGGTATATAGGCGCCTGTTCATCATACTTGAGGCGGCTTTTGATAAAAAAAAAACTTTCCCTTCTAGTAGCTCTACCTTAGTCTATGTCGCTGTCATCGCTCTCGTCACCAGAGATCGGTGTTGAGCGGGGATAGTACTTCTTAAGTCTTTCTATTGTTACTATCTGAGTCTTATTGGGATCTGATGCCAGTGCTATTTTACATGCTTTACTAGCATGGATAGCCTGTAACTCATAAGGTCCTATAAATTTCTCGGCTAACTTAGGGCTAACGTTCTTTTTCGGAATATAATCTCTTAGTAAGACTAAATCTCCAACCTTTAGCTTAATAGGCTGCCTAGTTTGATCCACTCGTACCTTTGTTTTTGCCTGTGTTTTCTCCATGGCCCTCTGGGCCAATCTACGTATCAAACGAAGTTGTTTCTGGTGTTCCATAATCTTGGGAAACTTATAATGGACCGCCGTTTGATTGGGGAACCTAGCCTTTTGACCAAAAAGAATTTCAAAGGGAGAAAACTTCCTAATAGGGGAGGTGGAAATATTATAAACTTAGGCACACAACCGCACATATTCTGCCCATTTTGTAGGTTGTCTAGCAGTATATTTAGCTAAAAACTGCGAGATACCTGTATTGAATTGTTCACATAAGTCATTAGTAGAAGGCTTAAATGATGCTGTGCGAACGTGCTTTATTTCGAACAGATTATTAAATTCTGCCATCAGCGATCCACAAAAATTTGAAGCTTGATCTGTTAGGATGGTCTTTGGAGAGCCATACCTGGTGATAAGCTCGTCCAATATGGCTTTAGCCACGGCAGGAGCTCTTATGTTACGTAACGGCACCAGAATTACAAAATGGCTCAAGTACTCTACCATTACCAATATGTAGGTATATCCGAGACTCTGCTGGAGAGGCCCGTAAATATCCAAACTCCATCTATGAAAAAGTTCGTCTTTAACAGGCAGAGGGTGAAGAAACCCTTGCTTCTTCTCACGAGGGATGTTTACCCTTTGACATTCTTCACAAGTGCGTATATATTCTGGGTCGTTGGTCTGGGTCTGGTGCGTATATATTCTGCGTATATAAAGTGTTAATTATCTTCCCCATGTGAGGGAAATAGTATCGTTCGTTTGCCTTGGAGTAAGTGCGGGCGAACCCGGAATGGCCTCCGCACAAAGGCGAAGAATGAACTTCTTCTAGAATGTCGGGAATGGCTTTCTTGGGTATCACTAATTTATTTTTTCCATTCATAACTCTGTATAAGAGATCACCCTCAAATCTGTAAGGTTTCACCGCCTTACTCCCTGGGTCAGTGTGCAGTTCGCTAATTAGTTCCGCAATCTGTGAATCCTCACGTTGCAAGCGTTTCATATCCAATTTTGGGCTCAAGCTAAGAGTGCAAATATCCACACAATCCTTCTCTTGTCCATATTTGGAGGGCATTTCCTCTTTCAACGGGCATCTTGACAGGAAATCGGCTGTCACATTATTCCTCCCCTTGACATGTTCAATGGTGAATTGGTAGGGTTGTAAACGAATAGCCCAACGCATTAGCCTAGAGTTAAGCATTTTATTGTTCCTTAAGTAACATATACCACAGGCATCGGTCCTAACCTTAAATGGCCGATCAGCCAAATGATGGTGGAAGTGGAGAATTGTGTTTGTTATAGCAAGAGATTCCAGTTCAGGCGTCGAATACCGCTGTTCAGTAGGAGTTAATGATTTAGAAAAATAACCCAAAGGATGTTCCTTCTTGTCCTCCTTTACCTGCGCAATATAGCCACCAATCCCGTCTCTGCTTGCGTCCGCGTAAACTATAACCTCTTGAGTCGGGTCGTAGTGTGCCAAAATGGGAGAGGTAATAAGACTTTGCTTTAGAGTGTCCCACGCCTTCTTTTCTTTTTCCCCAAACTCAAACTTAACGTTCTTTTTGGTCATCGCTGTCAATGGTTTAGCGATTTTAGAAAAATCCTTCACATAGGATCTATAGAAAGAACATAATCCTATAAAACTTCGAACCTCTTTAACCGTAGACGGGTATGGAATTTGCTTAATAGCCTCTATTTTTGCAGAATCAACTCTAATTCCCTTGGAACTTACAATATGACCCAAGACACTGGCTTCTTCATACCCAAAGAAACACTTTTTAGGGTTGAGTTTTAGATTAGCTTCTCTTAGTCGTGATAAGATTACTCTAGTCCTCTCTAGCATTTCAGGAAATGACGAAGAAGGGCAGATGAGGTTGTCGATATACACTATCAGATATTTCCATTTTATATCTGCAAAAATAACATCCATCATATTTTGAAAGAGAGCGGGCGCGGTACTAAGTCCAAAAGGTAGTCGCAAAAATGCAAACTGTCCTTGCGAGCAGGAGAAGGCTGTCTTCTCTACATCGCTAGGCCTAATTCTCATTTGGTGAAAACCTGATAGTAAATCTAATGTATTAATGTATTTAGCTCCATTTAGGAATGTCAGAATGTCGTCAATTCGCGGAATTGGCTGGGCGTGGGGCCTCAAAATTTTGTTGAAAGATCTGTAATCCGCACAGAACCTCATAGAGCCATCTTTCTTGGGAACAATCACGACCGGGCTGCTATATGGACTACGAGAGGGCTGAATGATCTTACTTTCCAGCAACTTTTTTACTTCTGCCGCTACTCTTTCTCTCTGTCTAGGTGTCTCCCGATATGGAGGAGATGCCACTGGAATATCGGTAGTAACCTCCAAAGGACACATAAATTTGTCAGTAGCGGCCGTGAGACAGGACTTACCCCATGCCACTACGTCCCGAAATTCCATAAGTAAATCTAGCAGTTGTTTCCTCTCCTCGGGCTCTAAATCTTTGCTTACATTCAATGCCTTATCTAGCTCTTCTAACGTTTCGGGAATTTTCTGGGGAGCATCCGGTATCTCATTATCACCCTCATCTTCTTTATTGGTGACACGAATAACTTGATGTATATTGCAAATTTCCTCCTTGGGGTGGGTTGGAGTAGTCTGGAGACATGGAGTCAACTTTCCTATATAGAGGCCATTCGGAAGTGTTTTTGACCGATCTGAGGAAGCAAAGATTGTAATTATGATTTTATCAGTTTCACTCAAAACTGGTCCAGGAGGTATAAAACAGGAATACCAATAAGGAATCCCCCGGGAGGGGGTGAATTCCCAAATGGTCACTAACGGATGCGGAATTGGAATTTCCACATCATAATGCGCTTTTGCTGGCACCCGAACATTAGTGGGGAGGTGCACTTTATGAGATGAGTCAGTATATAGTTCGTTGAGTTCAGTACCGAATCCTAAACAATCTCTAGCAGGACCAGGATCTTTTTCTAGGGAGTCCTCAGGGAGGGTGCCTTCAACACTGAGGAGGGAGGGATTCCCATCTGTACGTATGATTGAATTATCCTACTTATCTTTTTGAGCAGGAGGATTTATAGCGGAACTAGCAGAATGCTTCTCGCTAGCGTCTTCTATGGACGTTTTAGCGGGAATATTCCTCAAATTTTCTAAGTTACGTTCTTTAAATCTAGGAGGATGGGGTGTATGGCAACGTCTTCCACGTTTTCTCATAGAATGAACACTGTCAGTTTGGATGATTGAGACGCTTCTCTTGCCCGTTTCTATTTGAAAGGGTTTTTGTTCTGCTATAATCGACCGAAACGGGATGTGTGAATTTACATTCGTGGTATGACATTGTCTACTGTGTTTGGGGTTCGATGCCCTATGTGCATCTGACTTTCTTGATAAAGGAAGACTGTTATTGGGTGCGTAGGATACTAGCCTATGATTTTGCTTTCCTCGTGAAAATCGCTCTACATGGGTCAAGTCTAAGGTACTGATCGTACGCCTATGAAAACCTCTGTAACTCTTGGGGATCTCGAACCACAGGTCTCCAGCATGATTTCCATCCTTATCAGCCAACGATAGGTACCGCGAATGTATTGAAAGACAATAACGGTGGAGGAAATCTGCTCCTAAGATTACGACATAAGCGCAATCTTTAGCACTAACTATAGCCATATCCATATACTCTCTCGAGGTGGTTTTCAAGTGGTCCCGAAGATAGAATGATAATCGCACCACTGGAAGAAAATCAGAGGGTTTACTTCCCACTCCCCTTATTTTCACATACCCTTTCAATCGGTCAGCGATTGGGAATCGATATGAGAGATATCTATCGCTGATAAGGCTTATCTCAGCCCCAGAATCAATAAGACCGGAAGTCCAGGTGGAGCCAACCTTAATCTTCACGGTACACAATCGTCCTCCTCCCATCCCTATGCCAAAATTATTAGAGCAACTAAGGCGATAGGGTTTTGTTTCATCCCCCGCCTCTATAGGATCCGTGCAACAAATTCCAACACTGACAAAGTCAGGGTTTTCCGGGATCTTAGATGAGCTAGCAATCGTACTACGGTAGGTCGACTCGGGCATGTCACGCTGCAAAAACATTCTCCTTGCTGTTTCAAATCGTTTCAGAGCTTCCAACCAGCTTTCCAAATTATTTTCTTCCTCAATAGTCGATAAACAATAATATAAGGCTTCTGGGCGCAATCCCGTTCGCATCCTGCTTAATAACTCTGTGTCTTCTATTCTTCCATTGAGTAGTCTCAGGTCTCGCTGTAAGGCATATACGTATGCCATACTATCTTCATTGACCTGCTGCCTTCTGCATGCTAAGTCAAATTCCAATCGAGCTAGGAACTCAATCGATGGTAGTGCTTGGCACAAATGAGCAGCCAATTCCTTGTATCCAAGGCCTGCCAGCTGTGACTCTTCCACCTGATAGAAATCTTGCGCAGAACCTTTTAAACAGGCAGGTAAATAACATGCTTTGTCGAAATCCGTCCAATCATAAATACGTCCGACTGTATCAAACTCTTCTAAAAAACGTTCCACCGATTCCTTTCTATCGCCACTGAAAGTTGGTATGTTTACATTCGGGTAGACACGGAGCGGGACTGAAAAACATTCATTCTTAGAGAGATCTCTATCTCCTTGTGGAGGTGGAGAAATTTGGCAAGGCTGTTTCCGAGAAGCATGCTTCGGTGCGGAGTTCAGGACTGGGTAATGGATAAACATGGGACTTCGCTTTAGATCCTTATCTTCTTTATTTCCAGTACTTCCGTCTTTCTCTTCCATATCCGGTTGCGTTCTCTTCGATTCTTTTGTCAAGCTGTTTTCTTGAGACGAGAATTCCTTTTTAAAATTGCAAGGTCTTAAGTTGGTACCTAGGACAGAGGCAAGTTCATTCTTTACTTCCTCCTTAATTGCAACTAAATCCTTCCTGTCTAGATTCTTATATCTACAATCTAATTTTTCTTCTTGTGAGGATCGGGTTCGATTCTCAGGCTGTTCTTCGTTAAGTACTAAATGTGCCTGACTTCCTCGTCCGGTGCTTGACTTGTTGCTATAATCTTCTTCGATGTTGTGGGGGGCTTTCCCACTCCAATTTTGCAGGTTGTGGCGGCTTAACGCGGACGTATTCTCAGCAACTTCGCCTGACCGGGTGACAACAGAGAGAGGGATAGAACTATTTCCCGACCTCCCTGGTTCTATAAGCCGCCCATACTTCTGCATCTCCTTAGTAGCAGGGGATTCAGATTGGCTTTCTTCTGCGCTGTTTTCTTCCGCCGATGTTGAGCTATAATTGTCTTCATACGAAGTTTCGTTAAAGTCCGAAGTGCGTTCTTGAGCGGAGGTAGGCAATGACTTATGTTCTGTCACCACTTCTTGCAGGAATTGCACTGATTCTCCGAACTCAGCGTACTCGAAAATCCGCTCGATGTTTCGATTTATTGCTTCTTCGGTCCAACGCTGGTTATCTCCTTCATTTTCTTCCCCGTTTTCATCTTTCTGTTCTTCCTCCTTTGTTTCTTCTTCTTCCTCAGGGATGCTAGGTAGCGTCGGTGATCTGGAAGGGGATCGTCTGGTTGTTTCTAAAGTGGTCCCCTCTTTGATCCTGCGCGGGGTTGATGCGACAGCGGTCTTCCAGTCTGAAGGGCTAATTGTTCCCTCCGGACTCTTGACCAGGGGTGGCCTGGAGTCTTCAAATTCCGTGGTGTTACTTATTGAGTGTTCGTAGAAGTCGTCAGAACTAAAGCAACCCTCGGCTAACAGGTGTAGTTCATATTCCAGCGCTTCCCTACGCATAGCTTCCTCGTCTCTCTCATCTTGCTCATCGGTCCCCGAATGGGACTGCGATAACGCTTCTGGTATACTAATTAAATTATCTACCCCTTCGAGCTGTACAATTTTATCCTCTAACGGAAGTCGATGATTAAACATGGAAGGTACGGTCTGTGTTGTCTTAGACGATATCACTTTCAAATCAGGATTTGTCTGAATTCTAATTATTTTTGGAAATCTATAATCTGTCTGAATGCTAATATTTTCTGTATTCGTAACTGGATCTGTTTGAATTCCGATATCAAATTTGTCCAATATAGCGTCCGTTGGCAAGAGAACATTGGAGGGGTCTGCTCGGTCGGTCTGGAAAATAATACCAAGTTTTTCACAACCGACCTCACTTCTTCTAATCACGGTAGTTTGAACCTTTTTATTCGCCATATTCCGCACTAAAGGTCTTACCAGCTTGAGTACTAAAGGGGAGAGATTCGTCCTCATCGATTCCTTAAGAGATGCAATTTTAGCTTCATCTATTCTTATGTCTGTCTGGGGGCTTACGATTTCTGGGGGCTTACAATTGCTAATTCTACTTCGAAGGACTGAAGTTGGAACTCCGACTGCTCTGCCGCAGGCGGTGTGATTGCTTCAGATACTTCGAATTTTACGGGAAGATAAATTTCAATTGGGCTAAGAAGCCCAGTCGTTAAGTCATCTTCCCTAGTAGGTTGGGCTGCCGAATCATTGATGTATGATTCTGGCATAATCCCTGGTTCTAACGATACTGACCCTTTCATTATTTCGCCAATGATATCAGATTCTACTTCGATGGTAGAGATCGGGTCTGAGTCCAATTCCACTGTTTTCTGTTTTAGGGCTTTTTCGAATTCTTCCTGTAAATTCAGGGAATTTCGATAAGATCTACTATTTTCTCCAAGAGGAGTTTCTTCAAGTCCCTCAATGTTAAACATTTTTCTAGGTAAGGGATTTGGTTTCGCTGAGCACAGGGGGCTGGATGCCGCCAACGGGGTATCTTCACAACCTGTCCGTGGTGCGTCCTGCACTGTGGAACTAGGGTTCGAAACCGGCGTAGGTGGGTCTAAGTACTGTGTTCGGTTCCAGGTATCAGATATCTTTCTCGAATCAGTCTCCACCCAGAGACCAAATTCTGGTCGTCTTGTTCCTAACGCCTTCCTCTTATCACAATGAATGCAGTACACATTTCCAAACCGGTCTTGTATAATACAATGCTTTCCATCGGGAAAGGGTGAGTATGGGCACTGTCGAAAGCCCAATTCCCGGAGAACTTGTTTGAACTTTTTACTAAAACTCATATTGTATTATTTGTATGTTGCGTGGGAGTCAGTATTTTTTTTCTTGACATTGCTAACATATTCTTATCCGCTACGTGTTATAGTAACCTATTTAAAACAATAAATTATATACTGCTATTATCTTTTACCACTTCCTTCCCTTCTACACTTCCGATAGACCCGACTTTCCTTTTGTTAAACAAAATAAAAGTAACTCGTGTACACGTATTAGAGCTTATTTGAAAGGTTGAAGAGAAACATTAAGATATCCAATTTTTATTACCAACGGAGCTTGTTGAGTTTTGCAATTCTCAGATGATTGGGTGTAGTCCGGTATTCAAAAAGTGACGAGGGACAGTGTCCGAACAGAAATCAAAGTTTTATTCCTATAAAATTACTCCGTAACTTAGATATATTATTTTCTTTTGCATTGCCAAGAAAAAACTTCCGCTCGCGCAAAACAAATGTTTAGCTACACCACTGAATAGTCATTAAATATCAACATCACTCTAAAAGAATATTAGACAAAATACTAAACCTAAAACATAAATATAAATACAAAATAAAAAAATATATATATAATTACTTTACCTACAACAATAGTTTGGCAAAGAAAAATCCAGAGTATGGAGGGAGGGATCGGAGAAAAAGCGTCAAGACAGTGAAAATGCTACCCGGAAAAGCCTCCACCAAAGTTATTACGATATATATATTTGTGTGTGTGCACACACTGCATTTTACACTAAAATCTGAGGGAGTTGGCAAGAGTCAAGTGGCGACCATAATTTAGTTACTACGTAAGTATGCAGAACACTAGTTATGTGGTTCCTAGAAGGATCCTGAAAAAGAAACTTACTTACTTTACCAAATATGGGTATTAGATTCCCATGAGGCCATTATCGAGGTTGGTCCCAGACTGTTCCTCTAGGCGAATCTTCTTTAAGCAAGTCTTACGTTGTTGAGAATGCACAGAGAGTAGGTGTCGGAAGAGTAAGATTGAAGAAGAGTGAGACTCATAGAGAACGTTCGATTCCAGTAAACCTTTCGTTCACAGTCGCGTCTCACACTCTAGTTTAGTACTTGCTTAAGCAACTCCCAGTATCATGTCCCTTGGATAAGATAGTGAGTAGTCAGCTATCTAACCAGCCTCGAGAAAACCTTCTGTCATCAGTGCCAAGTTCACAGGATACTTATAAAGAAAACGGGGACGTTAGCTACAATACACTAACGGGATCGAGTAGCATAATATGTCTATCGACTAATCCTCCAAACAGCTGTTTGTGGTCATTAACTCTTAGAACAGTAATCCATAAGATAAATGAAGTAATTCTTTTAAGCTAGTAAATTTATTACAAGATAGCTAAAATAGTTTATACAATAGAATTACAAAGTAAGAATTCCGAAGTAACTAGCATTTCTTCAAGATTTACAAGAGTTCTATTCAGTATTATATTTTAACCATTTATGTAGTTTATTTTCATAATATTAAACATCAAATTGAATACCCTTTATGTCATTGGCTATCTCACGACTGTATGGTAGTCTACCTACGTCCGAAAAGGAAAGTGTGGCAAAAATAATTTACTAAGCTAGAGTTAATGATCTGAATGACGGAAAGATGTTAAAGTCCGAAGTTTCAGCCTCCCAACCTTCATATCTGCACTTTCTTTGCCGTATTTTAGTAGTAAATATTAAAAATTCATTTCTTACATACCTGAAGAAGCTTCAGCACTAAGTGTTGACTGACACTCCGTACGACGATTTGAACCAAGATCCGCACAAGGCGAACACCATACAAGACTCACCCCCAAAATCATCTCGAGAATTTCTGTTTTTAATTTTTATATGCGCCGTATGACGTAAGATCACCCACTCAGAAACTGAGTCGGCAGAAGCCGTTCTTAGTTTTTTGGTTTTGAGATAAAGCTGCACAATTTTATCAAACCCTGTCATTCCCTTCCTTTGGAAAAATAACGCAACCCAAGACTTCTAGGATGTGCATAGACACTGACGAATTTAGAATGATTCTGAGCGTCATACTTCAGGAGAACTCAATTCCGTAATTTTCTTAATTGCGTAGAATAGAGATCTCAGAAACGCTCTGACTTTTGTTCGTCACGTACTTCACGGAATTGTTTGCTCATAATTTAATACGTGTTTATCATCGGCTACTTATTTACGTCAATCCTTCTATCGTGGCTTGCTCTGTTACCTTTTCCAAAGGTGTGGGAGAATTAAAAAGACACTAAAAATAACAATCATGTTGGCATGGTGCCTACAAGAACCAAATTTCAATAACGATCCTCTACCGACTTTCCTCAAGAGTAGGGTCACTTCATGTCAGTAGTGGCCGAAATAAATCAGTGGCGGCTTCCCCTAGTTTCAAGACCAGGCTAATGTTACACCGTAACAGTATTATGCAAAGTTTATAGACCTGTGGAACTAAGTATCTCCCATAAACATTACTTCATTGCATAGAAGGCGAGGGAAGTAGATAATATCTCGGGATCATATTTTTTTCCTAATATAAAATTTATGGTAATTCTATAGTAGTTACGATCGTGTCCTGGGTTTATTTATTTTACGAATTTAACATTCCCCTTTATTTCCTCTCTCTTTACCTAGGATGCAACTCCACTAGATTTAAAAGGTTTATATTTTTTTTTAAAGAAGATTTTGATTTATATAAATACCGATACATCATACATTCACTCATTCATTTATTTATAGTCTCATATTTACTTATAACAATATTAGCTTTTTTTGTGCAAAAGTTAAGTTTATTCTAGTTACATCGTACATGTGAAGGTGCGAGTTTCTTCCTTAGTCGTCGTCGTCATATCGTGTCAACGTACTACTCTCTAGTTTTTTTTATAAACGCGCTTGTATCTTCCTGTCAGTCCTAACACCCATTATTGCCTGTGGTTTGTCTTTAATATATCCAGAGTTCAAGTAGAGTAGATTGCCTGTTTTAATCTCCATCGAGGCTTTGATAACTGGTTTATGCGTACGAGATGAGCTCCGGAAATGAATATAGTTATAAGATATTGTCTGAGTCTAGTACATAAACATTATCACACTCATCAAAACATCACACACTACACAAACACACACATGCCGCATCATATGTATATCACACTAACATCTAAAGTTAATCCTCATTCGATACACACATACATACACTTTAATACAATTATATAAACGTTAAACAAGAATTACATAGGATTACACACATTACATGGATATTTTATTTTTTTCTTTCCACGAATATTCACCTTTAGCAAAGAAAACGTATTTATATATATAGACGTATAAAGTGATAAAAATTAAATCCTACACTTGATATTTAGACTTTAGGGACATTCGGATTTCGAGCATAGATGAAGGTTTACGTTATCTGTTATTTCGTGTTTATTTTGTGTTTACTGCCATTGAGCGGGTCGATACCTGCATGGTAATGCTTTGTCACCTTTTCGGAAATAAATGGTATTCTAGTATTTTTTTATTCCAAGCTACTTGAGCATTTCTAGTATATTAGTACTAGTCTGACGAATGGTTTCCTTTATTTGAGGAGTTATTCACATTTTCTTGTATTTTGTTTTTCTTAATTTCTTATTTTAGTTAGACGTTTTATAAAAAAGTTAGCTTTGTTATTTGCGATCAGTGACTGATCTTTCAAGATAAGCCGATACTAAGAATGTCTTGTCGTCGTATCCCCCTCCTCTTTTCTTTTATGTGAATTCAAATGTATTGCTGCCGCTAGAGGAGTTATACTGAAAATAGCTCATGGAGACTGAACCACGATTTGGAAATTTCTCTGTTTTAGAATTGTTCTTAGAGCTATATGATTTACTAGATATTATTAAATGTAAGAGTATCCATATGGAAGATGTCCTGATGACGGCTGAAACGTGAGGTAAAATATTAAAGAAGATTTTTTTTTACCAGCAATTTTGCTTAAAGAACTTCGAGATCCCGGCCTGTCTAGCAGGGTATATTTCCTTAAAACGTATTCTCTTTTAATCCCCGTTTTGTTTTGTCCCTGCCCTAATTTTGTTTCGTCTTAATAAATTAATAACTTTCTTCCCATTAATTTGGAACTAAATTATATTAGTACGCGAACGTAAAAATTATTAAAAGGAAGGATTTAAAATTAAATAACTTAAATTCAGAATATTCAGCCACTCATTTAAGAATTAAGAAATATTCTGGTAATAGTCTGGCCAGAGAAATCGATTTTTTTAAATTTATGATTGGAAAGAGTGTTTTATTATGCTTACAAATATTGTTACATGTCAGGTTGACTTTGTGGTTTGTGAAACTATATGTTCAATGGAGTATGATGTTTATTTCAGTAGAAAGCTGTATGTAATCGGTGTCAGATAGGGTCGGCCTGAGATCTTGTGTTTATGATAATTTATTAAATGTGTGCATTTGTATGAAGATGGAAATTAGATTTCGAGAGCGCTTCATAAATGGCAGGTTCTTTAGAAACTCCATATGTTTATAGTCACGGATGATAAAACATAAATGCTAAGTAGTATTTCATACATTTATGAATACGAAGAAATAATTGTAAAATAATTATGCCTCCGTGAAGATGGGGTCTTTATAAGTATTTTTTTATATTATCTTCGTTGTACTTAGAATATTGTAAAGATAGATCGTGATCTGGTGAGTTTCTCGAATTTCCTACCACGTTGTTTTGTTCTCTCGACTATAGCCATCCCTCTGTAGATAATATATATATATGTAAATTAAATGAAACTTTACAACTTTGTGAAGCTAGGTCCCTTCTCTGATACTGCAATTATTAAACTTTATCAGCTTTGAATTAAGGAAATGTTTTGTAACTGGTAACGAAATGCAATGCTTTCATACCATAAGCCCAAGTCATTCTGTCTGTAACTAAATTAAAGTTGTGGAATGAAATCGAAATGGGAAGGTTCACATGTATTTCATACGAGGGATAAAATTATTCGTAAAATATCACTATTAAACCAGAGAGAAGAAATGACTATTTTGGTTTTAAAGTTAATCACGGCAAGGCAATATCATAATATTTCAGTTCTTGTTCATGGAAGATAAGTAAGGTGAACTGCGGAACTACTTAGCTATCTTTGGATATCTTCAACTTTTACTCTCTTTTGCCTTACCTCAGTGCATATGTACTTAAAGTACGAGAAGTGGAAAGTTTGACTAAGTTATTTATAACATAATGAGTTTCAAGCTATTTCAAATCCTAAAGTATTTAATTTTCGATATACAGTGATATCTTCTTCAGTGATGTGACGATATGTTAACTCGGCTTCAGACGTTCAGTCATTCGTTTTAAAGTCTTTTCGTTTCGGTGAGGATATAGTTGACCACTTTCATTGCTTTTGTGCCCCTGAAGTGAGAATAAATTGATAGTGGAAGGTGTTTCTAGTAGTAACAAAATATTTTCAAGTCTTACGTTTCAACGGCGAATGAAAAAAAATATTGCGACGTATTACCGTTATTGTCAGGAGATTCTATGATTCAATATGATTCTACATCCTAAATATCATACTGGACAAACAAAATAAAATTACACGATGTGGACAAATTAAAACTACCTATTTTAATTATAAAACAAACTTTATTCTGATCCACGTTACTGTATGTTATTTTTTTTCTTTCCTTTTTCGTTGTATTAAAGTTTGTAAACAATTTAATTATTTTGAGTACTAAACAGCGAAAACATAATATAAAGTAGAAAATTGAGAATTGGGACAAAGTGATTTTAAATATATATATATTGAGGAGATGAAGAAAAATATGTGAAGAATTTCAAAACGTATTCCGAGAACGTATATAAACATTTAAATTTCGTACTTAAAGCTATATAAACTTTAATATTCTAGTTAATGTTCGAGTTACGAACAATAATATATATATATATATATATATATATATATATATATATATAATGATATATCATTATAATTATCGATATGTATAAACGTATTTATGTTTATTTTTCCTATTTTTTTCCAGTTTTATGTAATAAAATCATATATATCTTGTATTTTAATCCATTTTATTTGACTTACAAAAATACTAGATACTGCCTTTACCTCTGATGTGGTTCAAAGTTTCTAGATTTAACTGATGTTTCTAATAATCTTGTTCTATCGTTAGTTAATGACAATGTGCTCCGAAAAAAATCGTTTACTTTGTGGATATCTACATGTGTTGGTAACTGTTTTATTTAGGTACCCACTGGAATTCAAAATCAATTACTTAACCACGAACACGAGGAAGGAAGGTCTCAAAGAAATTTCTCGACTTCGTCAGTATTTACAACACATTGGAAACTTATATTTCTTTTTTTTATTTCAAAATTCAAAATTACTTTTTTTAAAATTTCATTTTGTGGTACTAACTCCCCTCTTCAATTCTTCTTGAAGCAGCACGGTCAGTTTTTCTAAGATATTTTGGTTATCGAAATTCAGTTTTATTATATATATGTATCTTTTTTTGGTTTCTAAATTTATAATTATCCTTAGGTAGCTAGATTATAGTTACCTTAGCGACGAAACAAATCTCGATAGGAGAAAAGAAGGGGGAAGTTAGTCACACATAAATTGGCGACCGTAAATAGGACGCGTT
This sequence comes from Thermobia domestica, assembly GCF_964235325.1. NCBI lineage: Eukaryota > Metazoa > Arthropoda > Insecta > Zygentoma > Lepismatidae > Thermobia > Thermobia domestica. The sequence continues at coordinate 111,360,079 of NC_137454.1, read as the reverse complement.
TCCTTAGCAACGGTGCTTGTTACTATGATAACGGGCACCTTGCTTAAAATAAACCGAGAATTAAATCTCTGAGAAATGTGTTGTAAATTTCTGCGTCGTTAGAGAATTCGTAACCTTTTAAAGTAATATGTTAATTTTTACATCTACGTAAAAAATGTGAGACTGGTGGATACTATATTGCGACTGCGTCATGGGTATAGCTCGAAATGCCTGGGGAGGTGCACTTATGTAAGAGAAAGTAAAAGGTTAGGTTTACAAACCAATTTAGTATTAAGTTTTTTCATTGTGTATATTAAATAGATAGATGGCTGCAAATGAAAATAGTATGTCGGGAAATGGGGAAACTCACGATAGTGAAGGAAGGAGGTACGCATGCTGTAACGTCCCGTACAACGAAGAAAGTACAATAGACAGAGGAAGAGTAGTGGAATGTATAGACTGTAGGCGTTGGTATCATTTCCTCTGTTTGACTTCTCCGAACACAACCAGTATCAATGCGATCCTAGAGGATAGTGATTTTGGTTGGCTATGTGAAGCCTGTAGTAGGATGAAGTCACTTGAGAAAAGTATACAGGGTCGTACAGACGGCTTAGAGGGCCAAGTGAGTCCCACTGCAGCGTCGACTCCTATCCATAGTCAAGGTTCTAAGCAGAACGGAAATGACATGGACATTTATATGGCTAGAATAACGCAAATGTTGGCTGCTACCAACGCAGCGATTGCCTCTTCTAATGAGCAACTAAGAGGAGACATTAGTACTGTCAGTGCTAATCTTAATACTAAATGCGATTCGATCACGATCTCTCTCCAGACACTTTCTTCTCAGCTTGAGGCTGTAAAGATTGAAACACGTGAAGAACTTACAAGGGAGATAACGAATGTAAATAATAAATTTGCAGTAGTTGATTCACGTATAGATATATGTACCGGTAGATCTCTTCTTTGGAAGAGAATATACAAAAGGTAGAGAACCAGTTAAGCGCTCACGATTTCCTGTTACAGGCCGAACCCGGCAGGTTTTCCAAACATGATGAGAAACTTCATCAACATGAGGAATCGATTACTAGTTTACGAACACATGTGGCTGAATCCGATGATAGGAATAAAGTTGCATTTGCTAATTTGAATACTAAAATTCATGCTCTTGAACTCAAAGTCAAAACAAGCAACCCAGAGAGGGTTGGAGAATCGGGAATTCCCCATAAGCGAGCACATTTCAGTGTGAGCGAACCTAACGTCTCTTCTGCAGAGGACTCACCTCTCTCTCTGAATCTTAGTGATTCTACAAATGTAAATATACCTGTCAATACTAAAATCAGTACTCCTACTTTAACGGAAGTTAGTCCCAGAATGACTCCGTTGCCCTACTGTAAACCAGTGTGGCCAACTAGTCACCCTACTGTTCCTCACTATCAAGCTCCAGTATTAGAGAATTATAGCGTGAATACTTCGGTATTCAGTTTTGGGAATTCTTCAAATTGTGGTCCGGTTTATCCTACGTCTACGGCTTCATACGCTGGCTATCCTGCCTCCAGTCAGGTAGTCTACAGTGAAGGTATCCCTCGATCATATCCGTATTGCACAGGAGGAAAATACCCAGGTTACTCTGTAAGATTGAAGGATTTAGATAAGTTTCCTGTTTTTAGTGGGTATATTTCTCCTGGGGTTCCCAGGCGAGTTTTACGTCAATTAGAACGTTCCTTGGAAATGTATCCACTGACAGATGCTGAACGAATTCAGACAATAGAAAAATGTTTACTACGTTACGCCGAAGCCTGGTTTCAATCTGTAAAGTATAAGATTAAAACCTATGATGACTTCGTAAGATTATTCAAGGAGATGTATTGTAACGACCGTATCGAACGTTCCCAGAAAAGAACTCTTCAGTCCCAACGATATGATAAGAATAAACATTCATCACTGTTAGATTTCGCTTGGAACCTAGTGGAAATGTATTTTTCAATTACTGATAATCCGAACCCGGCTGAGATTATTGATATCGTATTGAACTGCCTTCCACCTGAGGAAGCACGTTCTATATCTACTCATCTTTGTACTGATATTAATGAATTGTTATCAAGAATTGCAGCACTCTCGCGTCAGAAAACGAGTTTCGAAAATAGGCCCCAACCAAGACGATATTATGCTACACAGGCTAAAGTTATGAAAGCGCCATCTTCAACTGTAGAAACTAGCTGTCAAACGGACTTCCTGACTTACACTCAAGCTGGTTTGAGATACCCTAGCAATTTCAGTTTTGACCAGAATAATTATGAAAGTCGTAATAATAGTGGATCGAGACGGGCCCCGAACTTCAATAGGGGTAATGTTCGTTTCAATTCGTACCGAGGAAGGCCTAGAACAAGTGGAACACTATTTGACCGGCGAAATGTCAATCATCAAACCGAACAAAGTACTGGTGAGAGTAACAATAGGTCGAATGGACGAGGTTCGACATCAAACCTCAGAGGGGAAAGGCGAGAAGAGCCCAAAATTACCATCATGACTAGTGAAAGTGAAACCCCAATTAAGTCGTCAAACTAATAACGCAGTCTCTTTTGATCATGGGGGAAGATGACTGCGTTGCACGAAGAATCCCCATAGATAATACCAACAATAGTAACGTGGATCAGAAGCTGGAAAAAGATGTACACTTTTCGGAAAACCAACCTTCGAAATTTAATTTGGATTCGTTTGTTGAATTTAAAGTAAATTTCGTGGTGGAAGAAGAGCCCAAAGTCGATAAAGAAGAATATTTCTCAACATCTCCTGTAGTCAAAGGTACTATAGGGGGAGATCCTTAAAATGTCACATAGATAGCGGTGCGGAGGTCTGTATAATGGATTGGGAGGTTTGGAATCAGTTAAAGAAGCGTTTTCCTTCAGCTAAACTCAGACCATACTCTGGCCTGACTTTAGGTGCTTTCGCTGGTACAGAGAAGTTCGCTATACAAGTACAAAATTTCAACATTAATATTCAAGATCATATCTTCGAAATTCCCATGTTTGTGATGAAATACTTGAGAACAGATATTATTTTAGGTTGTCCATTTCTAAATAAGTTCAAAGCAGTAATTGATCGAGATCGCAAAGAAATGAAGCTTCAAGACAGCTTCGGAAATGTCATAATAGTCCCAACGGATCAACCGAATATTCTCTTTGTCACAGTTCCCTTCAGTGAGATTGGAGTAAGTCTACCAGAGCGGCCAGTGAAAAGGGGGCCTATGATTGAACCCATTATATTGTGTCAGAGTGCTACGGCGGAGTTATCCGCACAAGAGGAGGAGAATAAGGCTACCAAAACTGATGCCTTACCCGGGGCTGAGGGCAGTGTCACGGAGGAGGATATTGATTTTTACCTAAAGACACGGGATGATTTAAGTAAATGGGTAAAAGATGACCTTCGAAGCCTTTTAATACAATTTAGAGATTTATTTTCTGAATATCCGAAGAGGGTGAACGCGCCACCTTACAAAATACAACTCAAGGACAAGGAACCGGTAGTGGGTCCCTATTATACCGTACCTCAGGCCATGCAGGCTGAGTTCGAAGTTGAACTGAATAAGTGGCTTCGACTTGGGATTGCCAAGGAACAGATGTCCCCGTACCGTAACCCAATTCATGTGGTCAGAAAAGCCTCTGGTGGAGTACGCCCTGTTTTAGATCTTCGAGCTACGAATCAGAAAGTAGTCTCTCCTCAGGTGCAGGTCGAACCGATCACGGAACTTCTACATCGAGTAGTACAAGCCGAATGGTTCAGTAGTTTCGATTGTTCCTCTGCGTACTATGGCATTAGTCTCCATTCTGAATCTTACGCTTGTACTAGCTTTCTCTACAAAGGTCGACAGTATGTGATGACAGTATTACCTCAAGGGATTAAATCCGCACCAGCAATTTTCCAACATGTCATGCATCAGTTCTTTGGTTCAACAACTAGGTCTTTCGTCATTTTGTATTTAGATGATGTTTTAATCAAAAGTCAGTCCGAGGAGGCGCACCTGAACCACTTAGCCACTGCTTTTAATATTTTTAAGAAGGCAAACTTTTCACTTAAATTTAAGAAGTGTAATTTCTTTCTACGCGAAATCAAATTCCTAGGACACATTGTTAGTGGAAAGTTAATTAAAGTAGATCCTAAACACAATGAAGCGATTCGATGTTTTCCTGTACCTAAAACCAGAAAATCATTGAGAAAATTTTAGGCATCGTAAACTGGAGGAGGAAACATATAAACAACTGTTCACAATTAACATCCAAGTTATACGATCTCCTCAAGAAAAATCGGAAATTTGTTTTCGACGAGGAGACTTTGTCATCTTTTTATAAGCTAAGAGAGATAATGAGCCAACCGCCAGTATTGAGCCAGCCTGATTTCTCTCTCCCATATCACATTCAAAGTGATGCCTGCAAGGAGAATCTCGCAGGCTTGCTTTCACATTACCCGCCTGAAAGTGATGAACCGAACGTTATTGGGTATGCCAGTCGACGTGTAAAACCTTTTGAATTATCCCTTTCGATTTTTCAACTCGAGCTACTTCCTGTGTTGTTCCTTTGCGAACACTTCGAGCAATACATTATGGGTCGGACAACTTATGTGCACACCGACAACGCTGCCGTCACTCATGCTTTTACCTTGAAAAGTCTTGAACCCCGTACGACTCGTATATTATTAAAAGTACAGAAATTTGACCTAATATTTGATCATTGCCCTGGGAAAAGGAATTTTGTAGCCGACACATTGAGTCGGTACCCACCCGAAGTTTTCGTTGAGTCCGAGACTCACTATGTCAATTTCCTTTTTGTAAAAGACTTTGCGGATATAAATTTGGACGATTTCAAAATTAAGCAGGAACAGGATGAACTTTGTATGAAATTAAAAGCACAATTAGCGTCTGGTAATACAGACAAAATCGCATGTCAAACGGGTTTATTGTATGTAAAAAATCCTCGTACTCTACGATGGCTTTTGGTGATCCCTCTAGCCTGTGTCAATGACATAATTCAGACTGTACACTCGAAAGGACACTTTGGAGTGCGGAAATGTTGGATATTGTGTCGCTCCGTCTTTTATTGGAGAAAACAAAAATGGACCATCAGAAGATACGTCCGTGATTGTGTAGATTGTGCCCAGACTAAATTTGCAACGCGAGCTGTGGCGAAGGAAGAATGTCACATTGAGTCTAGAGCTTCGCATATCAAGTTAGGTATGGACATAGTAGGGAAGTTGCCCCCTAGCCAAGGATATTACTACATACTATCCACGATAGACATTTATTCTCGATTTATCAGCTTTCTACCTTTGAAGACTGCCCATGCAAAGGAAATAATTACAACTTTAGAAAGGAGATATTTCCATATGGTCCCGTATCCTGCTGAGATAGTGACTGATCGTGGAGCACAATTTCAGTCCAAGAGATGGAAGGAGTACTGTACGAATCACGGCATTAAACATATCTTGACATCAAGTTATACTCCGAATTCAAACGGCTTGACCGAACGAAGTCACAGGGAATTAAATCGAAAGATTAGATTGGAGTGCCACAATGACCATACTACTTGGACGAAACATCTGGTTAGAGTTCAGGAATTACTGAACCATTCATACTGTGATAGTATAGGATGTGCACCAGCTGAACTCTTCTTCAATTACTCAGCGGTAGAGACGTTCAGGAAATCATTCCCTTGGCCACCTGGATTAGATGAAGTAGATGACAGAAAGAGATACATTGAAGTACACTCTGGGGAGAGGAAACATAAATCCGTACCGAAGGCTGGCGTAGAAATTAAACTGAAGGAAGGCCAACTCGTAATGTTGAGAACTCACTTCCTATCTTCAGCTCAACAATATAAGATAAATAAATGGATGAAGTGTTATGCTGGACCATATTTCATCAAGAAGATACTCAAGAACTGTGCCGTCTTACATACTTTAAATGGAGAAAGAATAGGAACTCAGAATTTCCGGAATCTGAAGCTTTTCAACTGTTCCGCAGAAAAACGTGAAGAACTATTAAAGGACTATCCACTCTAATTGTATATGTATTTCAGGAGAACTCGTCCCACTGCTAATCTTCTGGCGCAACATGTTACCTTAGGATTTTTTTTGGGTGATAGTGTATCGAAGCATTACTTTAAGAATAAAAGTAAAATATTACTTTTATTTTTAAAGGAGGCCGGTAGATGTAACACGACCGATTATTGATCGCCCGTTTTACATTTTTTTAAATATTTTTTTTTTTACTTTTAGTGGTACCGTAAATTTTCTTCTTTCCGTCCGGATAGCGACTGTTTCTTGTTAGGTTCTCCGCAAATTATGCGTGCGAATCGGATCAGAGGCGAAAATACGAAACATTTTCGAAGGTAGCTTGGGGACTGCGCGCGAGAGTAGTGTTAGACCGACGCTATGATTTCTAACAAGACGGAGGAAGAAATATCATCAACGCTATTCCATCGGCGTAAAGAAAACTGAAACAATGCCAAAATCTAGTGATTCTTGTGACTTCAATAATACAATTTCAAAGATTATATCGTGCACCTATTGAGGTAAGATTCTGGTAATCAATTTGAGCCAAGCACGGGAGATTCTTTAATGAAGAAAACTGGTCTGTTGGACACACCATGTTGGGCTATGCTTTGTGGAATTTAGAAAGTACAACGATTCGTCTTAAGAAATAGTGAAAATTGATATTGAGGAGTCCTTCCCTTTGGTAAAAGTTAAAAGGTTCGGGCTACAAATAAACATAATAGAAATTATAGGGGCTTGGCTTGTAAAGGTATATTTATCTGTGAGAGTGTTATGTCATGTTAAGAGTGTAAAATGCCTGGGAAAATGTTATACAATTTTAACATGGGTTTCTAATTCGGTGTGCTCCCTCCCTTAAGCATTTCAGAGGGCTCCCCGCGATGTAGTCGTTAATCTTGTCTATTATCACCAGTCTTCACATTATTTGATCAGAATGAAGGGTGTAACATAATTTTTTTTCCTTCCTGGAGCACATTGTTCGAAGTGAGTAACATGATGTTTTGATCAGAGGTTGGCAGTGGTTATTGTTTTGAATAGGTGTTATAGTATTGGTTTTCTTATACAAATCAGGACATACGTGTGTGTATTTTCAACTAGTGAGCTTGCATTCTCTCACGTGCCTAAGCAAATGTGTTATTTTGTTTATAGATGTTCCAATTATAAATTTTCGCCTTAGATTTGGTTAGTAACATAAAGTTAATAAAATCGAAATAGCAAAGAATACGAATACGTAATATGTCGGATTGTTTGGACAAACAAATTACAGTAGTCCCTTTCTTAAACGTCCTACGGTTAGTGCACTTCCGTTCACCGTCCTAGTAAATATAGAGAGTCGAAGAAATTGAAGATGGTAGTTCTGTTGTTTTTCCTCTTTTTCAATAAAGTAGTTACCTAAATTTGGAGAGGTTCTGTTTAGGCATAGGCCTGACGACCTATTTAAGACGGAAACTTGATTCCGTTATAACTGTAGTGCTCTGTATAAATCATGACTGGAAATTTTCACTTATATTTTTTTATTAGCTAACATTATATCTTTGTGTATGTATTATGCAAAGTTTATAGACCTGTGGAACTAAGTATCTCCCATAAACATTACTTCATTGCATAGAAGGCGAGGGAAGTAGATAATATCTCGGGATCATATTTTTTTCCTAATATAAAATTTATGGTAATTCTATAGTAGTTACGATCGTGTCCTGGGTTTATTTATTTTACAAATTTAACATTCCCCTTTATTTTCTCTCTCTTTACCTAGGATGCAACTCCACTAGATTTAAAAGGTTTATATTTTTTTAAAGAAGATTTTGATTTATATAAATACCCATACATCATACATTCACTCATTCATTTATTTATAGTCTCATATTTACTTATAACAATATTAGCTTTTTTTGTGCAAAAGTTAAGTTTATTCTAGTTACATCGTACATGTGAAGGTGCGAGTTTCTTCCTTAGTCGTCGTCGTCATATCGTGTCAACGTACTACTCTCTAGTTTTTTTTATAAACGCGCTTGTATCTTCCTGTCAGTCCTAACACCCATTATTGCCTGTGGTTTGTCTTTAATATATCCAGAGTTCAAGTAGAGTAGATTGCCTGTTTTAATCTCCTTCGAGGCTTTGATAACTGGTTTATGCGTACGAGATGAGCTCCGGAAATGAATATAGTTATAAGATATTGTCTGAGTCTAGTACATAAACATTATCACACTCATCAAAACATCACACACTACACAAACACACACATGCCACATCATATGTATATCACACTAACATCTAAAGTTAATCCTCATTCGATACACACATACATACACTTTAATACAATTATATAAACGTTAAACAAGAATTACATAGGATTACACACATTACATGGATATTTTATTTTTTTCTTTCCACGAATATTCACCTTTAGCAAAGAAAACGTATTTATATATATAGACGTATAAAGTGGTAAAAATTAAATCCTACACTTGATATTTAGACTTTAGGGACATTCGGATTTCGAGCATGGATGAAGGTTTACGTTATCTGTTATTTCGTGTTTATTTTGTGTTTACTGCCATTGAGCGGGTCGATACCTGCATGGTAATGCTTTGTCACCTTTTCGGAAATAAATGGTATTCTAGTATTTTTTTATTCCAAGCTACTTGAGCATTTCTAGTATATTAGTACTAGTCTGACGAATGGTTTTCTTTATTTGAGGAGTTATTCACATTTTCTTGTATTTTGTTTTTCTTAATTTCTTATTTTAGTTAGACGTTTTATAAACAAGTTAGCTTTGTTATTTGCGATCAGTGACTGATCTTTCAAGATAAGCCGATACTAAGAATGTCTTGTCGTCGTATCCCCCTCCTCTTTTCTTTTATGTGAATTCAAATGTATTGCTGCCGCTAGAGGAGTTATACTGAAAATAGCTCATGGAGACTGAACCATGATTTGGAAATTTCTCTGTTTTAGAATTGTTCTTAGAGCTATATGATTTATTAGATATTAATAAAAGTAAGAGTATCCATATGGAAGATGTCCTGATGACGGCTGAAACGTGAGTTAAAATATTAAAGAAGATTTTTTTTTACCAGCAATTTTGCTTAAAGAACTTCGAGATCCCGGCCTGTCTAGCAGGGTATATTTCCTTAAAACTTATTCTCTTTTAATCCCCGTTTTGTTTTGTCCCTGCCCTAATTTTGTTTCGTCTTAATAAATTAATAACTTTCTTCCCATTAATTTGGAACTAAATTATATTAGTACGCGAACGTAAAAATTATTAAAAGGAAGGATTTAAAATTAAATAATTTAAATTCTGAATATTCAGCCACTCATTTAAGAATTAAGAAATATTCAGGTAATAGTCTGGCCAGAGAAATCGATTTTTTTAAATTTATGATTGGAAAGAGTGTTTTATTATGCTTACAAATATTGTTACATGTCAGGTTGACTTTGTGGTTTGTGAAACTATATGTTCAATGGAGTATGATGTTTATTTCAGTAGAAAGCTGTATGTAATCGGTGTCAGATAGGGCCGGCCTGAGATCTTGTGTTTATGATAATTTATTAAATGTGTGCATTTGTATGAAGATGGAAATTAGATTTCGAGAGCGCTTCATAAATGGCAGGTTCTTTAGAAACTCCATATGTTTATAGTAACGGATGATAAAACATAAATGCTAAGTAGTATTTCATACATTTATGAATACGAAGAAATAATTGTAAAATAATTATGCCTCCGTGGAGATGGGGTCTTTATAAGTATTTTTTTTATATTAGCTTCGTTGTACTTAGAATATTGTAAAGATAGATCGTGATCTGGTGAGTTTCTCGAATTTCCTACCACGTTGTTTTGTTCTCTCGACCAAAGCCATCCCTCTGTAGATAATATATATATATATGTAAATTAAATGAAACTTTACAACTTTGTGAAGCTAGGTCCCTTCTCTGATATTGCAATTATTAAACTTTATCAGCTTTGAATTAAGGAAATGTTTTGTAACTGGTAACGAAATGCAATGCTTTCATACCATAAGCCCAAGTCATTCTGTCTGTAACTAAATTAAAGTTGTGGAATGAATTCGAAATGGGAAGGTTCACATGTATTTCATACGAGGGATAAAATTATTCGTAAAATATCACTATTAAACCAGAGAGAAGAAATGACTATTTTGGTTTTAAAGTTAATCACGGCAAGGCAATGTCATAATATTTCAGTTCTTGTTCATGGAAGATAAGTAAGGTGAACTGCGGAACTACTTAGCTATCTTTGAATATCTTCAACTTTTACTCTCTTTTGCCTTACCTCAGTGCATATGTACTTAAAGTACGAGAAGTGGAAAGTTTGACTAAGTTATTTATAACATAATGAGTTTCAAGCTATTTCAAATCCTAAAGTATTTAATTTTCGATATACAGTGATATTTTCTTCAGTGATGTGACGATATGTTAACTCGGCTTCAGACGTTCAGTCATTCGTTTTAAAGTCTTTCCGTTCCGGTGAGGATATAGTTGACCACTTTCATCGCTTTTGTGCCCCTGAAGTGAGAATAAATTGATAGTGGAAGGTGTTTCTAGTAGTAACAAAATATTTTCAAGTCTTACGTTTCAACGGCGAATGAAAAAAAAAATATTGCGACGTATTACCGTTATTGTCAGGAGATTCTATGATTCAATATGATTCTACATCCTAAATATCATACTGGACAAACAAAATAAAATTACACGATGTGGACAAATTAAAACTACCTATTTTAATTATAAAACAAACTTTATTCTGATCCACGTTACTGTATGTTTTTTTCTTTCCTTTTTCGTTGTATTAAAGTTTGTAAACAAATTAATTATTTTGAGTACTAAACAGCGAAAACATAATATAAAGTAGAAAATTGAGAATTGGGACAAAGTGATTTTAAATATATATATATTGAGGAGATGAAGAAAAATATGTGAAGAATTTCAAAACGTATTCCGAGAACGTATATAAACATTTAAATTTCGTACTTAAAGCTATATAAACTTTAATATTCTAGTTAATGTTCGAGTTACGAACAATAATATATATATATATATATATATATATATATATATATATATATATATATATATAATGATATATCATTATAATTATCGATATGTATAAACGTATTTATGTTTATTTTTCCTATTTTTTTCCAGTTTTATGTAATAAAATCATATATATATCTTGTATTTTAATCCATTTTATTTGACTTATAAAAATACTAGATACTGCCTTTACCTCTGATGTGGTTCAAAGGTTCTAGATTTAACCCATGTTTCTAATAATCTTGTTCTATCGTTAGTTAATGACAATGAGCTCCGAAAAAAATCGTTTACTTTGTGGATATCTACATGTGTTGGTAACTGTTTTATTTAGGTACCCACTGGAATTCAAAATCAATTACTTAACCACGAACACGAGGAAGGAAGGTCTCAAAGAAATTTCTCGACTTCGTCAATATTTACAACACATTGGAAACTTATATTTCTTTTTTTTTAATTTCAAAATTCAAAATTACTTTATTTTAAATTTCATTTTGTGGTACTAACTCCCCTCTTCAATTCTTCTTGAAGCAGCACGGTCAGTTTTTCTATGATATTTTGGTTATCGAAATTCAGTTTTATTATATATATGTATCTTTTTTTTGGTTTCTAAATTTCTAATTATCCTTAGGTAGCTACATTATAGTTACCTTAGCGACGAAACAAATCTCGATAGGAGAAAAGAAGGGGGAAGTTAGTCACAAAATTAGCTATAGTTCATGTTCAAACACCTTGTTAAGCTGGTTAAAGGGTAAGCAGAAAGCAATTCGTTTTACTGTTCCTATGGTATGGAGGAAACCCCGCATTCGACTGTTATTTTTGTTAACTGAACGTAAGTGTTTTTTTTCTGGTAAATAAAAGTATAAGTACGAAAACGTACCTTTAGAGCTGAGACCTGTCCCATACGATGACACGATGCCTGTACTAGTGACTCCAGAGCAGTACACCGTGATGATGACTTTCCTTCATCCGAGACTTCCACACCGCAACAACAAACACAGGATGAGTTGATCGACCTAGCTAGGGACTTGGATCTACCTAAAACGAAGGCGAAACTCCTTGGTTCAAGACTTCAATAATGGAACCTTCTGTAAAGTGGAGTAAATATATCACAATACAGAAAAAGGTATTCAGCCATTATTGAAATGAACTGAAACTAATATATGAACCTGCTCAGTGGATACTTTTTATTGATGCATCAAAAGGCCGCTTTACTTCACAACGAGAACAAGCTGCCGTCAGTACCAATTACCTACGGATTACACATGAAGAAGATATATGGCACTCTTCAGAGAATGACGCAAATAAATCTTATGATGAACATCAGTGGAGCATATGTGCGCATCTAAAAGTTGTTTCGTTATTGACAGGATTGCAAACAGGTTACAGAAAATGTTGTTGTTTCATTTGTGAATAGGACAGTCGAGCAAAAGGCACGCACTACGTTATAAAAGAATGATCAGTTCCTGGAGAAAAGCTTGGTGGACAAAAGAATAGAGCACATCCAGCCTCTGTTGAGAAATCTAAAGTCAGGTTAGCTTCCCTGCATATCAAGCTTGGCCTCATGAAATTGTTTGTTAAAGCAATTCGTAAAGAAGGACAGCATTTTGCTTACCTGAAAGAAAAGTTTCCAAGCATTACTGATGGGAAAATAGAGGAAATTATCTTTGTTGAGGCTCAGATGAGGCAGCTATTTAAAGATCCCAATTTCAAGCTGATATTAAATGGTGAGGAAGGAAGAGCATGGAATGTGATTGAAAATGTATGCAAGAATTTTCTTGGAAACAACAAATCGGAAAACTATGTAGAAACAGTGGAAGAACTTATTTTCTCTTACAGGATTTTGGGATGCAACATGTCGTTAAAGCTACGTTTCCTGTATTCCCATTTCGATTTTTTCAGAAAATATGGGAGCTATATCGGACGAACATGGTGATCAAGATGTAGCCGAAATGGAGAAGGAATACAGCTATATATGTTAGCTGACTACTGTTGAACTATCCTGCATGGCACACCTCCCCAGCAATACAAGAGACAGGAGACGACAAAATAAGAAATCAGTATTACCTACTAAGTGTTTTGGACATGTCTATTTGTAAGAACAAATACACTGAACCACTACACTCCAACTGACCCATATCATGCTACTGAGACATGTCATAAGCATTAGAATATTTTATTTTAGTGTATAAATTTGATACTAAAGTGTATCATATTTCCTTCTCGAAATATCATCATCATCATAGGTATTCTGCTTTTATTGACAGATCACTTGCCTCCGCTGAGAAGCTTCCATGCTTCACGGTCCTCCGCTAAAATCTTCGTCTCCGCGTATGATCTTTCTGTTTTAATATAACCCATTAATTGTAGTCTCCTTCGCCCCCTCCCTCTCTTTCCAGCCACCATACTATCTAGGATGATGATACAATCTCTTCTAAGATATCTAGAGATATAGACTTCTTAAAATTTAACTACCAGAAGGAAATAGAGTTCTAAATTTCCTTCATTTTCCCTAGTTCTCATACAGATACATCTATTGAACGTATTTAAATACTGTGGATAATGGGCAAAAATTTAACGATTCTCTCTCGAAATTTGTGGGTGATGGAGGAAAACAGTTTTCGGATTCTGTATGATGAGCTCCCAGTCTATAGGAATCAGCCAAAAATATTGTAGAGAGGTCAAATTATGCAGAACAGTGTTATCTCTAGCTTGAGCTAAGAAGCATTGGAAATAGTTTTAAATCAACGGTTAAGAAGAAAGACAACAACAAACAAGAAATTTTAGCTATAAGTGTTGACGTTTTATTTTAGTAATGGCGACAGTAATGGTACCTATAACTAGTTACCTAATTTAAGTATTACACACAAGAGCAAATATATTGCTTAGGATTTTTTCTCAGGTTTCGTCTTTTATTTTTTTCATTTTTATTAATCATGCAGTGATAATGAAGATGTATTGCCTGGCGAGTATGGACTACAAAAATACACTTTGACCCTCGCACATACAAGAAGGCGAATGAGAGTTTATAGAAATGTGATTGATATAGCTGGTATGTTTATTTATGGAATATTTGAATAGTTTATAAGGCATTATAAAGCGTTATTTATGTATAAGACATGCACACACACACACACACACACATACACACACACACACACACACACACATATATATAAATCATGCACCTTCTCTATAATTTATTTATTTTAATTAAATAAACTGTGTATGAAATGAATAAATAAATACATCCATATTTCTTTATTTTATGCACAACCATTATTAACGAATTAAGTGGAATTTGAAAACATATCTTATCTGCTCACACTGGAAACGACCATGCGCAACATTTCTGCAGAAATGACCTAAATTTCGACTATATATATAGGATGTTCTAAAGTATTACGGAGAACGTTTGGGTGGTGATTCTTGACACTAAGATATGACAGAAAGTATGGTCCAATTTGGATAAACTAATGCTTCTTTTTGGACTTATAGGCTGCCGAAAGCGTATAAAAATGAACTTTAAAGGTCCAAAGCTCTAAAACTATGTTACCTACCTTAGTTGGATGGAGAGTTCACTTAGTAACTAGTAGGTGTTCAATCCAAATATCCATATTTCACAATCCTACGGTACATCTGCAACAATTTTTCTAGAGGTATTTTGTGAGTACTTGAAATTATGTTCCCATAGCCAAACTCTCTCTACAAAAAATGTTTTATGAGTATCGCATGACTGTGAAACATGTATATTTTTTTACATTTGCACATATTAGTTCCTAAGTGAAGTCTTGACCTGAGTACGGCAGGTCCCATAGTTTTGCATCTATGGATTTTAGTTTATTTTTCAAGTTTACAGCAGCCTATTACTCCAAAAGATATAATTTGTGCACTCAGGTTGGTGTTCCCTTTTTCTTATTTGATGTGAGGAATGGCCTCACAAACATTCTCGGTGTCTTTAACATACTCTATATATATATATATATATATATATATATATATATATATATATATATATATATATATATATATATATATTATAAAGAAGCAAACATTTACAGTAAATCTGCACATATAATATTCACCTTCTACTACCTACATTAAAGTATGATCGCTCATGGCGTAAAACTAATTATAAAACACATGACTATATTGGGTGAGTTTGGTAGAATCGGGTTTGTTCTCTGAACTTTACTATTACAGAAAAAATCGTAAATTGTTATATTACGAGTTATTATATCCTCTCACTATATGAAACATTCAATTATTTCAGACAGGTACTAAAAATGTCTATTCAAGATTCTTGCGAACGATTTGTTAGGAACTTTCATATTTCCATTACCACAATTAACTTATATTGTATTCCTCTTTAAGCTCTTGTTTCACAAATCATAATGTAAAGATAGGGACAACAATTACTACTTGTACGGAATACATTATTATACACTGTGCATAAAAAGGAAAGGACAAATATTCTACTCCGCTTTCCCACCACGCGCTACTTACAGTACGTATTGATTTTCAATTTTAGATAGTAAAATTTTCATGAATTCAACAAGGAGTGATTTAGTTCTAAATACAATTAGTAAAATTGAGATTCGCAAAGTTATTAAATATGGATAATTCATTCAGGTTTGCGCAACACGTTTATGCCATACAAGCTAAAATATGCGATTACACTGGACATGACTAACGTGTTGGAATTAAAAAGTAGGAGAAAACAAGAAAATGCCTAGAAAACCCACTCCCACGATATTTCGTCAACAACAAGCTAATTTAGAACAAGCTGAGGTATAACCAAGGACTCCATACACCAGAAGTGAATGCCCTATTACTGAGTGCTTAGAGCCCCCTATGGGTATTCGAAATGAATAAAATCGAAAATCAAATAAAAACATACATTTGAACAAATTTTACACATAAGTGTCTAGTTCATTTCCGTCTTTCAAGAAAACGATATTCATTTAGTTTAACGTCCTAGAGTTGTACATTTAGACTAAATGAGACGAATGAATATCAAAAGTAAATAATGGTGAACTTAAATGTTTATGCTCTCTCTCCAGAAATTGTTCCAGGACCACGCGAACGCAAATCATATGTCAAGAGAAGTATGATTAATTATTCGACTTTCAATTCATTCATCTTCATTGTAAGGGACGTAGGTGTAGGTAAAGAAGTCAATACAACTGATTTATTAATCTTCGTAATCTCCTTTTATTTATCATCATCATCATAGGTATTCTGCCTTTATTGGCAGGTCACTTGCCGCAGCTGAGAAGCTTCCATGCTCCACGGTCCTCCGCTAACCTTTTCGTCTCCGCTTATGATCTTTCTATTTTAATATCATCCATTAATTGTAGTCTCCTTCGCCCCTCCCTCTCTTTCCCGCCGTCATACCCTCTAGCACGTCCCTCATGATGCAATCTCTTCTTAGGCAATGTCCCAACCAGTTTCTCTTCCTCTTCCTAATAATATCTAAAAGTGTGCTTTTCTCACCCACCATTTCTAACACTCTCTCATTCGTTTTCCGCTCGACCCAACTAATTCTTTCCATTCTTCTCCACACCCACATTTCGAAGGCTTCCAGTCGATTTTCGTCACCTTTACGTAATATCCACGTTTCCGCCCCATACAGTACAACACTCCACACGAAGCATTTTATGAGTCTTTTTCTCAACTCTTTGTTCAAGGTCCCACAAAACAGACTTTTCTTAATTTTAAAGGCTTCTTTCGCCATTTCTATCCTTGCTTTTATTTCACGTTTGCATTTCATGTCATTACTAAGAATACTACCCAGGTATCGAAAACTATTCACTTATATTTGACACAGACCCCTTCGTTCCAATCACCATGGCTTTGTATTTCTAACATTTATTTTCATCCCATATTCTTCAAAGCCCTTTCTCATTTTTTCTGACATTTTACTGATTTTCTTTTCAGATTCTGCAACAAGCGCCATATCGTCTGCAAATCTTATGCATCTAATCATTCTACCTCCTACCGAAATACCGTTATCATCATGTGCTCTCTTTTTAACTATCTCTTCTAGATAGACATTAAATATTGTTGGCGAGAGGTAGCAACCTTGTCGAACTCCCCTTCCAATTGCACTCTCTTCCGTCAGTTATTCCCCTATCCTAACACTTACTTGTTGGCTCATGTATAAGTTTCTTACGAGTCTTCTATCTTTCCATTCCAACCCTATCCTTGTTAGAACTCCCAACAACAATTCCCAATTCACGCGGTCAAAAGCCTTTTCTAGACTTTTTATTTAAGCTCCGTAGAAATAGATATAACTTTGGATCAGTTTTAAGAAATATTTCTTCCCTATCTATCTTGGCATGAATACATAATAGATTTCACAGTTGCAGAATGATCTCTTACCAGCCTTGCTGTCTGATATTAGGTCACTTCCTTCTTGCAACACCACATCTGCACATTATCGAATTTCACCTCATGTGGAATTTGTTCCATTTGTTATTGCACTCCTAACACAGTACTCAACACACTATGGTAAACTCGTACAGGCTACCAAGGATTCGTCAACTGACCCACGGGCTTCGTAACTTTCTCTAAATAGACGTTGTCGTGCACTACATCACCATCAATGTTCATAGTTACTTTTCGATACAGTCCTTATCAATCATTTCATACTCAACCCTCGATCGAACCGTTCCGTACTTATGGAGGGGAGTAGGGATATTGGTAACACAACACGTTGTGGATACTGAGACGAAATATGGAGTGAGTTCGATGAAAATATGCGTAGAAGAACAACATATACTACAATGTAACATTATATTCGACAATACTCTGACAAGTAAGGAAAAAGGCGTAGCCCGTAACGACAGAGAATGGTACGGGAGGACGCACAAGTAAATATGGTCATATAAAGGAAACGGAGAGTCAATTCGTTAGGGGAATTGCACAGTTATAATACATGTTCAAGTACTCAATCACAAACAGACAGCCCATAGACGACACAGTGAAGCAGAAATGGAAGAGAGAGAACTGTAGAGGCATGGGCGCCCGAAGAAAATTTTCTAGGTGGGTGCTCGAATCACTGATTGCTATATCACATTTGGTATCTTTTATTGTATTAACAAATCTTAAGAAATTTAGTACCTTTTCATGTGCCAGTGGGCTCGGGACCCACCCTGCCCTCCCCTTCGGGGAATTAATTTTAATATATTTATGATGATGATGACATAAAATTAAACAATATATGCCCCTTTGTGAATGCACTGAAAATATTAATACACCACTATGAATTGGAAGATCAGTTCAGAAAGGTTGGGCCATTATCTCTTGCATTTCCACTATCCACACATGTACTTGACTATGTCTATGATATATTACTCTGCTATTCCTCTCAAGTACGGCTCGTATGTGTTGATACCTTCTATGGAACTTTTTCCCTACGTTATACTCAACGCTACCCGCCCTCCTCATCTGTCGTTAGGTGCTACGAATCTGTTCTCACTTGTGAGAGTATCATCGAATGTAATGTCACATTACAGTGTATATTCAACTGCGCTTCAATGCACATTTTCATCGAGCTCGTTCCATATTTCGTCCCATTATCCACAGCGTGTTATGTTGCCAGTGCCCCTGCTCCTCCCCATCATAAGTACGGAACCGTTGCGATCTGGGGTTTTCCCGCCTATGGATTTTCTTGTTCACTAACACAAATCGATTGACCATAGTCTCGTTCCACATTTCGTTTCCTTGAAAAAGTTTCCTTGTTAGTGCTTCTACTTCTCATTTCTCCCTCTTGGCCTATTTCTCTATCAAGAGTTTTGTACGCCATTAACAGTTCAGATATTTTCCCTCGCGTCATATCCAACACATTTCGGAATCTTGCCTCACGTAACGAACGCAAAGAATTTGTCTCGTTCTATTCCAGGTAGAATGCCTAATGTATAATATCAGTAGTTCTTCAATTCATTGAACATTAGCGTTTCGCTGTTCTGCACACGGAAGTAGTTTATTCACAAGTACCACCATGAAAAACGGCTTTCTTACCGCCTGTCCATAGTGAATCGGGTGTGTTTCATTGTAAATGTTTCCACTAAATTTATGCTACAATTATTATATACTATATTGTTTTCTAAGACATTTTACAATGAGTGAATAATCTTTCTGTAATTTTTATACTTTCAGTATCAATTGGTGGAGTGTTTGGGTTTTTCGTGGGGGCAAACCTGATGAGTGTAGTGGAAATTTTCTACTATTTCATCTTTAGACCAATATTTATCCTGGTTAAGTAATCTTTCTAAACTATTACGGATAATGTGACGTGGAAGTATTTAAGAACGATTTTCGGGTTCGCTAAATTTTGGAAGCAGAACAAAGGAAACGGGGACTACAACGCATTGACTTAATCATTTGTAATCACGATAATGCAATCCCTTTCAGAACAGACGATCACTTTTGTGAAGGTATACACACAATAGTTGCATTACACGTATGCTGCTTAGGAAGACATCGGATCGACCCGGAGTGGCCGTGTTTACACAACGAAAATTGTTGCTCATCAATTTCATTTTTTCACATGTTCTTGGCACATTTAATACATTTGGTGAATGATGCAGCTACCTAGAAGCTATTAACTAAGTAATTTTTAATTTTTCTTTGTATGGATTACGATTACAATTCTATTTCGTGTTATTATTATATGCGTTGTTACCATAAACGTTAGAAGATTCTATTCAATGAATGGTATTAATTTTGCTCAAAAATGTAATGCTGCAGTTGGACAATTATTATTAACCCCCACCAAAATGAGTGCTAGGGTAGACGATTAGTACCGACTAGTACCAACTTCGAAATCCATAAGAGGACCAGTACTTCTTATCCAGACACTAGTCTAGGCCATGACACAGCAATTATCGTGAGACTGGTCGAGACGTTGCCTATAAATCGTTTTGTCTATTTCGACGTAAGTATAACATCAATTTCTCTCCTAGAATGGTTAAGTAAAAGAAATAATAATGGGAGTGGAACAATTTAACTTAAAAAAAATTCCGAAGAATAATTCAGATTGTAGAAATATAAAACTTCCTAAAGCAAGACATGAATAGAGAATGCCAAGAGTTCACGCGAGACGATAATGGAATAACTGTACTAGAGTGGAAGGCCAGCAAATCCATTGTGATTGTTTCGGCTAGCACAGACTCCAATCCCATTGAAGATGTCCTAAGATTTGGCAATCAGAATAATTAGTAGGTTAATGTTCGTCGTCCTGCTATTAGGACGTATATGATCAAATGGTGCAATATTTTCGGACATGGATTGAACCAAGAAGTAGACTCTTAAAACTGTCTTTTAATATTTTGTTTTGGCAATAGTTTACGCATGGTTTGAATACCGTCAAGACTATGAGGTACTAAAGGTCAAGAAACAAAATCAACGTGATCCCCTGGATTTTCGTTTCTCTATGTCAGTGTACCATCTTGATGGGCCAACTAGAAGACGCTCACTTAATTACTTTGAAGAACCAGAAAATACCAGAGAGCCAGCAAAAAGAGTTAAGAATAGAATACCTAAAGCACTGCCATCACAAAACAAGAGATGTGACGGGTATAGTCACTGGCCTATAGTAAGCAACATTAAGACTCCAAGATGCTACATACTTCAGAGCTACACGCCACGATCAAGAACAAAGTGTATGAAAATGTGATGTATATTTGTGTTAACAATGAAGAAATCTGTTTCATTAAGATTCACACAAACGAGTTTCACATTGTTATTGCTTTGTATTTCCTTATTGTGTTCTAATTGTTAATTTGGTTATAACAAACCACAAACATACACTACTTAGTACTAATAAAAAGCATTATAAGTCGCAAGCATCAGTTTTGTGAGTGCCAAAATTAGGTAGGTATAAGTCCAAACAATAAGAATTGTGAGTATGGTGTTTTCCCCTTCCGTAATTTAGGGAAAACGACAAGAAACATATCACTAGCAATTTCAAATGCAAGTACTCGAGATAAAAAATGTGTAAAGTATTTTCTTTGTAAGTCTGTAAGGGATACTGTTTTATGTAATATACCAATACATTTACGTGATTTAGAAGAATTAAGCA
This sequence comes from Thermobia domestica, assembly GCF_964235325.1. Taxonomy (NCBI): domain Eukaryota; kingdom Metazoa; phylum Arthropoda; class Insecta; order Zygentoma; family Lepismatidae; genus Thermobia; species Thermobia domestica. The sequence continues at coordinate 111,338,925 of NC_137454.1, read as the reverse complement.
ATATTAATACGAACTTAAATTAACCTTCTTCGCTGATCGATGGAAAACTGACTGTTGTACACCAGAATGATACATACACAAAATGCTTTAAAATGTCAATTATTCAAACGAAGTGTATCTCAGACTAAATGAATTAAGTATATTTTCAAAAAATCTCGGGAGATACTAGATAAAGAAAAATATATTTTTTGATGACAAAAATATAGTACTCTGGACGTTGGAGTTCATAATAGTTTTATCTTCAATATCAGTACGGTGTGAAACAGAATTGCATTTACTTCAGCAAAGGAAATTTAATAGTTTTTCTTACAAGATAATTGAAGATAATGTGAAAACGAAACCATTGTAGTAGAACGTATGTTGTATAATAGTGGAATAAGTATCAAGTTTTCAAAATATCCCAAATGCGCTTGAGATAATCACTACGTTTGTTGGCTTAAATATGAGCTGCCGAAATGTATATAACCAATACATGTTTACACAATCATTATAGTTCGAAAATGAAATACCTTGTTTTGAATAGTCCTTTAGTGAGAAGAATAAAACACATTGTAAAATCTTAGAGTAGATATATCTGGATTCAAAATATTTGTAGAAGTTAATTATCATTTTATTCCCATAAATAGAAGTCCAAATGCATCACAAAAATGACAACTATCTCCTTATATTTGCTTCCAGATATTCCTACCGAAATTTTCAAAATTATCGTGAAAATGTTCAAGTTTATGATACACAGATTTTCTTTTAATTTTATGTTAAAATATAAAATCTTTTTAAAATGAAATCTTTGAGTTTTACGTCCCACATATATGCTGGTTAAGATAAAGGAGATAGTGATGATGAGTAATGAATGAAATGGTGGAATGAAGACAGTGAGAGGAAACGGGAGAACCCCGAGGAACCCCACGCACACAGCGTTTGTCCACCACCAAGTTCAATTGTTGTAGGTGGGATAGAACCCACGAACGAAGCACCAGAGGTGAACGCTCTACCACTGAGCCACCGAGACCCCTCTTTTGAAACTGGTTAATTACACTTAAAACTACTAAATTATTTGGCTAAAGCCGTTCAAGACATGCTAAAATATTACTAATAGCATTTCTACCAGAAATCCCTAACGTATGTTTGAGAATACATATATACTGTATGTTTTCGAATATAAGGCGCACATTTTTGCCAGCTTTTAGACGTCGAAAATTTAGGTCTACCTTAGATTCCATGGTGTCTTGGATTCGATGTATATACTGCAATTAACATATTTATTCATTGCACGTAGGTTACAACAGAGAATCTACTGCAGTCTTTAATACTGGTAGTTACAAATAATTGCCTTAAAATTAATGACAGACTGCACAAAGATGGTTATTGCTCACGAACAATGAACATTTTGTTTTACTTATAAGAAAATGCTTATCGAGATAGGAATGAATTTGTACATTATTTCTGCGCCTTAGATTAGAAGCTTTTTAAAAATTAGTTTAAATGAGGTGAAATTATAGCTGCGCCTTAGATTTGATTTAAATACGACTTCTGTTTACTGATAGGATTTTAACTAATCTATACCAATGATGTAAATAAATAAATCTTCTGCCTTCTCATCTACAAGATTATTATTTACACTACCTTATGTGATAATGGATTTACTATTTCAATAACTGGAGACTTATCTGACACAAGAGCTCTCGGAATCAGAATTCCTAACCTTTCGGATAATTCTTGATTCGGTTCAAGAACAATTTCTTTATGTGATCTAGATCGTTTTAATGTTAGTGGAATGATAACCTTAGATCTCGCTGGTAGCATAGATATCTTCTTTACAATAAATTATGGTGCAAGAGCTTCCTCAACCAAAAGGAATAAGAAAGTTGACACGTTATGCTCCTTATTTACATCAATTTCTGTATTCTTGGGTGGTAACCCAAACCTAGTTAACGTTGAAAGATTCTTTCCTAGACACAAGTTAGGTTGGTGAAATATTAGCAAATCGTTTCCTATTACCACTTTCGGTTTAAAATGCTCCAAGACACGAAACATGTGGTGAAAACTCCTTCCATTAATGCAAAAACGAACAATTGCCATATATTTTATAATTACGGGATTCCGAGATACACCCGACACCTTAGTCTGTGTTTCAATAAGTGTTAAATTTCTGGGCAACAATGATTTTTCTATGATGCTGATAGTAGAGCAGAATCAGCAATAGCATTAACTGTCTTAGAATTTACGTCTATGGGAAACTTAGCTATTTTTTTTTCTATATTTAAAGGGATCTTATTTCTTATTTCCATGAATTCTTATCTTATTTCTTATTTCTAGGATTCTTATTTCTATGAATTGCTTTTTCGATTTTCTAGCATTTTTACGCCATTCGTTATATGTGACTAGATTATCTTTCTGTTGACGGTTTTGATTAATAGGCTGTACTTTGTTATTCTCCGAACATGCACCGCCGTCATGCACGGATGAACTCAGTTTAAACCTTGCGTTTGAGATGCATTTGCGTTTGAACCCTGCATATTTTGATAAGTAGGAACTGCATATTGGGGAAAACTTTGTTGTACTGGTACCATTTGTGGAATGCACTGATTTCCCTGTGACATACAATTGGGTCATTAACTACTGGTAATTGCCAAGTTTGAAACATCTGGGGTACAAATGACCGTTGTAGGTAGTAATTATTTCGACCTCTATTTTTAAAATTATTTTTACCCCTAAAAGCTTTGCCTCTATATGAACTTGTTCCAACACTATTTTGTGACTGATAATTATTTTGTCTATAATTTCTAGAATTTTCTCTCAAATTTCCACGAAATTTCTTCTATGGAAACCTCTGTTGTTCTGATTGAAATTTTGTTTCGCAGAATTGTTTCCCTGTGTTATCTGCACATTAGTTTCCTCACATTGTTTTTGTGTATCCTCAAAATTTTCCATTTTCAACGTGAATTGTTCTAGTTGTTTCTGGACATTCTTCATTGCCTGCGATATTTTGTAATGTTCTTTGTTATTCTGTTCCGATCCACTAGTTTCAAATTTATTATCGTCCTGTTTGGTCATTTTCGCAACCTGCGAACTAGATCTTATATTATTACGCGATCTTCTATTTTGACGCAAATTATATTATCTTCATCTTCATCTAACTCGGATAATTCGGTCTCACTTGATTTTGATGATGTTTCAGAATCCGCGTTATATATTTATTCAATTTTCCCAATTGATGCAACTCGTTTTTCATTGATGAATTTAGTCTAGCATGAAACTCGTGTTTCTTCCTATTTTTCACCATATACCCATTCGTTTCGAGATTATTCAAGGTTTGAATAAAATCATCCAATGAATTAAATTGCTGAACACCTACTCTTTCTAAAAAGTATGGCCTCAAACCGTTTGTCAAAACAGAAATAATCTGGGCTTCCGGTAATGTAGGTGCTCCTTTCTCTATTAGTCCTAATACATCGTATATGTAACTCTGTACTGACTGATGTTTCTTTTGAACTCTGTTTTGAATTTAACAAAGATATCTACATTCTCTTTCGGTGTTTTAAAACACTTTTTTACTTCTTCCTTAAATGTGTCATTCGACTTAGAATTTAACTGCTTTCTATTTATAAAAACACGTAATCTTTCTTTATCTTTTCCTGAAAAACATGTTATTACTAAATCTTTAGCCTCATCCGGAGATAATTTGCTTAGCTATATAGTATCGTCAAATGCGGAAAAGAATTGGTGAATAGTCATTTCTTTCGGATCATATTTGGGAAAAGGAAAGGCATTGCTATACACATTTACATGAATTTTGGTTGGGTGTTCGTGACTGAGAATTAGATTGAGAAACATTATGGGAGGGAGATGGAGGGGTCGCCATGTCTGATCTTAACTTCACCCTACGTCTGCTCATAAGTTTTATAACAATAAATATTTAATTCTTGAACGTGATTTCTGTACTGAAACTAACTTCGTTTTTCAAGATAACCTGCGCACACGCTAATGTCTACATGAGCATTTCCTGTTACAATGCACTGCAATACGATATCCTAGGAATGACTAACATATGAAAAACATGTCTAACATAAACGCAAAACGTATCTATATGTATATGTAATATATATCTTTGTTGTAAGTTACCACATAATTCTCTATAGGAAATGGTATGCACATATTCAAACATAAATATCAGCACCATCCTGGATAATAACAAATCTGATATCCCATGTAATTTTTCTCTGCATGATTTGATTCCTTACTCATATATGTGTGGATCGACATCTATATTTTAAACGGAAAATTGTTCTATAACATGTTTCTAACACGGGCGCTAGCTACAAAATTTGGCGCTTATTCCACCATAACATATGCCAACATATTGGACCGAAATCCGGACGTTGACATACACAATTTTATCCACACATAACTCAATGTATTAATAACCATAATAGCATGGGGGCAATTTGAAGAGTTTTTTCATAATAAACTTAACCATGAAATTTTAGGTAGAGCAAATAATTAGTTAAGAATGATGGTTTTGATTGTAGAAATAAAAGTAGAGACATCAGATCAGAAAATTACCCAAATCAAGTGTTGTGGCCTTAGGTTAAAATTTATAATAACTGTCATAATGAATTTTGAAAATAGGATATGAAGTAAACGAATTTTGTGACAAGGTCGAATAATAAAGCGTGATATCAAATATTATCCAGCATTGTACTCACCCATATTTAGAAGAATGAAGACTTTTGGGAGGTAGATCCTTTTAGTTAGGTGATCACTTCAAAACTATCTCAAGTTCCCTACTCTTTTTTTCAACTACCTTTTCTTCCTAGTTTTGGTAGCGTCTTTTCTTCCGCTTACCATTACATTTTTAGAATTACCTCATAACGTGGAGTAGGAAGTGTTATTATTTCCTTGATACATTGCTATATAACATTATTTTATATTTCCTATTTAAAAGAATGTTTTAACTGGACATAGTTTTAAATTATTATGAGAATTCTTTAATTTCTTTTGCACGTGTGATTGACCTACAGCACCAGAGTGGGAATTGAATTTTATTTACATTTAATAAAAAAAGGTTTACAAAATATTGAAGCCAAAGCCAATAAAATATTAATCGCCCTTCACCAAAATGCTTTAGTCATATTACAATATTATAAGTAAAGGAATGCATTTGTAACCACTAATGAGTTCTATATTAATATTTACAATTAGCAAATAGTTACTTATGATTCATTATAATTTTTCATTTCCTATTTTCTTGTAACAAGCTTCGTGGACAATGAGGCAAACGAGTATAATGAATTTACGTTATGTTTTCTGGTTATGTACTTCATTTCGAAAGACAAGAAAGAATGAAAATTGAAGACGGAATGTGCATGCAAAGAGAGATTATTTGAATTTATTTTATCTTAGGTTGCTCCCATCTAACTTGTACACTGTACTTATTTTTTTATCTTCCAAAATGAAGAATTTGTCTCGATAGAATCAGCAATATAAAACAAATATAACTTCATCTTTCAGTACAAAATAGAAGTCTTCTGACAGTGAAACAAAGCATATTTCAGTAACGAAACCTTTTATTAACTATGTCGGTAACATAATTTGTTGTAATAATATGTTCTGCAACTATTTAAATTCTAAATATTTAGCTGGATTCAGTTTAATCCTATACATCTTTATTTCTGAAAAACTGTCACGTTTATGATTCTAAAGACTGATTAATCCAGAACATTAACTATTTATCATAATGAAACATGATGAACAATGAAATTATGAGGTCCAATGTGATCTACATATATCTACTTGTGTACTTTGCCTATTAAAATGTGGAAGTGTACTTTTATAATTATATTTATTTCACCTATTATCCAGACTGTGGCTAAGTTTGGGTTTCGAATAGCTTAATATTCATAATGCTGTATTTATAATGGCACGTAATAAATTGCGATATTACATTGGTTACGTTGATTTATAAATGTTAGACTTTCTGAAATGTTATGAATCATCTTTTGCTGTGAATATGTTAGCATGAACCTAGGTATAGAATAATGTATGAAAATTGTAATGACTTCAAGCCTTTTAAAATGAATCTATTTCAATTGCTAGTTAGTTCAAGATGGTACACATTTGTAATAGTAAAGTATATAGAATATATGCTAATACAAAGTGGATTGTGCGTGCAACTACAATTGGCGACAAGTTTAGAGTATGTTTTACAAACATAATTATAGCTTTAGAATGCCTATTAATCTAATTATGTGCTTGACCTATTAAAATGTGTAAATGTATTTTTATAATTGTCAAAATGTACTGTTTAGTTGAAGTTTCCTTCACGGATTATTAACATTGGTTGTAATGGTGAGTTTCGAATATTTTAATATTTTAATTATTATTTGTTTGTTTATAAAGTAACATGATAATTTACGGTGTTACACTGGCTAATTTTATTTACAATGTTTACAATATCTCAAATGTTATGAATCTCATTTTCTTTGTGAATATATGGAAATATATATGGAACTTATGAAATAATTTTAAGGTTTTAGAACAGATCTATGGGAATAGCTAGTTTAATAGATGGTACACATTCTAAATTCTAAATACATTTATAGGGTGTAGGGGATGAGTTAAAGTCCATACTTTATGAACCTTGATATTAACTCAGTGTTAACATATTAACAAGAGAAACTGTTCTTTAACTCATCACACACGTGAACAGAACCCTACTTCTCGGCAACTATACGGTTTCCTTTCTGTCAGTGTAGTACAAATTCAGATATTAAAAAAAAAACTACAGTAAGTCGGTGATGCAATTTAAAACAACATTGAGAAAGTTCTGATAAAACATATTGAGAACGGTCGGCTCACTGAGGGAAATATCATAGCTTTGGCGGGGTACGAATGCCGGGCTATGAGATCGTCAGTAGTTCAAGGAACCAATATTACAATGCTACTTAAAATCATTGCTAACATATTTTCAATTGTTGAACCTGGTCATAAGTGTACTGTAAGCACGTGTTCACCATTCTGTAATACAAAATTGAGCTTTCTTATTTAAATAAAGTTTAGAACATTTTAAATGTGTTTGTTATATGTAACTAGAGAATTTATTACACGCTTTAACATTGACTAGTTGTAGGTGAGTGTGTATGAGTGTGTTTGTGTATGTCTTGAAAACCTAGCATTTTTATAATATTTTTTTTTTAAGTTTCCACATAATAGTTTCCTCGGACTATGTGAAAATGTGTTGGTTTGTATTTTTGTTTCCAAAACGAATTGTAATTGTACACATAAACCAATATGACATGAATAGTAGGGTGGGCCGATTTTAAATTATTTCTCAAAAATGGATCTGAAGAACCAGTTAAGTATGTCTTTTACTGGTGAAAGTGTAGGGGATTTTTTTTATTTTTAGATTTTTTTTAGTGAATGCGTTCATAAGTCGATGTTATGGACTAAGTAATCAACACGCACAACGTGGTACGATATTTCATGTTTTGGGCTGTATAAAATACATATAATCTCGTGTTTTTAGGATTCAACCATAGGAAATGCTTGTACTATACGTAATTCATCTTTTCGAAACCCACATATGCGCAGTTTTTTATATAAATTGTCCAAATATCAACGATAATTTTGCTTTTTATACATATGTATGTATGAAAAATGATTCCGTTTTTGATTAGTTTATTTTATTGGTGTAAAGCAGTTCATTATCAACATTCTCGATTATTTATTCTTTGGTTAACATAAGATACAAGTTGCCACCAGGAGGTGACTTCACTCAAGCTCCGCCCTTCCACCCTGTTTAATTTGCTGTCATGGCCTCGTTGTGTTCTCACTTACTTGCTTTACTTTTCTATATGGTATTATATTTTTGATCCAAATTTTGACATTTACTTGCACAAAAGCAAGGCACAGCGTATGAAACCTTTGGGACTTGTCAGCTCACATACAGATTGAGAAGCTTGCTTCAGCAAACGCACAATTTGCTCTACTGCTTGGACATAGCACGGAAACGTAGTTATTTCTTTCCAGGGCAGTTAAAGATGCAAGAGTCATTTCAAACGAGTACAAAGTCCTTATCTTGCTAAAAAAAAAAAAAAGATCAAAAGGGGAAAGATAACATTCAGCGCAGCTGTTTAAGAAACTGACGACATACCTGGAAAATATGTTAGACGAGTCTTCTTCGATGAAAGTAAAGACTAGACCCTAACGCAAGCGAAAAATGGAAAGCATTGACATCCTCGGAAAATCGAGGAACATTTAACAATAATGGAAGAATCAGGTTCAACATTTTTGGGCCACGTCATGCTGAACTCTAGTGTTGGAAGCGACATCGCCATATCGATGTACAAATTTCTGGATGAAAATGGAACTGATATTTCAACACTGGCAGGAACTGGCTCTGGTAATATGCCATTCAACACGGAAGGATTTAATGGGCTTTTACCTTGCTTGAAAAAGAAATAAATCGATAACTTCAATGTACCGTTTGCCTTCTTCACACAAATTAACTACCGCTTTGTGACTTAACTAGACATCCCGACCGGGGAACATCGGGTCCGGTCCGGGACCCATCGGAAGAAATCTCAACAAGTGAGCGAAAGTGTTATTCTTAAATACCAAGCAATAAATCTTGACTGGTTGCATGAATTCGCAGAAGTTAAAGACATCAACGAAGGTAGATTTCGGAATGTAAGCAGATAGTATTCTCTGATTTACAGACGAATGGTTTCTTCGCGCACCCGTTAAACTTCATTCTGGGAATTATCATAGATGCTAATCCAAAAAATAGTACACTTGGCTGGATGAGGATTAAGAAGACCCTAACATATGAAAGAAAAAAATAATTCAAGAATTAACTAAAATATATTTTCACGCGGACGAATACTATGACATGATGGAGTGGATGCTCTTGTCGTCAACACAACCTCCATTCACAAAGATACTCTGCGATAAGATACGATATTGAAGGAAACATTAAGTTAGCTGCAACGCCTGGAGAAAAAATAACTGTGTTTCTGTGCAATACCCAAACATTAGAGCGAATATTGTGTTTGGCGAAGCCAACTTCTCCATTCGTATGTGCGGGCCGTTAAGCCGCCATGGATTCATATGCTGTGCCTTGCTTTCTCACAAGGAAATTCCAACGTTTGGATCGAAAAGATACTATACCATTTAGAAAAATAAAGCAAGTAAGTAAGGACACAACAAGGCTATGGCAGAAAATTAAAAATTGTGGAAGGTTGGAACTCGAAGTGCAGTCCCCTCTTCCTGGTGATTTATGGGTTGCTTGGCCAAAGAAAAAATCATCGGGAATGTTGATAATGAATTGTATTACAGCAGAAATAGAAACTCTACTCTTTGGTGAAAATATAACTCCATTTTTAAATACTATGTTTATACATGTAAAAAACGTAACATTCTATCCTTAAGCGTTAAAATTTGGCAAATTTAAGTGAAGAACTGCACATAAATGGGCTTTGGAAAGTTGAATAACGTATAGTTCAAGCAGTCTCTAAAATTAAACCTTTAAAAATATGAAAATATATACATTTTTCGCATCCAAAACGTGAAATGCTCAAAAGTGTAGTGTATATGTCATACCTTTTCCATAAAATTCGATGCTGCACATGAAAGTGTTGCTAAAATGTCTGAAAAAATCGTAAACTTTACCCACTAAAAAACATATTTTAACTGCTTCGCAGAACCGATTTTCGAAAAAAAGTTGGAAATCAGTCGACTCTAATGAATAGCGTACGCAAGTGGCGATCACTGATGTTGGAAACGGGACGTAAAATAATGTTTTGTTGTCTCATGTCATACTTTCTTTTTGAGCTCGTCTCGATTCTCAAGGAATTATTTCTCATTTTCATCGAGAAAATTTTTTTAGTCTCGTTTCTTAACTTCATGTATGAAATCTATATACTAATGTCTCTTAATGTTATTTCAAAGATACATCAGCGTTACGAAGCTAAACAATGGATATGTTATAACGACATTGAAATGATTTTCATTATTTTAATATTTTTTAATTTAATATTTTGCACGTTTCTGAACATGCATATATTCTGCATTACTTTCAAATGTCATTTTAACGATTAAGTATTTTATACCATGAAATTTGCGATACTAAAACAGTGTATGAGATCTGAGAATTTAGAGAACTAATGTTCCCAGGAGACCATAGAAATATCTTGTGTCATCTCAAGAAAACATTCTTATCGTCTAAAAAATGAGACAATACAAGGAATATCTAATCCGTAAGAAACATTTGTTAAAACTAACCTGACATTTGGCGTCACCCTATTTTAAAACCGAAGAAGTGTGAATTGAAATGTGGATTTTCTCACTTAAACCGATACAGCTCAACATTGGCAACGCACAGGTACAAAATAAGCTATATCAAAAGCTAGAAAATATCTAGGTAATCTGTGGAATGTAATGGTTTCCCTGAACGAATATTTGGCATGCTATACCTTGAGATAGTAACCTTAGGCTAAAGGGGATGTGTGTTTGCTGATTACAATACAACACAGCATTTCCACTTGCAACCATTTAGTTTGGAATAATGCTCCGGAAAGTCTCTTCCAGTAGCAGGTGTTCGTGTGATCCTTATCATTCATAAGGACAAAAATGGTACTCCTAGTTTGTCGTTAATTGTATGGTGCTCGTATCTTAAGACTGCACTTGACATGAACAACATAACAAAGACAAAAGAAGGAAAATCATTAGCAATAGACTTTCCTCTCAGTAAATCGAGAACTACTATTATGTACCGCTTAAAATGTATCTCAGAGAGCATAAATAGGATGGTATTTCCTATGCGGGGACTACGAATGATTTCCCATTTATGATCGGTAGTAGCAACAGGTTTTAATATTCGACCTCCTCTTTCATGAACAATTGTTATATGATCTCACTTGTAATAATTATTATGAACACATCCTTTTCATGTTTCCATTTTAACACAATTATTTTAATGTCACTTCACAAGACCTTAAAATCTCGTTTCCTCAGTTTTATGCTCGTGACTCCTTTTGTAACTACTTTTCAATTAGAACGAAGTGTGTACACTAAGTGAGTTTCCCAGTCATGAGTTTATGACCCAATGTATATCTATGATTGTCATACATGGTATGTTGAAAACTCAAGTATGGTCCGATAATTCAAGCATTGCTTTTGAATCTGTCCCCATACCTGGGTTTCCCTTCCTAATTGCGTATATTTTATAGGGTACTGTGTTATAATCCTTACGACGTATTTGGAATATTTTGATGTCATATCAATGTCTCTTAGTTTTCATATATTGCAAAAAGTCGGACGACTCTTGATGGGTATAGGAGACTCGTGGATACAAATCGCATCTGCTGAAATGATATATTGTTTGTACAAAGATTTGGATCTTGCAAATTTGGTCCCCTAGCAGAATATACGAATATTAGAGCAGTGAAACATAAGAAATAATAACACGAAAGGATTTTGGTACTCAACTTAGAACATATTGTTTTGAAATTACTAGTTCCAATACGATGATGTACTTACCATTTGAAGTACTACCTATTACATGGAAATACCTATAAATTTTCTCATTTCTATTCTATTCCTCTCTAACCACTTGGTAAGACAAGATGATGACATGTTCGTAGTTTTTGATAATTATTGCATTGTGTAACGATTAGTTTAACTCACCCAGTAATCCACAAAGCCATTTCCAAAGAATTATTCATAATACTGAAGGATACTACAAAAAAGAATGCCTTAAAGATTAGAATTTATTCCGACAAGCTCATCATTTGGGTTATATTTAAATCTATATTAAACACACTAACTTTATTAGGTTAATAGAATTTTATACATATTGAAGAGAATATTACAAAAATATCCATTTTTTCCCCTCTGTCAAAAACACATACAGCATTTCCAATAGAACGTACACTTATCTTTGACGTATAAATGTCATTTATTACAGGGTGATCACTATGAGGAAATTCTCATTCCATTTCACTTTCGCTAATAAATGCGTCATTTGCAGTAGGATCCACACATGTGTTTCATGTATCTGGTGATTTGTGCCATAAAGTGATTCATGGTTTTCAAAATGCTAATAGACGGACCTTATGTAGGGTCAACATCAGACTGATCCATAAGCTCAACATCCACATATTTTGCAAACGCATTCACTCTACTCATAGTTGATCATGATTATCAAGGATTAATCTCCCGTTTCCGATGGTTAATCTTAATCTGACAATTTGGCGATATAATATTGAGTTCAGTGTTGGTGCAACATATTATATTCACTTCGATGATTAACTTTAGTTTAATCCCTGTCCACGGATTAACCCTTGGTTTGTTCAACTGAGTATTAGTGTTCTGTTTTAAGTCTGTGTTTGGTATTTGTTATGCAGAACAGATACACCATAATGAACGTTAATTCACGTATTGAAAGAAGCTGACTCACCAGTATCAATCTTCAAAAGAACCCCAGGTATCCATTTCACATAGTTTGTGTTAACTTCTAAATTATGTTTAGTCTCTAAGGTAAAACGAGACAATAAGTTTGAGGGTAGAATCTGGGCCTTTGTGTTCGTAACCGACATATGTAACCACACATGTACAAATCTTATCGAGGATGCCGACATATGTTTAATTTTATCAATGAGATAAATATATTTATAACAAAATGATAATAATATGTTATGCACATATTGAACTTACTCTAATTATAGTGCTTCTTATTGGCCATTTACGTATAAACTCAAATGAAATAACTTACGATTTTTAGAACAAATAAATGAAGTTTAAATAATATTTTAAAACTTTTACACACATGCTTATGCCAATTAGGGTAAAGGAGACGGTGATGAAATTAACGAAATCGGGGAATAAAGAAAGTGTGAAGAAACTGAATATTCCCGAGAATACCCATGCACACTGTGTTTGTCGACCACAAAGTTCACTTGGCGCGAGCTGGGATCGAACCTAGGACCCCAAGCAGCAGAGATGAATGCTCTTACACTGGGTCACCGCGGCTCCCAAGGAGTAAATATTAAAAACTATATTATTGATAAGTTTGCAATGTTTTGCAGAGTTCATTGCTTTCCACATGATTCTAGGAAACTTTTCATCTTTCTCCATGTTAGCCTACAGATATTGATTTCGTATCTAAAAGTATATTTAACCCTAACAAACTATGACGCCATCGGAGAGCTTTCGGAGAAATGTGATGTCGTTTACTTTTAAAGTTTTATACAATAATTGATATTGATCTGCCCTGTGAGTATTGAATCCGCCAAGACACACACATGCACACATAAAGCAAAGAATATCGAAGAGACGTGGTTTGATGACACGTGGTTCTTGACATTAAATATAACCTTAACACGGAAGGTAACGGTATAGGGAGATAAACAAAGCAATAAATGTTAGGAGAAAATGGGGATTAAATGCATCATAATCAATACCCTGAAAATAACGTAAATCTACTGAATATACAAAAAACATTTCTTTTATTGTGACGATAAGTAGAATGATAAAAGCATAGTGGTACGAATACAGAAATCGTATAATGCTTTCAGCATACACACATCTTATATTCGCACACGCACGTATAGACATTATACCAAATGGATGCGAATGACACATTAAGCAAATACTTCAAATGTCCATTAACAAAAGTCTGATATCATCAGCACAAAATGGATTGAATCATATTTTTTAACATTGCTGTAACGTTTGTGCTTAGACTATATGAAACTGCACTTTGTTCATTTCGTATTACTTTTACGTAAATGGAAGAACTACAAAACTAGGGAATTGCATTTCTTATTATATTTGTTTTGTGAAAATGTTTAGTAAAAGAGTGAAGTTTTAAACTTGAAAACTTCAAGTTATACAGTAGATAATAGTACAGTAGAATAACAGTAAAGAGCATTTCAAGCAAACATGAAAAATCCATTAGTTTTAAGTTGAATATCTACAAGCTATTACCCATGGATATTGGAGCAGTAGCTTCTTGCCAAAGCACTAGGAGCTAACGTCTTTCAATGGAACATCAAGTGAGTTCATGTAAGTAGTTCGCATAATACTTTAGAAATTACTCTCGTGTAATATGAATGTGTTACAGATCAAAATTATCAGCTATGTAAAGGAGCGACTTGGAGGTTTGTACTATCACAGGATAACATTCGCATACAAATGGCAAGTATGCTTGAGAGGTTGGGTGTTTATGGGAGGAAGAAATGATCCTCTGCTTGTGATATTTTTGCACCAAAGAATCATATTCCTTAGGATCACTTGAATTTCATCAAATTTCAATAAGGGTCATTTCAGAGTTGTCTTACTTTTCAGTTAACCAGGAGATTAACTAACGAAACCATTATCTGACCTATTACTGCAAGTAACTCCTGCCGTAATACGTTATACATAAAATATTTTAAATATCAGTTAAATTACGTCTTCTTAGCCCATTTGAAATAATGACATATTTTATCACAACCTCTTGCTCCGACCCTCCATAAAAAATCGAGTTTGCAATAAGGGGTTGGATTATTCGTGCTTACCGCTTACTGCTGTATATGTATATGCCTTAAATTTCAATAAAAAGTTTTATTGTAATTGAAAATAAGTATCGCAAAAATAAAATCTTTAAGTTCTGCGTCCAACTTTTGTTCCGCCTAGGTTAAAGGAGACGGTAATGATGAGGAATGAAATGGTAGAATGAAGTAAGTGAGAGGAAAACCCACGCACACTATCTTTGTCCACCACAAAGCTCACTGGGCCCTAGCTGGGATAGAACCAAAGTATCCATACACCAGAGGTGAACGCTCTACCACTGAGCCAGCTTCGCTCGTATCGATGGAAAAATGACTATGAAAATAACAAATTCAAAATAGTCTTAAAATATTTTTCACCGAGAAGATATTATATTTATATTTTATTCACTTCTTTTCCTGACCTCAATATTTCCCTCTCACAACTCCTTTCGGGATTCCAACCCCTAGCTTTATTAACCACGCTTTACTCTCTATTCAATCTTGAAGTGAAACCTTCGCAATGTTGTATCTAAATTCTTCGAAAAAGCAGGAATTAAATATAAAGGTAACCAAGACAGTTCTGTTACTTTCACTGTTCGTCTGTATACAATTGGCCCCCACATCCTGAACTGAATTAGGATGGAAATATGGCGAAGGTCACTTATTGGTGTTTTTATATCCAACATTCTACGTGGTTGTGACAGTTCAGTTGAGTTGATGTTAGTTTAGCGTCCCTTTCAGCAGCGAGGCTATATGAGACGTGGACCTACTGATTAACGTGGAATCCGAACCACATGAGCTCCCGCCGGGAATCGAACCCGGGTCTCCCGCGCCAAAGGCGCGTACGCTAACCGCTTAGCCACGGAGGAGCTCCTTGTGACAGTTCAGTTTCGCCGTGAGCTTGCATAATGGCAGAATGAGCTTGGGACATCCAAAGAGCGGTTAAAACTTGTATTCTCTAGGAGTTAAAACTTTGGTGAAAGGAAGCTGCAGCGTGGCGGAAGATATGCCAGACCGTTAGTGATTGTGTAGTGACAACAAAGGGCAGTGCAGCGCTGGTTCAACAAGTTTAAGGACGATGACGAAACAGTTTAAAACGCACCACATGCCGCAAGACGAACACATGTGCCAAGTGAAGATCTTCAGGAAGCAATTGAGGGGAACATCTCCCAAACACGTGAAGAACTGGGACTACAGTTCGGAATGAGTGGAAAAACCATTCGCCAACACATCCGCCCAATTGGGAAGCACTACAAGTTGGGTCGGTGGATCAAATATGATTTGACTCCGGGGCCCGAAGGCAATCCGAGCAGACACCTATAATTCTTTACTATCTCGTACGAGGAAGGAGCCATTTGTGGACAGGGTGTTGGTATATGATGAGAAGTGAGTGCTGTATGAAGCTTTACGGCGGCGCTATCATTCGTTAACATCCCGCGAACCGGTTCCAAAAGAGCTAAAACTAGCGCTGCACCAGAAAAAGGTCATCTTGTGTGATTGGTGGACTGCTCTCGGGATCGTACATCGGGCACTTCTACCAGCTGGTCAGAGTATTGATGCAACTGTGTGCTGTCAGCAATTGAGTTGCGTTCAAGAGAACTAAAACTCGGGATCAAGCACTTCTGAATCTCAAATGAGTCATCCTGTTTCAGGACAACGCTTAGCTCCAAGTGACTAGGTTGACGCGGAGCACTATTCTACGTCTTGGGTCATCCGACATACACCCCAGACGTTGTACCGTCTGATTATCTAATGTTACATTCCTTAGACAATCACCTTAGAAGACGCCAGTTCAAATCCCTTGTAGAGGCGCAAAATGCACTTGACACCTTCTTCGGTTCATGGCCCACCAAGTTCTACGCCGCTATAATCCACGGCCTCCAAGAACCTTGGCAGATAGTCGTCGATACTGATGAGGACTATTTTTGATCTTTCAGGTACTTCATAGGTGACATATCGTTGTCCGAAGGTTGTGGGTGAAAAATGACAGAACTTTCTTCGTTAACTTCATATCATACTTCGCAAAATACAACCTCTCAAATAAGCATGATCAATCATGCGGTTAATGAAGAAAATAACATAGCAGATATACGACCGGATAAGGTAAGGCGACACTGAAAATATATAATGCAGATAAGGTTACTGAAGAAGGGTTTCTTGTTTCAAACAAAAATGCTATTTTAATTTATGTAAGCAGTGTTCTTGAAACATAATATCCTTCTTCATCTACTTTTATTAGAACAATGACTAGCTACCGGACAAATTGCCCAGAATATTTTATGTCCTTTGCATTGCCGGGTTCTTGTGGAGAACTTCAACCCAAAGGAAGTTTCTATCTTTTTGGAATTTAGTTCACTCCAAATACTAGCCCTTATATGCAAAATTATGTTCAAGTTGTGCCATCGCTTAATTATCCGTGCACATGTCACATGATTATGCTCTTGGGTGTACCGCAAATTCTCAGTGATAGCCCAGGCAGTGATAATTACAAAGGTGTAGTATTTTATGCAGCATTGTAATATATGTATTCTTAACTGAAACAAAAATATTTCAAGCAAGAGGGAAATACAATTAATATAACTTTTTATAATGTTTTACGGAACTATACGTTTGGTTATGCAGTGATATCACTTCGCCCTTTATCCACCAGCACAAGCTAAACAGAAAACAAGCACCGATTATAAACATATAATTTTAAGTAAGGAAAGTCATTTTAACGAACAGCGACTGGGAAAAACAACAAAACAATGGGGATAATTTTATTACTATATAATATGTACTAACCATTGCCTATTATAACTGTGTAACTTACATCTTAAAAACATTGCATATAAAATAATGAAATAAGCTTACATCAAGTAGCCTCCTCTGAACGTCTGAAGTCATTCTTCGAACCTTTGTCGCGCCGAATTGAAAACTCCGTACCAATGATATCTGTGAGCCAATTTCCAGTTTTAAAAGTTTAAAAGCAACTATGAATTAAAATTAAAATTCTAGTTTTAGAATAAAGGAAATATACTACATAAGTAGTAACGAAATATATTCTATACCTCTAGTGAATATGTGAATGTTTATAAGTGCTTGTAAAACCGACTGAAAGATAAATCAAATTAGCGTATGCATATGTTATAAAGTTATACTGGCGTATTCAAAGTATTGAATAGAAATAGCTTTACGTCTTACGGTTATGTTAAAGGGGACGATGTTAATGAGGAAATGAAATGGTGGAATTTAAAAAGTTGGAGAAAAAGGAAAGAACCTGGAGAAAACCTATGCACAAGGTGTTTATCCACGACAAAGATCACTTGACGCGAGATGGATCGAGCCAAAGACCCCATGGACCAAAGCTGAACGTTGTACGAATGAGCCATCGCGGCCTGTATTCAAAGTACTGTTATTAAGTTTTTATTGATAAATTTAGATGCGATAATCATTGCTGTTTTCATATTGCCCTAGTAAATATTTTGCTTTCAGGTTCATATTATAATGCAATTCTGTTCTCCCAATGTTATATGGACATACAATACGGAATCGAACCAGGTAATTAGTGGAGGTAGTTTATTGATATATTTCCAATTCCTTTTTGTAATATCTAATTAAAACTTACCGATAATTACCAAAATAAAATTTCCTAGATCTCATTGGTGTACTGAACCGCAAATGATTATTTACTTTCTTTAAATATCTGGGTCCGAATTCCGGGATGTGTCGTAAGTCAATAAACATACCGATATCTTTAAGATGACCTGTTTTCACATCTCATCAGAAAACAATCTACGAGTTTCGATCTCAAAAACGTGTACATGTATACCGGTTAGATTACTTAAATTAACAACATAATATCATTTCCCGAAGAGATGTAGAGTATTAACAGTTTTTTGACTAAGGTCATGTTACCTATAAGTTTATACTTTAGAAGAAATCAACTTCTTCAAAGTTACTGAAACAGCTTCCGAATAGGATTTGGTATTAAATTTTCTAAATCGGAAGAACGGTTAGATTATTATTTCTATGTATACACGACTCCAAAAGTGCATTACCACCTGCAATTCTCCCTTTCCTGCAATGATATGTTGTAGATTGCTGATTCTGAGGGAAGGTCTTAATAGGCACAACTAATAATCGCTGACAATTGGCCACAACCAAGCCGCTTTCTTGAAAAAACCGAAAATATTGATGGCCTGGATTTCGGTAAAATGACTCAAAATGTGATATGTTGTAGATATTGTTATTCTGATAAAAAGTGTTAATGGGCACAGCCAATAATCACTGGCCGTTTGGACACTACGAGACTGCTTTTTTGAAAGTAGGCCAAAATGGTGATGTTCTGGATTTCGGTAAAAATGTCTGAAACTGTGAGATGTTGTAGATATTGTAATTCTGAGAAAATGTAATAATGGGCAGAAACAATAATTACTGACCTTTGGCCACAACCAGGCCACTTGATAGTAACCAAAGATGCTTATATTCTAGATTTCGGTAAAAATGACTGAAACTGTGATATGTTCTAGATCTTGCGATTATGAGAAAGAACTTAATAGGCACAACAACTAATCACTGACTGTTTGGCCACTACCTGGCCACTTTTGGGAAGTAATCGAAAATTCTGTTGTTCTGGATTTCGGCGAAAATGACTGAAACTGTAATATGCTGTAGAATTGTGATTCTGAGAAAAGGATTTAATAGGCACACCCACTAATCACTGATCGTTGGCCACAACCAGACCACTTTTTGGAAAGTAATCGAAAATGTTGATGTTTTGGATTTCGGTAAAAATGACTGAATATGTGATATGTTGTAGATATTGTGATTCTAAGAAAATGTCCTAATGGGCACAACCAATAATTACGGACCGTTTGGCCACTACCGGGTCACTTTCTTGAAAGTAACGAAACATAGTAATGTTCTGGATTTCGATAGAAATGACAAACTGTGATATGTTGTAGATCTTGTCATTCCGAGAAAAGGTCTGAATGGGCACACCCATTAACAACTGACCATTCGTCCATTACAGGGCCACCTTTTTAAAGTAACGGTACATGGTGATGTTCTGGATTTAGGTAAAAATCACTGAAACTGTGATATATTGAAGATCTTGCCAGGTCTCCATGGGCACACAAACTAATCACTGACCTTAGGCCACAACTAGGCCATTTTCTTGAAAGTAACCGAAAATGGTGATGTTCTGGATTTCGAAAAAGTGAAACTGTGATATGTTGTAGATCTTGTGATTCTGAGAAAATTCACAACAACTAATTACTGACCGTTTGGCCACTACAGGGCCACTTTTTGGAAACTAATCGAAAATGTTGATATTTCGGATTTCGGTAAAAATGACTGAAACTGTGATATGTTGTAGATATTGTGATTCTGAGAAAATGTCCTAATGAGCACAGCCAATAATTACTGACCGTTTGGCCACTACCGGGCCACTTTCTTGGAAGTAACCGAAAATGTTGATGTCTTGGATTTCGGTAAAAGTGTCTGAAACTGTGATATGTTGTAGATATTGTCATTCTGAGAAAATTTCCTAATGGGCACAACTAATAATTACTGACCGTTTGGCCACTACCGGGCCACTTTCTTGAAAATAACGAAACATAGTAATTTTCTGGATTTCGATAGAAATGACTGAAACTGTGATATGTTGTAGATCTTGTCATTCCACGAAAAGGTCTCCATGGGCACACAAACTAATCACTGACCTTTGGCCAAAATCAGGCCATTTTCTTGAAAGTAAGCGAAGATGGTGATGTTGTGGATTTCGAAAGAAATAAACCTGATACGTTGTAGAACTTGTGATTCTGAGAAAAGGTCACAACCACTAATTAATGACCGTTTGGACACTACAGGGCCAATTTTTAGAAAGTAATCGAAAATGTTGATTTTCTGGATTTCGGTAAAAATGACTGAAACTGTGAGATGTTGTAGATATTGTGATTCTGAGAAAATGTCCTAATTTGCAGAAACAATAATTACTGACCTTTGGCCACAACCAGGCCTCTTGATAGTAACCAAAGATGACTATATTCTAGATTTCGGTAAAAATGACTGAAACTGTGATATGTTCTAGATCTTGTGATTATGAGAAAGGACTTAATAGGCACAACCACTAATCACTGACTGTTTGACCACTACCGGGCCACTTTCTTGGAAGTAACCGAAAATGTTGATGTCTTGGATTTCGGTAAAAGTGTCTGAAACTGTGATATGTTGTAGATATTGTCATTCTGAGAAAATTTCCTAATGGGTATAACTAATAATTACTGACCGTTTGGCCACTACCGGGCCACTTTCTTGAAAATAACGAAACAGTAATGTTCTGGATTTCGATAGAAATGACTGAAACTGTGATATGTTGTAGATTGCTGATTCTGAGGGAAGGTCTTAATAGGCACAACTAATAATCGCTGACAATTGGCCACAACCAGGCCGCTTTCTTGAAAAAAAAACGAAAATATTGATGGCCTGGATTTCGGTAAAAATGACTCAAAATGTGATATGTTGTAAATATTGTGATTCTGATAAAAAGTCTTAATGGGCACAGCCAATAATCACTGGCCATTTGGACACTACAAGACTGCTTTTTTGAAAGTAAGCCAAAATGGTGATGTTCTGGATTTCGGTAAAAATGACTGAAACTGTGAGATGTTGTAGATATTGTAATTCTAAGAAAATGTCCTAATGGGCACAACCAATAATTACTGACCTTTGGCCACAACCAGGCCACTTGATAGTAACCAAAGATGCTTATATTCTAGATTTCGGTAAAAATGACTGAAACTGTGATATGTTCTAGATCTTGTGATTATGAGAAAGGACCTAATAGGCACAACCACTAATCACTGACTGTTTGACCACTACCTGGCCACTTTTGGAAAGTAATCGAAAATTCTGTTGTTCTGGATTTCGGCGAAAATGACTGAAACTGTAATATGTTGTAGAATTGTGATTCTGAGAAAAGGATTTAATAGGCACACCCACTAATCACTGATCGTTGGCCACAACCAGACCACTTTTTGGAAAGTAATCGAAAATGTTGATGTTTTGGATTTCGGTAAAAATGACTGAAACTGTGATATGTTGTAGATATTGTGATTCTAGGAAAATGTCCTAATACTGACAACCAATAATTACTGACCGTTTGGCCACTACCGGGTCACTTTCTTGAAAGTAACAAAACATAGTATTGTTCTGGATTTCGATAGAAATGACAAACATTGATATGTTGTAGATCTTGTCATTCCGAGAAAAGGTCTGAATGGGCACACCCATTAACCACTGATCATTCGTCCATTACAGGGCCACTTTTTTAAAGTAACGGTACATGGTGATGTTCTGGATTTAGGTAAAAAATTACTGAAACTGTGATATATTGAAGATCTGGCCAGGTCTCCATGGGCACTCAAACTAATCACTGACCTTAGGCCACAACCAGGCCATTTTCTTGAAAGTAACCGAAGATGGTGATGTTCTAGATTTCGAAAAAATGAAACTGTGATATGTTGTAGATCTTGTGATTCTGAGAAAATTCACAACAACTAATTACTGACCGTTTGGCCACTACAGGGCCACTTTTTGAAAACTAATCGAAAATGTTGATATTTCGGATTTCGGTAAAAATGACTGAAACTGTGATATGTTGTAGATATTGTGATTCTGAGAAAATGTCCTAATGAGCACAGCCAATAATTACTGACCGTTTGGCGACTACCGGGCCACTTTCTTGAAAGTAATGGAACATGGCGATGTTCTGGATTTCGATAGAAATGACTGAAACTGTAATATGTTGTAGATATTGTAATTCTAAGAAAATGTCCTAATGGGCACAACCAATAATTACTGACCTTTGGCCACAACCAGGCCACTTGATAGTAACCAAAGATGCTTATATTCTAGATTTCGGTAAAAATGACTGAAACTGTGATATGTTCTAGATCTTGTGATTATGAGAAAGGACTTAATAGGCACAACCACTAATCACTGACTGTTTGGCCACTACCTGGCCACTTTTGGAAAGTAATCGAAAATTCTGTTGTTCTGGATTTCGGCGAAAATGACTGAAACTGTGATATGTTGTAGAATTGTGTTTTTCTGAGAAAAGGATTTAATAGGCACACCCACTAATCACTGATCGTTGGCCACAACCAGGCCACTTTTGGGAAAGTAATCGAAAATGTTGATGTTTTGGATTTCGGTAAAAATGACTGAAACTGTGATATGTTGTAGATATTGTGATTCTGAGAAAATGTCCTAATTGGCACAACCAATAATTACTGACTGTTTGGCCACTACCGGGCCACTTTCTTGAAAATAACGAAACATAGTAATGTTCTGGATTTCGATAGAAATGTCTGAAACTGTGATATGTTGTAGATCTTGTCATTCCGAGAAAAGGTCTGAATGGGCACACCCATTAATCACTGACCGTTCGTCCATTACAGGGCCACTTTTTTTAAAGTAACGGTACATGGTGATGTTCTTGATTTAGGTAAAAATGACTGAAAATGTGATATGTTGAAGATCTGTTAAGGTCTCCATGGGCACACAAACTAATCACGGACCTTAGGCCACAACCAGGCCATTTTCTTGAAAGTAACCGAAGATGGTGATGTTCTAGATTTCGAAAAAATGAAACTGTGGTATGTTGTAGATCTTGTGATTCTGAGAAAAGGCACAACAACTAATTACTGACCGTTTGGCCACTACAGGGCAACTTTCTTGAAAGTAACGGAACATGGTCATGTTCTGGATTTCGATAGAAATGACTGAAACTGTCATATGTTGTAGATCCTGTGATTCCGAGAAAAGGTCTTAATGGGCACACATAATAATCACTTTCCGTTTGGCCATTACAGGCCACTTTCTTGAAAGTAACCGAAAATGTTGATGTCCTGGATTTCGGTAAAAATGACTGAAACTGTGATATGTTGTAGATTGCTGATTTTGAGGGATGGTCTTAATAGGCACAACCACTAATCACTGACCATTAGCCACAACCAGGCCCTTTCTTAAAAGAACTGAAAATATTGATGGACCAGAATGCGGTAAAAATGACTGAAGCTGTGATATGTTGTAGATATTGTGATTCTGAGAGAAAGTCTTAATGGGCACAGCCAATAATGACTGGCCGTTTGGACACTACGAGACCACTTTTTTGAAAGTAGGCCAAAATGGTGATGTTCTGGATTTCGGTAAAAATGACTGAAACTGTGAGATGTTGTAGATATTGTAATTCTGAGAAAATGTCCTAATGGGTACAACCAATAATTACTGACCGTTTGGCCACAACCAGGCCACTTGATAGTAACCAAAGATAGTGATATTCTCTATTTCGGTAAAAATGACTGAAACTGTGATATGTTGTAGATATTGTGATTCTGAGAAAAGGATTTAATAGGCACAACCACTAATCACTGACCGTTTCGCCACTACAGGACCAATTTTGGAAGGTAATCGAAAATGTTGATGTTCTGGATTTCGGTAAAAATTATAGAAATGATGGAGTGAGTCAGTGGGTCAATTGGATTAAGATTTTTAAGTGGGTTGTGGGTGAACAGGATATGAATCACTGCGACACACAACCCACCGTGATCCACTCTGACCCAACAATCCATTCTGACCTACGCTGTCCCACCGAACCATTCTGACTCACCAACCCATTCTGCTCAGTGCATTGTAGACAGCTTCTTCTGGGCACTGGTGAATTTGTCTACGTTTTACTTTCAAGGCCTTCTTTTTCTTCTTTTTTCATTTGTTTCTATTGAAGAAAGAACTGCAGGCACTCTTGCAGAACTTCAGGAAATTGATCATATTTGCAATTGTAATAATAGCAATAGGACATACTTCTTGACTTTTCAGACACAGCCTAAGTGCTTTTAGAGGAGCTAACTACTGGATTGTTTTTTGAATCACCTATAATGTATGAATTATTATATAAAAATTGAATATAACTATGTATGTGTGATCATCATGATCAAATTGCAAAGTCAACTGAAATGACATTTGGCATATACATAGTTAGGCCCTAATCTCAATATCATTTTTTTAAAACTCCCTTTTTTTTTTGGGGGGGGGGCATTTTCTATATATAGGATTGATTTCTAAAAGTAATCGAAAACGATTGATATTAGTCGACTGCCTAATATTGATATTAGGCAGTCCTTGATATGAACCACCTTAACTGCCATGATATAAATTTCACTTCAATTGCTTCTTCAATGTTCTTCTTCTTTTTAGTTTTCAGTTTCTAGAGTCGAGGGTGAAAAAAAATGCTGTTCAGAAGATGCTGTTTACAATGCAGTGAGCAGAGCTGTTCATGGTGTGTGATGGGTCACAGTGGGTCACATGCTGTTGACCCACGTCCCACTCAGAAAACTCGACCCACTGACCCACTCCAACTCTGGTTAACGCTTTGGCGTCTGGAGTAAACAAGTTCTGCCAGGGAACTTTTTTCTTTCAAAATATATTTTTATATATTCATATTTATTATTATTATTAAATACTTTCTTGCATTTTTTCCTACATTATCTTAGATTAGTGACCGCGGTTTAGGATAGATTATGTAAAGTCAAATACGGTTATGTATGTTTACACTTTCATTTCTTTCTTTCAAAATGCACTCCTATCCGTTCACGTAGTCCAATCGTAGGCATACACCTCTGTATTGATCAACTATAACTATTCTAGTTTATGAGTTTATTTGCTTCGGCTCTTCTGAGCTTAAGAGGTAAGTAAAAACATATTAAGAACAAATAATAAAGAAACTAAGTCTACCTGATGGAAAAAATAAGAAATTATATAAAATGCAATGAGCTGATCAGTACGGTACTGTATACGTACTTTTGGGCCACCCTGTATATTATTAATAATTTATTTCTTGCATTTAATAATAACTAGCTGAAAATAACCACTTTTCGCATGGGTCAGATAAAATATCTATCTAAACAAACTGAACAACGAAACGAAAATATATCGGTAATTTTTGGAAGCTGTATTTAGAAGTCAAAGCCTCTAGAAGAATCACCATTCATCTCAGCGACCGTGAAAACTAACAAGGAAGGGTCACGAAGTGGCTCCGCTGAGATCGGAACGAGACATTGTGTTTGCATTTTATATGTTATAACTAGATGGATCCCAAAGTTATACGTGCCACCGGGCGGAATATTGTGAGTTACGACGTATTTTGTAATGTAAGAATTACAAAAAATTACCAGAATAGTTTGAACCGTCATTTGTTCGGAAATGGTTGAGTAAGTGAAAAACTCTGCCAACACTTATCCCACCATTTTCAACCAGAAACTTATTGTGGTAAGAAAAAAATGCCCCAGGGTCCCCCGCGGGGTCCCAGATGGGGTCCAACTCAAAATTTTCAAATGGCAAGGGGGGTTAAGTGGCACATCATTTGAAATCTGTTGTAAAATGAAAGAAAATTCAGCAAGTCTCGACTCTCTACAACAACCGTGTGCAAAAGGGCTACGGGTCAAAGTGTAAACAAAAACTTAATTGGAAAGTACATGACTTCCTCTATAAATCGGAAAGGGTAAGACAAATGTGGAAACAGGAAAGAAAGCGTGGCATTATTTTCAAAGCATAACGTGAAAATGTCTTGTTCCAGAGGCCCCACATGTTCCCAGGTGGAGTCCAACTAAAAAGTTTCAAATGGCAAGAGAGGTAGGACATCGTTTGAAAGCTCTTGTTAAGTGAAAGAAGATGGAGCACGTCTCGACTTTCTACGACAACCCTGTCCAAAATTGCGGCGGGTCAAAATATAAGCAAAAGCTTAATTGAAAATCTATGGCCACCTTGAATCCAAGAGACAGCTTAAAACCTATATCGAAAGGATAGGCATACCAAACTGCTGAAGCTAGGAAAACAAAATTTGGCATGAATGTTGATCAGTGGATGACGAAAAGATGCGAAATGTTCAAAAACGAAACGTCTTAAGTTCAAAATGCCGTAGTATGTATCGAACGCATGTCCAGCTCAAACCACTGGTGTTGGAGGTAATCCAATATGGCTGCCAGCGTGAAAAATGAGTTTGTGTATATATATATATATATATATATATATATATATATATGTTATTTCTTGGAATACTGTAATTAAACCAACAAAGTTTGGCGCAACTCGAAGTACTGAAATGACTTACACATGGTTTGGTACTACTCGCCAATCTTGCAAATGATTTTTTTTTGTATATTTGGTATTGCTTGGAGTATTGCGATCAAACCAACGAATGACATACAAATGTAACCACCACGAATACGCAGTTAGAATTACAATAGAGCCATCCACCTACTGGTGCAGCAAGTCCTTTATGCATGAACTACGTATGACAAAATTAGAGGAAGTCAGGGTTGTGTGTTCACCGCATATTCGTTATATTAAAGTAAACGATGGCGAGGGAACCAAACAAAACACACATGTGTTGTTACCGAATGAAATTATAGTTGAGGTGAATCAAAATTCAATTGTTCTTTAATCTTCCTATTGTTTCTAAATATATAATAGAAAAAATTAGAGATTTAAATTTGTACTGTTATGAACGACATAAGTTTTAACCGGCCATCTTGGATTCGAGGTGGCCATAGTTTATCAAATAAACTTTTGATTACTTTTTCACCCGCCGCAATTTTGGACAGAGTTGTCGTAGAGAGTAGAGACTTGATCCATCTACTTTCATTTAACACGATCTTCCAAACGATGAGCTACTTAACCCCTCTTGCCATTTGAAACTTTTTAGTTGGACCCCACCTGGGACCATGTGGGGACCCTGGGACAAGACGTTTTACCTTAAATTGTTGTACTTTAAGGTAAAATAATGCCACACTTCCTTTACTATTTTCACATTTCTCACCGTTTCCGATTTATAGGTGTGACCATTGACTTTTCAATTAAGTTTCTGTTTTTACATTTTGACAATCCGCCATTTTGCACAGGGTTGTCGTAGAGAGTCGAGACTTGCTGCATCTTCTTTCATTTTGCAACAGCTTTCAAACGATGTGCTACTTAATCCCTCTTGTCATTTGAAAAGTTTGAGTTGGACCCCATCTGGGACCCTGCGAGGATCCTGGGCAAACTTTTTTATCCGAAAAATTGTGTTCTTGAAAATGACGGGATACATATTTATCCGAGTTTTCCATTTACCCAACCGTTTCCGAACAAATGATTCGGTCAAAATATTCTGCCAGCTTTGTATTTCTTACATTACAAAATATGTTGTAACTCACGATATTCCGCTCGGTGGCACGTATAACTTTGGGATCCATCTAGTTATAACATATCAAATGAAAACACATTAGTCTCGTTCGGATCTCAGCGGAGAGATTGCGTGACCCTTCCTTGTAAGGATTTGACACTAATATAGGTCATTTTGGATTATTTTTACGTGTTTCGGTACATCTCTCCCCCCCGGTGACCCCGGCCCGCACGCAATGATAGCTGATTTTGAAAGTCATCGCTAATTGAAGTGTCACCATTGATCTCAGTGACCGTGAAAACTAAAAATTCGACACAAATATCGGCCATTTTCTAATATTATTACATGTCTCGGTAAATGTTCCCCTTCCCTGAGACCCCTGGTTCGATTTTTTTAAGAATAAAAAACACTTGGTCCTGGTCTGGGACCTGGACAAAAGTATCCGTTATTAAAATTGTCAACTCGTCTGATCCCCAGGCCGCACACAGACAGACACACAAGCAAACTCGAACAGTTAGAACAAACAGCGTTCTTTCGCATAGAATGTTGTTGCTTCCACCCAGCCTAAATGCCGGAGGGCTTCTTTTATACGTAAATATGTCTGTTGAATCTTCTATCGAAGTAATGGGTCGCGTGTAGTCCTAGTGTTAGCAATTTTGTTGTTATTGACCTTGAAGAACTAACAAACGGCTTCTCATGAAGTCACAAGTCGCTTTGGTCCGTGAAGTTGATATACAGTAGAAATGACCTATGCATTACTCACCCGTTGTGAAATAGCAAGTTTTTGTTGGTTTTATCTGAACACCCAAAAATCTGTTATAGCAAGAGGCCTTTCCACAACTACTTTCCAATCTAGATTAAATTTCACGACTAACTTTTTGAATCATACACAAAAGTATCATTGATATGTTAGTGTTAATAATATTTATGGAACCTAAGACAGGTTTTAAACTTCCAAAATGTGCTGTGCATAAAAGTCGGAAATCTTATAGAGTGGTTTCATCCGTGTGTCTGTTGACAGATACCAGAGCAAAAACAGAAAGTGATATAGAGAAATGGTTTTCTGCTATTGATTCTTCCTCCAATGAATAGAATAGGTTCCATCTCATCCGTTAACTCTATATTGAACCCAGAAGAGGTTCAAATTAGCAATTTCCGGTTCTAACATTTAACCCATAGATGAAAACGGTAATATACATGAAAACTTTTTTTTTGTAAACGATTGCGCATGTATAGGCAACATATCATGGTAATTCACTATCTCTAATAAAATTGAAAATGGTTTAAATTTATTATTACTTCCGGTTTCAACAACAGTTTCAACTTTTATCGTCATAGCATAAAACGGTAACATAGCGAAAACTGATTTTTGAAAACGAGTTACCATCTAGAGACAACAACATGAGTACACAAAATATTCTACCGAAATTATAAATGGTTGAAATTTACTATTACTTCCGGTTTCAATTTCCAATTTCCGCCTAATAGAAATAGTAAATGCTTCAGGATGTGGTCTTTTGCAATTAATTCAGTATCCAAAGAATATATTTTATTTCCTCCGTTAACCTTCTACTCAAACCGGAATTGCTTCAAATTAGCCATTTCCGATTTCAACGTTTGTCGATATATAAAGAAAATGATAAGGGATAGTGAGAAGTGGTTTCTACAAACGATTTAGAGTCTAAAGACAAATATCTACAATACTAAATTCGGCTGTAGTTAGAATTTATTATAACTTCTGGTTTCAATAACGGTTTCAACGTTTATCGCTATAGAATGAAAACGGCAGCAGATAGCTAGAAACAGTTTTAAGCAAACGATTCAACCTTCAACAAACATATCGTTACTATCCATATAACTCTACTAAAACTGGAAATTGTTCAAATTTACTAGTATTTCCTGTTCCAATACTGATTTCCGTAGAGCAAAAATGGTAAAAGATATTAAAAAGTGCCTTTTTGCAATTCATTCATCGTCTCAAGAACAGCCTCCTCCATCTCCGTGGCAGCTTTGATCAAAGCATAATTTGTTAAATTAGCCATATTCTGTTTGAACGTTCCTCGTCATAAAGCAAAAACAGTAACAGATAGAACATTTTTGTACAAAGGATTTACCGTCTCTAGGCAACATACCATAATTATTGTCAACACCCTACCGGAGCAGAAAGTGGTTCAAGTGGTTCAAATTAACTATC
Source organism: Thermobia domestica (assembly GCF_964235325.1). Taxonomy (NCBI): domain Eukaryota; kingdom Metazoa; phylum Arthropoda; class Insecta; order Zygentoma; family Lepismatidae; genus Thermobia; species Thermobia domestica. The sequence continues at coordinate 111,308,999 of NC_137454.1, read as the reverse complement.
ATTTCCTATTTCAATTCTTGTTCCAGGAATCAAAACAATAGGAGATATCAAGATACGGCTTTTTTAAATCAACTCAGGGTCATAAGGAAATGTTCCTCCAAGAATTCAGCGTACCAAGAATATTTTCCACCAATCCCTATTCAAACCAGAAGTAGCTGAAGTTAGCCAAGTTCGGTTTCAACGTGTATTGCTACAAGTTTCTAATCTATGACTAAGAGTGTCAACTTGTAGCATATATTAGACGAGTTACCAGAACCAATACCAAAATAAAGGAAATGAGTATCGTTTCACAGTGTGAAACGAAGATTTCCAAACTATGTGAATTCAATAGTGAAACTTGAAGTAGTGTTATCATCTGTCACAAAAGAAAATGCACGTTTTTCGCGGGGTAGTATCTTTCTATCACCTCTCGATTTAATTAAATGTTTTAAAGGACCAATCCCTAAACATAAATCGATAAATGTATTACCTCTCGTTTTGCAGCTCAGACAAGATACGATAGAAATATTGTAAACCTTAATAGAAAGACAAAACAGCTACTTTCTTTTACAAGCTTGAAACTTACGAATATTAGCAGTATATATTTACAGAGTAGGGAGTTTCTGCTACGTTATTCCGTAGTTCATTGGATCCGTACAGAACTACCACCCATATGTTATGTGAGATTTTTGGTGGACAAATACCGTGTGCGTGGGGATTTCCGGGGTGGTCCTGCTTCCTCCCTCCACTGTTTTCATTCCACCAATCCATCCCATCATCATCCATATGGCCTGAGCCGTAGTTACCTCAAGAACGTATGACAAAGTCAAGTACTTGACCTACTAAGTAGAATTTCGTACGCTACCTTTAGACCAGGGGGCCAAAGCCGTGAACTGGCGTGCTCATAAGATCAGTGCAATTTGTAGTTATGTTCAACTAGCAAGCCAAATACAAAATGATGTTACATGTTCCTGTATTCTTTATATCATAGTATGATACTACAAATATAACAAAATATTATGATGAAATAAATCACCAAGACGCCATGGTCGATTAGGTGTTCCCGGAACGGCGGCTCAGTGATTGAGCGTTCACCTGTGGTGGATGGGGTCCCTGGTTCGATCCCAGGTCTCGCCAAATGAAATTTGTGGTGGACAAACATCATGCGTGTGGGTTCTTCCGTTTCCTCCCACTTTATTAATTCCACCATTTCATTTATTTCTCATCATCGCCGTCTCCTTTAGCCTAACCGGCATAACTGTGGGACGTAAAACTCAAAGATTTCATTTGCATTGTTTGTTTTCGTATTACTAGTAATAGCAGAAGTGGTATTCGCTGTCATATTAGTACAGCAAGAAGTAGTAGCAATAGTGGTAATAGTAACAGTAGTAGCAGTGGCAGCAATAGTGGAATTAGCACTAGTATTCGTAATCGTAATAATAGTATTAGCAGTAGTTGTTGTAGTATTAGTAATACAGACGGTGTAGAAGTTTTACATATCTTCTCTGTTACTCGTAATGCATTAATGAGTGTACTATAAGACTTTTACGTCCATGTGCTGTATTATTGTATAATAAACATGGCTGGACAGAGCAAGCACAAATAACAAATAGACAGACAGTATAGGGATATAGAAAATACTTCTTGGGTAACTTTTTAAAGTCCGGCCCGGTTAGAGCCCGGCCCATTCTCTGCCCGGCTCGAGATTCGGGCCGGATCGGGTCGAGCCGGACACAGAATACAGATCCATCCGGGCTGTCTTCGGGCCTGGCTTTGCAGGGCTCTGGTCTACAGACACACGGATTAAACCATTCTATAAGACTTCCAGCATTTATGCACAGCATAGGTTTGAAGGTCATTTCTATATTAACTTCATGAATTAAAGGGAACTTGTATTCCTCGAAAGGCATTTGTTGGTAATTCAAGGTCAATCGAACAATGAAAAAACTGATACTAGGAGTATTTTAACACGCCACTCACTACAACGATATAACAGAATGCTGCCTCCGGATATTAATAAAAGGCTTAACTAGCTGGAACTCGCTAGTACAGTAGCAACGTTATATGCCAAACAACGTTGTACTGTGTAAGAAATGCTAGGGGTTGTTCTGTCCATGCGCGCCGCCTCCTTGGTGTTCCCTGGTTCCAGCACTCACACAAATAATCTTGTCAGGGCGCTGCAGGCAAGATTTTTAGTTTCAAAACATAACACCTCTAAAAAATAATTGTTTGTTTCAAATGTGTTTGTGCAAAGGCAACCAAGGAACACACTAAGTTAGTCACTTTATACTTTATGTCCACAACAAAATCCTTGCAAGTTCTTTTTGCAATACCATTAAAATTATTTTTTTATGGTGTTTTCATTTTAATTTGTATGAATGTAGCATTTGTTTTTATTAACGTTTGATATCACTGCCTCTTGCACTCATTGTGCATCATGTAAGTTGTTAAAAATATACATTAAATACCACGGTTATATATGTTGAGAATATGCATTACAGTAATTAAACTTGAACCCGGGTTTAAACCTGTTTCTTTACGTTTAAGTCAGCCGTGTTACCGACTGAGCTAGGACAGTCTCAACTTATCCTTACCAGTATATTTTACTTTATCACAGCACAGCCCTTTATGACAGTGTTCATAAAAGATTTTAACTAAAAAGAAGTAAAAAAATCGAGACTCCTCTGAAAACATATAACACGTCCCGCCATTTATATGCATCCACATACATTTTGGAAAGTCGGCGCCGTTGGTTTTATCTGTTGAGTTTGAAATCAGTGTTTCTTTCAGAAACTATGTTCCGGGGGGGGGGGGGCACACTTCGTATTCCGGGGGCACTATTGATAACTTTCTATTTTTTATTATATTATACATGTATTGTTTTGGTCACTTTCGGGGGCACTCTAAGAGATCCGGGCGGGCAGTACCCCCTAAAAACACTTCTGGAAGAAACACTGTTTGAAATACACCTAATCTAATATAAATAAAATAAAAAGTTTGTTTGTGTGTCTGTCTGTATGTACGTATGTATCTGTGTGCTGCCTGGAGACCAGACGACAGAACCGAGAGTTACGAAATTTTGATCTTGGGTACCTTGGCCCAGGTTCCAGATCAAGACGAAGCGTTTTTTTTTTTTTAATCGAACCAGGTGGGTCTCAGGAGACGTTTACACGGACATGTAAAAGTAGTAGAAGATAACCGTTATTAGTGTCGAATTCAAAGTTTTGGCGGTCGCTGAGATAAATGGTGAAACTCTGATTGCATTAACTTCCAAATTAACACCACTTAGTTGCGGGTCGGGGTACCAGAGGGGATACCTAACATGTAAAAATAATCCAAAATGGCCGATATTAATGTGAAATCCATAGTTTTCGCACTCGCTGAAATCAACGTTGATACTACTAATACAGACGTTGACTTACAAATACAGCCACAATGCGAATAATGTTTTTTTCTGATAACCATTAATAAATACAAGAAATAAATTATTAATAATAAATGGGAAAAGATAGGAATGCATTTTGAAAGAAAGAAACGAAAGTGTAAACATACATAACCATGTCTGACTTTACATAATCTACCCTAAATCACGATCACTAATCTAACAAGAAAAAACTAGACTTTGGTAAATTAACTTCGGGGTCATTTTTCGCGAGGTAGTATTGCACATTTAAAATATGAATATTTAGGGATGCGCACGTGTCGAGACATGTCTCGAATCTGTACTGGAATTCGAGTTCAGACACACTTTGTAAAATTCGAGACGAGTAACTTATTTCTCGACTCTAATTTTCGAGCCGAGACACGAGTCGAGTCGAGACTTTTCGTAAAAATCTCGACTCGACTCGAATGTCTCTAAAATCTTCCTATAATTTTTAATATTATTTTGAAGAAAGTATTCAGTCAGAAACAGCCTTGAAACCAATTCCAGCATTTATTACTTTAGAAAGGTACCGAACGCTTAAACTTAATGGTTAATCTTTCGATATCAAGATTTAATTTTCAGGTCAATTCAGTTAATTAAAACTAATAATTAATGTCGTGATATTTGATTGTACTTCAAATATAATAATAATAATAGTCTAATAATAATAATTCTCTGGGGTACATAAACGTGAGCATGTATCTAGTATAGCTCGAGCAAGGCACAATGACGGCCGACGCGTATCGCACACTGCTTGCAGACTGCGTACACCCCTTGATGACGACCATGTTTCCCAACGGTAGTAGCATTTTTCGACAAAATAATGCACCATGTCACAAGGCCAGGAGTGTGATGAAGTGGTTCAAGAAATGTTCAACAATGTTCTATATCTGTTGACGGTGTGTGAATTACAAGGGGGATAAGGGAAATCCCCAATGGTAATACTATATCTTCCTATAACCAAAGGAGATTTCCCTCCATGTCAAAGAACTATGTGCTGTGTAATTAAAATATATGAGTTGTTTTATCTGTTGTGTGTATGAAATAAATTATTAAAAAATGCAACAAATAAATTATTAACAATACATGTGATCAGAGAGGAATGTATTTTGAAAAAAAAGAAAAGAAACGGTAAACATACATAACCATATTTAACTATACATAACCTGACTAAACTAACCGTTGGTAACTAATCTAGAATAATGTAGGAAAGATGCAAGAAAGCAATTAATAAAAATAAATATCAACATATAGAAATATATTTTGAAAGAACAGTGTTCCCCAGAGGTAACCTTGTAAATTTAGGATTTAGATTTCTGGGCTTTCGGCATCTGAGACCATTTATCCCGTCACGTTCGAGGGATGACGTCTCTAGGCGAACACATTTTCCGGGGAAAGGGAAGGAAGAAAGGATTGGGGAAGAAAGGAAGTGATCTGAAACCTAAGGTATCACCCTGGCATCCCCCTGGTGTGAATGTGGAAAACCAAGGAAAATCTCATTCAGGGTGACTAGCCTGAAAAACTTAAATTCTTCGACCGAGTGCCCCACCAGGAATCGAACACGTGACCGCCTTCACGTAACCATATAAACGTATGCTTGTCTATTTCATTACATTGCGAATAGGCGAAGTTGGAACAATGTTGCATCGGAGTCAGTCAATTAGTTCGAATAAAATCTGTATTCGTAGCACAATCCCTTCGAGGACATTTCCAAGATCGGGGCAGTAACCCACATGGTCAAAAGTAGTGTTTCCACGAGATGAGACGAGAGAAGACTTCAAGCTGTCTCGTCTCGTCACATATCTCTTCTCGCGAGACAAGACACGAGAAATGTCTCGTCTCGTGGCAACACTAGAGCGGATGAGGCCCACAAAAAGGAGCTGTTAAACAAAGTGGTTAAAATTACAGTTTTAACCACTTTCGTTTGGTTATCAGCACAGCACACACAACACGACTACAATCTTCCAATCAGTGTTTCTTTCAGAAAAAATGTTCCTGCGGGGTATATTTAGGATTCCGGGGGTACTGCTGGTATTATTCTATTATAGATGTATTATTTTTATCTCCCCGTAGGGGGCACTCTCAGAGTTCCAGGGGGCAGCACCCCAAAAACATTTCTGGAAGAAACACTGCTTAAAACAATGACTACTTAGTTTCGATCACGGGCGCCCGAAGGGAGGGATAAGGGTCCCGGCCCCCCTTGCTCACGAAAATATATGCGTAATATAGCAAACTACGTATATTAAATACTAGGCGTAATATAGCAATCAAGGAGATGCCCCCCTTAAAAATTTATTTGGGCGCCAATGGTTTCCAGTAATGAATTATTACGACAGGCATATTTGTCAATATCGTCGGTACAGTCGAAATGCAAGCGTTCCCCACTTATTCTGAAATCATTTTTTCAAAACCTCTGGTTGTTGAAAGAAAGAAACTAGTTGAAAGAAAGAAACAAATGAAATCTTTGAGTTTTACGTCCCACGATTATGCCGGTTAGGCTAAAGGAGACGGTGATGAGTAATGAATGAAATGGTGGAATGAACAAAGTGGGAGAACCCCGAGAAAACCCACGCACACGGTGTTTGTCTACCACAAAGTTCACTTGTCGGGGACTGGGATTGAACCCGAAATCCCAAGAACCACACTTGAACGCTCTACCACTGAGTCACCGCGGCCCCAAGAAAAAAACAAATATGTAAAGATACATATATGAGTACACATACACTGATAAAATAGTCATACATGTGTTTCAATCTTCTCACTACTTAACCCCGACTAATTTAAGATTGCAAGAAAGTAATTATTAAGAAGAAATATAAACATATAGAAATGTATTTTGAAAGGAAAAAAAACAACCGTACCAGCCGTGATATGAATCTGGGTTGCCCACTCAACAAGCAGACACCTTACCGAATTATCTGCGGCAGAACTTGCAATTTGTGGTTTCGAAGCTTTATTTATACTGTGTGTATTACGTAACGACGCTACGGGATGTCATTACTAGTGCGACCACCTCATTCAAGACCCGTTTTGTAAATTGATTGAGGAAAAAAGATTGGTTTCGTAAAACGGATCTTGTATATAGAGGATATAACTAAAAGGTACGGCAAAACTTCATGGGTGGATTCCTTATGGGTAGACAAGCAAAAAAGTTCAGATGACCATATGTCGGGAAATGCATAGTTCCAGAGTTACGGTCTTTGAGCCGACAAATGGTGTGAAATAGTCACATTCTTGACGCTCCTTAATGTGTCTCAATTCAAACCTCAATATATCAAACTCTTATTAAGATAGGAATATAATTTTAGTAGCAATTTGTTCTGCAAAAATTAAGCTTTCCGCTGGTATGCATTTTATGAGTGTATCCCCAAGGAATGCCATCTCAAAAATGCTGATGCAAAAAACAAACATAAAAACCAGTAATTACTCTCCCATGTCCACCGTGGTACTCAAACACACATACATAAAATATACAGGGTGAGTCAAACGTCCTTGGACACCTGCATAAGTTTGAAAATCGACGGGAAAAGTAAAAAGTGATGATGGGAACAGAGGTTTGATGAGAGGCCGCAACTTTTGAAGTGTATGTCATTTATGGCCGCCATCTTGAAATCCACCATTTTGGATTCAAGTCATTTTTTAAATGGGAAGGGAATGACACATCAAATAACACTAGATTGAGCTCAGGAATTTAGTGGTGTAATTTGTTTTTCCTATCTAATACAGTTTAGAAGTTATTGATGTTCAAATGTTGGAAATTACGTTGATACTGAATGCTACTACACATGTTCTACGTGTTGTCCATCCCGTGCAATGCACAACTGTAGTCGCCGCAACCACTCTGACTGCACACGGAGGAGATGTCTCCTGAAATTTGGTCACAGGCTTGTTGGATGCGTTCCTCCAGGTGTCTCAAATCATGGAATTGTTTCAGCATACACTATCTGCTTAAGATGTCCCCATAGATAAAAATCAAAGGGGCGTTAAGTCAGGGGATCTGGGCGGCCACTTCACGGGACCACGGCGACCAATTCACTTCCATGGAAGTTGTTCATCCAACCATTGACGGACACCACGTCTATAGTGTGCAGGGGTTCCATCGTGCTGAAAATAAGATGAGAAAATGCCGTCACCTTTCAGTGTGGCAGTGAACACAAAGTCCTGCAACAGCATCAGATACTGTGGTGCAGTTAAGGTGTTGTAAATGAAAAATTGCCCAATGATGCGGGTGTCCCATATGCCACACCACACCATCACCTTCGCTGGACTATGTTCTCGACTCGGATCAACTCAGTTCGGATTTGCGTCACACCAGTATCGACAATTATGTCGATTAACCTCCCCGTTCAAAGTGAAATACGACTCGTCGCTCAACAGTATGCCCTTGGCAAACGCAGGATCCAGTTCATGTTGTTCAGTAGCCCACATGCAGAACTCCAACCGGCGATCAGGGTCATCCTCGTTCAGTTTATGTTGCCTGTGCAGCTTGTAAGGATGCCACTGTTTGGCGTGCAATATCCGGAAAACGGAGGATTGGTTTATTGCACATGCTAGGGACACACGACGGGTACTTCGTTTAGGACTTTTCACAAACGACGCAACAACCGCCGTTGCAGTTTCCTCATTGGTGGCAGTCTTTAGTCGCCCACTACATGCCCTATCTTGAACAGAGCCCATCTCTTAGAATTTGGTGATCACGTGAGCCACAGTGCTGTGCGACACCGGTTCTCTGTTTGGTGCCGTCGGTTGTACTCAGCTGCTATTGTTCGGTAGCTGCTTTCCACTGACATAAGGATGATTTTGATCTTCTGTTCACGTGTCAGACCTATTTTAGATCACCTGGAACAGAGAGAACTGAGTCAGTATCAAGGAAATTTCCCACCTTTGAACATTAATAACTTCTAAAGTGTACAAGATAGAAAAAAACAAATTACATCACTAAATTTCTGAGCTCAATCTAGTGTTATTTGATGTGACATTCACCCTCTTCCCATTTAAAAAATGACTTGGATAAAAATTACGGATTTCGAGATGGCGGTCATGAATGACATACACTCCAAAAGTTGCAGCACCTCATCAAATCTCTTTTCCCATCATCACTTTTTACTTTTTCCGTCGATTTTAAAACTTATGCAGATGTCGAAAGATTTTGACTCACCCTATATATATAGGCGGAAAGCATCCTTCTTTGGAAATACACAGAGACCAAAAATATCTTCCTAGGTTAATTAGGGTCTGAGTTATAGAGGTTTAAATTGAGTCACATTAAGGAGCGACAAGAATATGACTATTTCCACCATTAGGCGGCTCAATGGCCGTAACTCTGTAATGATGCATTTCCCGACATATGGTCATATGAACGATTTTGCTTGTCTACCCATAAGGAATCCACCCCTGAAATTTTGCCGTACCTATTTGTTACACTCTGTATATATGTGTGTGGTGCAACAGTAAGTTCCCAAGAATATAGATTAATTCATTTTTTATTTTAATCTACACAACAAATGCTTTTTATGAAAGCAAGGAACCTGCGAATTAAAGATGGTTAAAGACCGTAAATAAAACTGAAGAACTGAATTGCAGAACATGCGAAGTCCACCGGAGTACTTTTTTTTGTTTTTAGAAGAAAAACAAGAAGATTATACTTGGAATGCTATTCTATTTAGCTGAATTTTTTTTGTATTTTTTTTAAAAAAAGTTTTGTTTTGGTCTTACGTATTATGCAAGTGAATAGTCCTGAAACATAGGTGCTAACATAAAAAACAGAAAACGAAAAATAAGAAGAAAAAGAGTGCACTTTGGATGTTTTGTAATTCATGTCTTCAATTCAAACTTCAAATGAAACTGGGGTAACTCGCAGACAGTGACTGACTTAACACTTTGATAATAGCGGGTGTAATGGCTGATTTAAGAACACAATTGATATGGCCTGTGGAGCTAAGTAGACTCCCACCCTTCCCCCTCAACATTGGATACGGAAATGGAAAACTTATTTAGAATTTGATTGTTGATTCCAGTATATTTCAAGCATCACTTCTCGGAATCTGGGCCTGTGATATGTCGATATATCGCTATCATCGATATCTATATTATCATATATCAACATTCGATATCGCAGATATATGGACATGAATATATCATTCTAAATTTTCGATACCGATATTCGAGGAGTGGGGAGGCGAGGTATAAAGATCCCCTAAGACTTGCGATGGATGAAGAAATTAAACTTAATTTTTCCAAGATTGTTTTCTAATCATAATATCTTTATTAACAAACATTGCAATGTAAATACACGACTTGCAAATTTGCAATATTATATGATGTAATTTCTTAGGCGCCAGAACTTTTTTGATCCCTGAGAAAAGAAACAAATAATCACGTGCAAAAGCAAGTACTTCGAACTTTGAACTAGAATTTACCATAAGAAAGATTTTTGTTTCTCTCTCTTGGAGATTTCCATCCCTTTTGGCCTTTGTGACTGCTAATTGACAAAAGGTGCACATATGATCGCTATATGCATTCATGCTCTGAGGCAGAGTCAGAGATTTAAAAAAGGAAACGGCTTTTTAATAATAATAATAATTATATTATTATTATTATTATTATTATTATTATTATTATTATAACAATGGGGTTTACAACTAGGGTCCCGTCTCTTTATCTTGCATGGGAGGGCCGCAAGTCTGCTACGCCACTGGTGTCCCCTGTTCTGTGTTTGTCTCTTTTTCGTTTCGCGTAGATGTTTGTTTTTGTGTTGTTAATCTTTTATATGAAACTTTTATATTATGTAACTTTTTCTTTTTATGAGTTTCTTTTTTTGGTGTGGGGTGGGAGGAAAGAGAGAAATGCTTCCTTCTGATATCTGTTTCTTATCATTCATGTTGTTGAACTGCTTAAGTAAGTCATTTTGTAACTTTTGATGTCATCTAACCCCGTCACAATAATAAAATTGTCATTCTTAACAATTTGTTTTATTCCCTTAATTGCAGTTTGCCACACTGATATATTTGTGACAAAATTGAGGTTTTGTCCAACGCCTTTCGAATTCGTAACCAATAGAACCGCCGAGCTTTTTGGGTTGCCTGCTATTGCAGGAAAAGGAGAATTGCAGGTGGTAATGCACTTTTGGAGTCGTGTATACAATATACGTACAAGGAAATCTTGAGTACTAACACGATCTTGGGCAGGGGAAAAACTACTTTGCGTTTTCATACTGGGATTAATGGCAGATATGTTTCTTTTGCTCGAAATATCATAGTAGTAATGTTACTTGTAGTACTTCAATGTGGAATATTTTGGAACACTATTTTTTTCTGAAAATTCATTATTTCTTTTTAGTGCATTTCTCGAAATATGTATTTCATTACTTACTTCGATTCTGCAATGGATGAGTTCCGAATCAGGTGAAATTATCTATTAATTCCTCGATTTTAATCCTAAAAACACCAATGGGAGGCATCGTTTTCTCATATTTTACTTTTAGTTTACATTTTGTAAAATTTCTAATTGCATAAATAATCTAGAAAGGAATGATATTGTCAAGCTCGACCCCATTCATCATAAAACGTACTTGCTTAATTTTTAGTGTTTTTCCTATTTATAAATAAAGAATGTGCTATGGACCTCAGAGACCAGTACTAAGCGGCTATTAATTCTATATGCTAATTGATATATTCCAATGTTTTAGCTATTTATTTTATTTCACTGGAAACAACTTTGGTATTACGACATGAAGTGGTACTCTCAGTATACATTTTTCTGATCATGTTTCTTTAAGCACCTACATATTTCATTTTCTATTACTTTATTCCTTCAAACCTGTTAACATCTAAATATGTCACTTTATACTATAGTCACACACACACACACACACACACACACATATATATATATATATATATATATATATATATATATATCCTCACGCCATTGTCAAGGCCCTATATTTGTCTTTTACATTTAAAATTGCAACCGGGTGTTTCTTGCTGCCGTATTCGGTAGCCTGATAATCACCCTTGTTCTTCGCGCGCAGAGTCATTCGAAGAACTGAAAACGCACTCTGTACACAAACAGTTTATGGTTGTGAACTCGGAAAGCCTGGTACTTCTGCTTGTCAAGTTCAGAAAGTAGGAGAAAAAAGGATGCGTAGAATGTAAAGAGGGTGCAACAGCGACTGATAGTTGTAAGAAGAATATTCATTTGTAGTTTTTGCACATTCCGCCTGTAGCGCTACTGTGGCACAACGTATATTGTAACTGTATAACTCTTGTACACCGCTAGTAGGTCTATTGGCGTTAGTGACGACCGAAACTATGTTGTCAGCTCTGACTGCGATAAGGCACTGCTGTGCTGCTTTTGCTTTTGTTTCTCCTTTGTCATTTGTGAGACGCTGAACATGTTGTTTTTGCTTGTTGCACGCGCTGAACGGGTTCCTGCGGAGCGAAGTATTTAAGAAGTTGGGAAAGAAGATCGCATATTCTTGTTTACGATAGAAATATGATAAGTACTTTGAATTATAATACGGTTTGAAATTGGTTAACTGTGGGAAAAAGTGCGAAAATAAAGCTGTAATTGTAAAAATATCTTAGTCGAGGACGTCGCTACTGACAGTGTTGATTACAGATTTTCTCGTGGAAGAATTTCATTACACTAGATGTGAAAAGTAGACGTCCATTTAGACAGCTCCCCCTTACTTTTCAGACTCAATCGTAAATGGTCTCAATCATTTGTACAGAAATGTGCAGGTGAAATTTTCGTTTGTATGCAATAAGGGTGACGCCACAACGAAAACAAAGTGGGGGCTGTCTTAATGGTAGCCCACCACCATGTCCAATTCAATCACAAATTGTCGCAATCGTCTGTACATCGTTTGTACAAAAATGTGCAGGCAAGATTTTTGTTTGTACACAATTAGGGGCGCCGCCAGAACGAAAACAAAGTGGGGGTCTGTCTAAGTGGTAGCGCGAACCATGTCCAATTCAATCACAAATTGTCACAATAGTTTGTACATCGTTTGTACAGAAATGTGCAAGAAAAAAATTCGTTTGTACAAAATTATAGGCGTCGCCAGAACGAAAAAAGGGGGGGCTGTCAAAATGGAAGACCCCACCATGTCCAATTCAATCACAAATCGTCGCAATCGTTTGTACGTCGTTTGTACAGAAATGTGCAGGCAAAATGTTCGTTTGTTCACAATTAAGGGCGCCGTCAAAACGAAAAAAAGTGGGGGCTGTCTAAGTGGTAGCCCCCCACCTGTCCAATTCAATCACAAATAGTAGCAATCGTTTGTACATCGTTGTACAGAAATGTGCAGGAAAAAGTTTCGTTTGTACACAATTAGGGGCGCCGTCAGAACGAAAACAATGTGGGAGGCTGTCAAAATGGAAGCCCCCCACCATGTCCAATTCAATCATGAATACTCGTTGTACAGAAACATGACGGCAAAATGTTCATTTGTACACAATTAGGGGCGACGCCAGAAAGAAAACAAATTGGGGGCTGTTTAAGTGGTAGCCCCCACCATGCGCAATTCAAGCAGAAATTCTTGCAATCGTTGTACATCGTTTGTACAGAAATGTGCAGGCGAAATTTTTAGTTGTACACAATTAGAGGCGCCGCCAGAACTAAAACCAAGTGGGGGCTGTCTAAGTGGTAACCACCCACCATGTCCAATTTAATCAAATTGTCGCAATCGTTTGTACATCGCTTGTACAGAAATGTACAGGCGAATTTTCGTTTGTATACAATTAGGGGTGCTGCCAGAACGAAAACAATGTGGGGGCTGTCTAAATGGTAGAAACATTAAAAAAAGGTGTCACATACTATGGAGTATTTTTCTAACAAGACTTTGTACACACTATTGTGTCGATTGGTATGTTCTCACTATCGTGTGATTCACTACATTGATCTTATTCTAACGATGATAAAATTAAATGTTTTTTTGTTTTTATATTTATATTTATACTTACAATCATTATTGCTGAGTTAGTTTATCACTCCTCGGCTTTTGTTGTTAAATTTATTCATTATTTCTTACGTGAGCTGAATCCTTATTAGAACAATGCATTTTTTTCTTTCTAAGTATTCTCATCTCGTACATTAAATTGATAAGTGGAAAATTTAACAAATTCACAAAGTAGATTGTGAAAGGGAAAATTATAACACAATATCTTGATTTATTTGAACATCTTCATTAAACTCATTTTTCAGAAACTATAGAATGCATGGTGAAGTATTTTGGTGCATTCAGCATTTTCATTTACGAGTAAGCTTGCTAACTGGCCGGTATTTCACCGGCCTGGCCGGGAATATTGCTATGATTTTGATTATGGCCGGTGACAGGTACAAACTTCTTATTAGCTCTCTTCTGACCGGTATTTTGGAATCTGCAATACAGAATATAACATTGAACATCGACATTTTTCAACAGTGCCTTTACAAACACAAATTTTCGTATTATTATGCATTATCGATATTTTTTAAATCTATGGTAGATTTTTTATTTATTTAACATAAGAAATTTGATAACACTTAGATTTTATTGTAAAACAATTTTATACATTTATTGAGCGTAGAAATGACTTTTTAAAGTAACTTCCTTTGTTTGAAGGGTAGGTTTATAGAGTAAATTTCGTTTTATGAATTAACAATTGTTACGTAAAGATTAATATCCAGTATTATTCATCTGTTTCGTTAATTTTAAAGAAGTCTCAATTGCTGGTAAATAGAATAACGATCAATACAGTCTTCACTTTCTCATTTGAACACAGAATTTTGAGGGTTTGGCGGTAATTTTGTTTTCCTGAGTTGGCAAACTATTTACGAGGTTTTGTTTCAACTCTTCTACGTAGTGGCTCCGTACTGACACTCCGCATGCAAATTAGTATGTATTGCTACCATACATCCCGGTTTCTTAAAATTTATACCCGTGTGCAGAAATTTTCCTTCTTGTCCTGTTTTATAACTATTATTATTAATTACATATCAAAAGTTCTGAAAATATAATAAAATAGATTTATTACTTTTGCTTTCGATTCCGACAATACTATAGGAACAATTTCATTCTAATCTTTATAATTATTCTAATCGCTGCTTCCCCGGATATAACATGCAACGTTTAAATCCTCCTAACTGGCTTTCTTATCACCAAAAGTAAGAATATATACCCCGAGGTGGCAACAAATTCTTGTGACGTTGCAGACCAGCCCCGAAAACACATTTTTTTCTGCTTCAGGAAAACAATTATGCAAATTGCTTTCTTTTAGTTCGCATTTTAGGTTAACAAAAATAAATCAGTTCATTGAAATTTGGAAACAACTTCATAAATGTGGATTTTTTCATTATAGACACGTAGAGCATGTGAGGTGGTATGTGTAATGATATTGAAAATATAATTTTTGCCTAAATATTGTATGTTCACTGATTGCGTTTATATTTATAACAGCTTCTAGCTTCTATAATAATTTTTAGCACTGTTGTTAAGTATGGACAATATTATTACATTATTTTAAGTTGCGATGCTGTAGTAAAATTCGAAAGATAATATTAATACAAAATGCAATATTTACTACTAATTTGTAAGATGTCCCGTTTTTTCTGTTTTCAAAAAATATGGTAGCCTTAAAGTATGCTAAACCATACAAAATAAATTATACTGTAAATTTTACCCCTCTGGTAGTGCTCTCAAACGGGTCGGGTCAGTCGGGTTTTCGGTTCGGGTATTCACATTCTTCACTTATGTTGAAATACTATAAGGAGCTTTGTTGTAGAATTCAATTCGAAGTCGGTGAATGAATGATAATTGTGACTAACTGTAGCTGAAACAGTAATAAAATTTTAATTTAACCCTATATTAACTAATTGGCATGGTAATTGTAATTAATATTACGACTGACTTTTTTCTTTCTGCGTTTTTATGTCAAGGTAAATGCCACATTAAGTGAAATTGAAAGGAAATATCTAGTTAACGTCCCACGTTATGCACCAATGCTTATAGAGACAGCGATGATGAGAAATAACTGAGGTGGTTGAATGAAAAAAGTGAGAGGAAATGGGAAAACACCGAGAAAACCCATGACACGGTGTTTGTCCACCAGAAAACTTACTTGGTACGAGCTGTAATCAATACCCATAGACCTTTGGGTCAAACATATTATTATTATTATTATTATTATTATTATTATTATTATTATTATTATTATTATTATTATTATTATTATTATTATTATTATTATTATTATCATTATTATTATTATTACTATAAGAGTGACCAAGAAAATGCAACCGCCTTTTCACCAACACCTAAGATGTACCTGGAATATCAAAAATAGTCTTCATCAGCATCGACGACCTTCTGCCAACGTTCTGGAAGGCTATGGATTCCATCGCAGTTGAATTTGGTGAGACGTGAAGCGAAGAAGGTATCAAGTGCATATTGAACCTGTACTAGCGATTTGAACTGGCGTTCTATAAGGTGATTGCCCAAGGAATGGAACAGGTGATAATCGGACGGTACAATGTCCCTGGAGTATGGTGGAATCAATAGTGTTTCCCATCCAAGGCGTAGAATGGTGTCCTGGGTCATCTTAGCCACGTGGGGCTTAGCGTTGTCTTGTAACAGGAGGACCCTTTTGCGATTCAGAAGTGCTGGATCTAGAGAGTGACAGTACACAGTTGCATTGATGCTCTGACCGGCTGGTAGCAGGTCCCGATGGACAATGCCGGGAGCAGTTCACAAAATGCACAGGAGAACCTTTTTCTGGTGGAGTGCTGGCTTGGGCTGTTTTTGAGCCGGTTCACGAGATGCTAACCAACAATGACGGCGCCGTGGAGCTTCGAACAGGACCCACTTCCCATCACATGTCAACACCCTGTCCAGAAATTGCTCCTTCCTCAGACGAGACACCAAAGAAACACAGGTGTCTGCTCGCGTTGCTTTCTGGCCCCAAGTCAAATCATGTAGGACCCAACAACCCAACTTGCAGTGCTTCCCAATTGATTATGGTTTTGCCGAATGGTTTCTCCACTCATACTGAATTGTAGTACCAGTTCCTCACATGTCTGTCTTCGTCTCAATTGTTGCCTGAAGATCTTTATTTTGAACATCAGTTTGTCTTCCGGCACGTGGTGCGTTTTCGAGTGTTTCGTCATCGTAATTAAATCGTCCTACCGTTGCATTCTTCGCATAGTCACGACACCCTCACCAAAGGCCTGTTATATCTTTTGCCCCGCGGAGCAGCAATTTCAACTCGCATAGCAAACAAGCAATTATGATGCTCTGTGAAGGTCCCATGTTCACTCTGTTCTTACGCACGTTCACGGTGTATCTGAACAGCCACAACCAGGTAGTATGTTGGATATACTTACTAGTGTTGCTCACGAGACCAGGTTTGGGGCATTCTCGTCGTGAAAATGTGTCGTGAAGGTAGTCTCGTCTCGAAAAGTACATATGTTTTTATAGAAAGAGCTCTGTCTCATCTCGTATCCCTTCATGAAAATTCTGTCTCGTCTCGACTCGTCCAATAACTGTCCTTTGCCTTATCTCAATTCGCATTCAACTCACGGTGTGAGAGCCAATTCAACACATACCTCCACAAAAATAGACAGAACTTTGTTGCTCACCTTTAGATTATTATTATTATTATTGTGGTAGTGATTTGACCTTCTCGGCACTAAATTACTCACTGATTTTATATAACGTTGCAAATATCTTCTAGATAAATTAATCAAGGAAAAATTAAAAGGCAATTACCTACAGAATGATATTTCAGTGCAATTAGTTCTTTATGATTCTATCAGACAGCAACGCTGTTTTTAAATGAAAAAAATCGGAATGTTAACGTGATGAAATTTTTGTTTATTACACAGCAAAAAATAATTTGAGGACCAAAAATTTGAGGATCTCTTAACTCTGGTTAAGAAAGCAGCTTGGTGTTCATTTAAATGTTTAACAGAGATTTTTTTAGGAAACAAGAAAGCACCAAATTACCGTGAAATTGTGAGTGATTTCCTGCAATCATTCAAAGAAATGGGCTGCAACATGTCCCTTAAAGTTCACTTTCTAGATTCCCACCTGCGTTTCTTTCCTAAAAACTTTGGTACTGTTAGTGATGAATATGGGGAACGTTTTCATCAGGACATTTTCTCATTGGAGAAGAGATAGCAGTGAGAGTGGAGTTCAAAAATTCTAACTTATTACTGTTGGACACTCAAAAGAGAGGTTCAAGAAGCCCAACACAGAAGAAAGTCGACAACTAAAACATATTAGTTGAAGTAAGTACGTGTTCATTTATTGAGAAGATACCACTCCCTTCTTTTGTATTATTTATTAAGTAGATATAAAATGGTGACACGGTGTATACATCATTAAAAATATGTTTTATTTCAAACCCAATGAGACAAGCCGTGCTTATATTGTAATTTTCGTGGACGTTATATGTGATTGTATCTGTACTAATGAATATGGTAAAATGAACAGTACACATAGCATATTTTTTTATATAAATATGTTTATTTCTCTAGAAAGAATAATGTTATTCTTATGAAACTTAGAGGGTTTACTAAGTATAAATCAAGCTAACATACAATACAATTCGTACATTTATATACCTAAGGTACCAGAGATACAGGTATGAAAATGGTTTTAAAAAAAGAAACAGGAAATTGAGGGGAAATTTCCCGAAATTCCCACTGTCACGGGAAAACTGAGGATGATGTAGAAAAACTGATTGCAGATTCGAACTCTAGGTGAAACGTTCTATTAGAATCAGGTATTTTCTTCCGTGTGCCAAAGAAAAGATTTTTTTGTCGACTAGTGTAATAGGTACCATTTTCAATCTCAGAAACCGTTATTCAAACCGGTTAACGTTGATCGCTAAACAGCCAAAACTGTAATACATAGCTGTAGCTCCACACCCTTTCTTACTTTCTAGGTTAAGTATCAAAAAACGTTAAAACACGATACACTTTGTAACATTTGAAATCAGGAGTCAAAATAACAACTTTCATATCTCTAACTTTGAGCAATCCCGAGATGTATACATAATTCCCATCGCTTTTCTTCAATTCTAGGTCAAATATTAAAAAAACTCACATCCGTATATTCTTTAGTACAAACGAAACTTTTACCTGCACATTTCTGCACAAACGATGTATAAATGATCGCTAAAATTTGTGGTTCAATCGAACATGGTGGGGCTAGCACTTAGACAGCTCCCTTTTCTTTTCCTTCGGTCAACACCCCTGATAACGTAGAAACAAAACTTTTGCCTGCGCATTACTGTACAAACGATGTACAAACGATTGAGATAATATTCTTTTGAATCGGGCGTGGGAGAGGTGCTACCAATTAGGCAGTCTATACTTTGTTATCGTTTCGGCGGCGCCCCATTTACATGCAAACGAAAATTTCAGCTGCATGTTTATGTACAAAGACGTACAAACATGTGCGACTGTTTGTGGTTGAATTGAACATGGTATTTCTACGACGAAATAAGGTATTAAAATGAAATATTTGGTTGCTATTTAAAAATTACTGAAATAGACTGATCTGACTTTCGTTTGAGGTGACAACGTTTTCAAATATGGTTGCAATACCAAGTAGTTACACTTTAACATGTTGCATATCAATCAACTTTATTTATATGTTTGCAACTACATTTTTATGAAAGTGTGTAGTTGAGGATATACTAGTTGGATATAGAAGGGATGGATTCCAAAAGATCTTAAGTCAATTTTTGTTTGTTTCGAGATATTGTTCCATTTCATCATTTTCCTATATTGAACAGAGGAAAAATACATGAACCAAATTAGTTGTAGGCAAAAGAAAACTGCATTGTCTTCCAAAATGTCCTTAGTCAGCAACATTCCCTGAACTTATTTTCTGACTCATGCCTACAAACACTTAAAAAACCCATGCTATAATTGATAATTTCACTTTTATGTTACGAAAAGTAGGCTATTACAATTTTTAATTATGTAGATTAGTTTTCTATCATGGAAATATAATGATGGAAACGCACACAAAATAACTTGTCCTGAAAAACTTTTATTATTATTATTTTTTTTTTACTTAGGCTCTTTTCCAATTGAGCTCTTCAATATTTTCTAAATGCATACGTACAACCTGGAAAATGCTCGCCGTAGGTTAAAGTATTGTAGAAGATAGAAACAATTATAGAAACAGTTTCAGATTGGAAACATTACTACCTAGTGTTAAAATATTATTCTCGAAAAAAAAAATGTTTATTAACATTTAACAGAAAATTTAAGATCCGTGAATATGCAGACTATTGATCGATTGAAAAAGAAATGGAAAGTTGGAGAGAGAGAGAGAGAGAGAGAGAGAGAGAGAGAGAGACTACGAGAAAAGAAAGAGGGAGAAATATATGTTATGCTGTTATACAGTAGAAGTCATTACGTTTATATATCTTTCTTCTTTTATTATTCTCTTACTTTTCCCCCTGCATTTCCTAATTACACTCTGCAATATTGAAAATGACTGTGATTTATGTAGATTCCATTGAACTGATGAGGATAGTGATGAAGATAACTCATATTTTGCTATAACCTAAACTTTCATTTGGAAACGTAAATTAAGAGCTCATGACTTCGTGTAATTTCTCTCGTGATATTTATCAAGATATCGTTTGCCTAACGTTTCTACTATCAATTTGCAGAATTGGAGGCATGGAAGAGGGAAGGGATAGATAGACACTTGTGCAGGGTGAGCTCCAGTTGCAGCTATTTGCGTTTGTCAGTTGCTAGTGGAATCTAGAAGAATATGTTCCTGTAGTGTGTGTAATTCATATCCCACCTACCTGTAGAATAGTGTTTGTGGGTTTTCACGTATGTCTTATTTATAATGTATGTTAATTGACCACCCTTTTCTTTTATGTTTGTGCTGAGTTTAGGTCTAGATCCCAGAGATATCCATATTCCTCGCTCGTCAGAAAGTCGTACGACATGTATTTCAAATCAAAGGCAGGTGAGGGTAAGTATTCTTCACCATATAACTGTTGCTCACATCGCTCCTGTTATTAAAGATGTTGCTTACATGGGACTAACTCGTCTATGCCATTCTCCATAACATAGTTGTAGATCGAACCTAGAAACCACATATAATATATTAGTACTTTTATTAGGTAGGTAATAGAAATGTAAAGTGTATTTAACCACCTAGTTTCATATCCAAATTAGGAATCAGTATAGCCATCATTTACGTATTCTAAGCTGGAAATATCTAAGGAATGATACGTTTAAAATTGATTGTTTATATTAACCTATTTTAATAAATGGTACTGACTTTATATTGCATACTAAACATTAAAATTTGTAGAAATACGCACATTATTATTTCTGAGACTAGTGTTTAAATAAGCCATAAAATTCCTGCTAACATTCTCACCATATTTTGTTATATATATATATATATATATATATATATATATATATATATATATATATATATATATATATATATATATATATAAAGAGAGAGAGACAGAGAATGAGGCACGCACTGGAATTGAGATATAGTGACGTTATTGAGAATACAATTGAGTAATTCTCATCATATACGAGTACTTGACTTAAACCAAGTCTACATTTCAAGTACTCATGAGCACATGAGGCTTTTAGTCTCTTTCTCGCTTTGTTGCTCTAAATTTGCAAACCAAATTTAAAAAGCGCTAGTTGTGTAAATACTGGAAGGTTCTTTGTCCTAGCATAACTGTTTCACAGAAAGCTGAAGTTGTATTCAATTTTTTTATAATTTCAATTTACTCTTTTGATTGCTAAGTTTTAAATCACAGCTTCCCAGCTACCAATATCCATAAGTCTACACAGAGTTCACTAAAACTCAATTTAGTACAGGATTGTTGATACGGGAGAGCGTACTCCACTGTTAATTTCTTAGCATGTGCTTCGTGTTCCAGCTTGTAATAATAGTCTGGAGTATATGGTTGAATTGCCCCAAGTAGTTCAAGTGCTGTATATTATTGTTTCATTTAGTTAGAAATAACTGTATGGTTTACGTGTGTAACATACGTGTACAGTAATAGAATAGGGGACGTCCAAGAGAATGTGAAATTCCCTGTGGCTGTTAGAACGTGAGAAACAAAACAATGGCAGGACTACTCCACCCTGGAGCGTTCTGAGATGCATCCCTTATATGGCGAAATTCTTACAAATAGCCGTGCAGCATGTCGTCTGTATCACGCACGGTTTCCAAATAGGCGATTACCTTGACATCTCTCCTTTCAAAGAATTTATTATCGCTTGCGTGAAACAGGATTTCTACTAACCATTAGTGGGGACCGTGGAAGACCCTAAACTGTCAGCACCGTGCAATTTGAGGAGGTAGTATTGAATACATAGCTGCTTTAGTACCAGCACAAGTATCATTGCTCCACCACGACACAGTCTCCATACAAATGCAATTCCCATTCAGCAGAAGGAGGGAATTTACCCAACCAAATTGCAGAAGGTGAAGAACATACTAACTACGGGCTTTCTCTTGTGTGTGGCATTTTGCCTGTGGTATGTGGAAAAACGCATGCTAACTAGCTGTTCCCTTCATAGTTTTGTTGACCTATGAGGCAAAGTTAACAGGAATGTCGCATTCATTCACGTCTAGGGTGTAGAAAATCCGCACTCCAGCGTTCTTTAACATCACCAACATAGGGTCGCCCTGAACATGTGGTGTAACTTAGAAGGCGACCAGTTGCTACTACCTCAAATGTTGCTATATGGTTTGTGTTGGCCGATATATCGTGTATTTCTACGTGATGTGCTCCTGGGACACTCATTAATGGAAACTCGATGTAACATGTTTAACATGCCACCGAACCACAATTTTTAACCATGACGATGTATTTGGCGATAACTGGAAAGTGCAGAGTACAGTGGCCACCTCGATCCCTGACCCCATTCTGATGAATGTCTTTCTGTGAGGAGAATTGAAGCGATTGATGTGAGATCTGGGTGAAAACTGAGGAGAATCTCCTTGCTCATGTAATTGTAGATAGAGGAGCAATCAGAGACTCGCCAGATGTGTTTGCTGCTACCAGAAACACCTTACTTCAGCGATGTCGTCTCTGTATGGACTTTAGTGGCGTACAGTTACAACAAAGTATGTGAAGTACTGTAGTGTTGAAGACATAGTAGTAGTGTTTAAGTATTTCAGAATTGAATTGTACTTTGGAATGTTTCCTCATGAGGAATATGTTTCAATATGACATTGTAGTTCTTTGGTCTCCATGTCTGACACTCCAATTATATTAGTGGTTCTCAAATGGTCGGGAGTAAACCTAGTATCCTTTCAATTGTTCATGGTTTGGAATGCTTGCTGCTTGACACTCTTGTCACGAACATAGATGAAGCTGTAGTTCACTGCACTGGATCATGCGTTCGCTATTACGCCTTACTACTGTGTCTACTACTTTTTACCGATCACTGTGTATTTTTTCCAACGTTTTCCTCCATCATTTATCAGAAGATCCTGTCATTCCTTCGTGTGTTCTCCGCACACTGTGCACTGTGAACAAGTGTTTACAGCATTGTTTTCTTTGGGTAATTCTTTCTGTGTTTCCCTTTTAAATACCAATGATATGTCTATTTCTTCTTGCCCTACTGCTACTTTCTGCCAGTACGAACCGACGTTCGCACAACTTTCGCCCGTAAAGGATTTTCGTAAAATTCACCAGCGTTCATTGGCATTAGTTGTGGCCGCCTAAGGCTGCGGTAGACTGCGTTATAGTTGGGTAACATCTTGCTCACATTAGCAATGTATTCCAGTACACTGTTGTTTCTTTCGGAGAACAAGATTCCTGTTAAGTGCATTCTGGCCCCTGCGATAGCGCTACTGATCGCTGCACGTGTTTTCGATTTGTGACGTACCTGCACGAGTCAGCCATCTTCGTCTTTTGCATCCATTTTCCGCATTTCAGTCTGTCCACATCAGTGTCTCCCTTTGTAAAATTCCTTTCAACGCGTTCCTACCGCCATACTTCTGATACCATGGTGTCATTCTGGCTCCATTGTTTGGGAACGCTTGCTGTTGCACTTTTTCTTTGTCCGCAATGAGGTGTCAGAGTCGTATACCGCAATTTGCTACAGCTTATAACTCGGAAATGATGTCACTTAAACGTTTTTTGTTCTTGTTTGATTCTTCTCTCAAGCGTTGTAAACGGAATTTAGCACCACCGTGTATAAATAGCACAGTTGGCATTTCTTCATTATTAAACAATCCCTTCTACTTCTATTAAATAAGGAAAACTACCCATGATGTTTACTCTGTAATGTCTTTGATGTTGAGATTTAGTTCAGTGTTTAGTATTTCTTATTCAGAACAGATATACGGTGAAGAACGTTAATTCATGTATTGAAATAAAGCTGATTCACCAGTATCAAACTTCTAACTTTTATCATCATTAGTCCCAGGTATGTTTTATAGAGTTTGTGTTAACTAATAAATTACGCTTAGCATAATTAAACGGGAGAATAAATTTGAGGATCGAAACCGGGCTGTCGTGTTCCTAGCCGCAACATGTTGCCGACATATGTAACCATAATATAGAAGATCTATCGACTAAGTCGATGTATGTTTAATTGAGGGATGCAAATAGGCAACAAAATTTTACTAGCCCATGAAAATGGCTGCTGGCCCACATCCTACAATAGAAATCATTTATTTACTTTCTGTATGATATTAAATACTCGCGCGCACGAATGACGTACTCGCCCCGGGCGAGTCGTTATTTGCATTCCTGGTTTAATAGTATAATGGAGATAAATATAGTTATGAAAAATTATAATAGTATGTTATGCACATATTAAACTTACTCAAATTATCGTGGGGGGCGCGGTGGCTCAGTTGTAGAGCGTTCAACTCCGGTGCTTGGGGTCCCTGGTTCGATCCCAGCTCGCGCCGTGTGGACTTTGTGGTGGACAAACACTGTGCTCGTGGGTTTTCTCGGGGGACGCTTTATTGGCTAAAATATATTAAAATAAGACCAAAAAATCGTCTTGTAATACTCTTCTACCATCATTGCCACCCACGAGCTCAGGATTTGTTACAGAAACTGATATGGTGTGGGGATATTGCGAATGGGTCTTTAGGATCATTATGTATAGGTATGCATTTTAATGAGTGCTTAAACAAAACATTAACTGCACTTTCTATCAGAAAGTCTTTCTACCACAAAGCTCATTCTGCTGGAAAAAGGAGGATGCTCTTCTGAATATATTATGTTTCTTGTAGTACTATTAACTTTATCATTTAATGTAACTATAAACTACGAATACTGTATTTTCTCTTCCGTGAAGTTATCTGCAATTTTTGAAAAAATATGGTTCATCGAAAATTGTAAGAGCATTTCTTCATCAAGAATTCATAAATCAGTTGAGATTGTGTTCAGATTATTTACTGAGATATTTTTGAACTCCTAGGCCCGGAATATATATGAAATATTTATCTACCGCAGATCTAATATTCGGAAATTAATCAAACCAAATCCCCTGTGAATATATATTCATATACTAATCTGTACGATTGAAATCCACTTGGCACTTACGAATGGTAATCATATCTAAAGTTTTATAGGTTTAGCGCAATGTTATGTTGTCAAACGTCTTAATTTTTAACAAATTACACAAATTAATAGCCGAACATTCAAGAAGGAAAATAGAAAGAATAAGAGCAGGAAAGAAAAAAACATGAATAAAAAGGCGAACAATTCTATACAAATAAAAGGTTATTATATTATTTCAAAACAATATATAAATGCATATTGAATGCTCGAATATCTCAATGTTACACCCCAAACAAGGAAAAGCCTAAACGAAATAATGCAGTACATAGGGATATTGACGAAAATATTTTAAAAGTAGAAATGTATAATTAGTCTGAAGCCTACAATTTCATTAGTAAACAATAGGACTCAGTCTCGAGTGATTCATAGTAAATTCAGTGACAACTGGTATATAAATATTCTCATTGCAAAACATTAAACTAAATTAATGATCAGAAAAAATGGTTAAAATGACTTATTTTTATTGATTTACAAAAGAGTAATTTTTGGTGCTACCTTTTTCGATTGTGTGGTAACGCACGAATATAGAAATTCTATAATTCTTTCAATACACACATATATATTCACACACGCACATATATACGTTGCAATAAGGGGAAGGGAACGATGCATTAGAAACTATTAGAATGTCAATTAGAAAATGTCCATTACAGTAAATGATATCATCAGCACGAAAAATGGACTAAATCATATTGTTCTAACATTGGTGAAATCTTTATGCTATGGCGATATTAATCTCCTCTTAGTTCATTTCCAAGTAAAGCTAATGCTATAGCTTTTACCAATATGGAAGAACTACAAAACAAGGAAATTGCATTCCTTATCTTGTTGTTTTGTTAAAATGTTCAGTAAAAGAGTAAAGTTTGAATTTTATAACTTCACGTTATACAATACATTCTAATAACAGTAGAATAACAATAAAGAGTATTTCAAGCAAACGTGAAAAATCCATTTGTTCTAAGTTCAACATCTACAAGTTTTTACACTTGGATATCAAAGGAGTAGGTTCTTGTCAAAGCAGTAGAAAGTAACGTCTTTGAATAGAAGAGCAAGCGAGTTGATGTAAGTAGATTGCATCATATTTTAGAAATTACTATAGTGTAATATGAATGTGTTACAGCATAAAAGTATCAGCTATTTACTTATTCTATGTAGAAGAGTGATTTTGAAGTTTTTACTGCTGCAGGCTAACACTGCAATACAAATGCCATTATTGCTTCGGAGGATGGGTGTGGATGGTAGGAAAAAATGATCATCTTTTCTGATATTTTTGCACAAAAGAATTCAAGTCCTTAGGTTCACTTGATTCATCAAATTTCAATAGAGATTATTTCAGTTATCTGATATTTCTGTTAATTAGGCAATTACTACTGAAAGCATTATCTATTCAAGATGTATTCAAGAAAACTGAAGCAGAAATGAAGAAAGCAAAGCAATGGCTTGATAATCATCAGTTAGTATTAAATGCTGAAAAAACAGGTATATAACGTTTTCGCCAACTTTAACAGGACAGCCAGAAAACATGTCACTAAAATTGCTTTATTGTCAAAATACTGGAAAACGTAACTGCAGTCCCCTTATTAGTGAAAATAAAGTAAAATACATAGTTATATTTATTGATAAGCCTCTAAAATGATCTTCTCACATTGCACATATCGCTAGAAAACTAAGAAAATTATAATATAAATTTGTTCAATTAGCATTGTATGCATAAAAATATTACAAACTGTATGTTATGCTTTTGTAAATAGTGTACTTACATATGGTATATTAATTTGCGGTGCTGCTTACCCTACTGATTTGAAACCACTGATTGTACAGGAAAATAATATTGTAAAAATATGTTTAAAAAGGTACTTGAAAGTAGACTAGATAGACTCTATGACCAATTCTCAGTATTACCACTTTCAAAATTATATTTGCAGAAGGTATTAATATATGTTAAAAAGAATAGAAACAAATAGGAAGTAATAAAATATACGTATATAACCAGATATGTGCAAACAAAAATTTAGAAATTAAAGCAACGAGTGAATCTATAGCTCAATGCCAAACATATTACAGAGCTACGAAGATGTATAATGAACTCCCACTCCGAATCAAAGATGAAAGAAATTTCAAAACATATAAAACGTTAATTTTACAGAGGTTAAAAGAATTAAAATGTGTTTAAAAATTATTGTTAGCTAAAAGTGAGAATTATAAACCTCATATGTCATGATGAGAAAATAAATAAAACACGAGAATCAAGCTCACACACAAGCATTATTCTTTGCATAAAAAATACCATAAATTCGCAATATAGAAATAAGTGCATTGAATAAGTTACCCGACACCGGAAGATAGACATGACTTCTGGATGTCCGAAGTTCTGTCATCTCTCAATACCGGGTACGTTAAACTCTATTAATAAACGGAATCTAGGAAGCCCGATTTCCTTTAGAGAACTAATAGTACTTACAAGTGGAAAAATCACTTGTTAATTTCTGTAGCAGTTATTTTTCTTATCCTTTTATTTTATTCCATTAATATTTTGTATTTTGTTATTTTATAATTTAATATGTTTGTGAATGTTTATGTATATTCTTTAATATATTGGATACACCTAGTGATGGGTAGTGGGAATATTCCCGGTGGGAAGAAATTTAAAAGATGGGAATATTTCCATTTTTTCCCTGGCGTATAAATTCCCGGGAAGGAATTTATTTCAATTTCTTTATCTTCCAAATTATAAGAACTATATGACTAATTACTTTTTTATATATATTATGACTTACTTCTAGGTTTTAAAGAATTTGGAGGTTAAAGAATTTAAAATTCATTGACAGTACTTTATATAACTAATAATATGATTTTTAAGTTAAATTTCCATTTGTACTACAAAGGAGTAATTGTTTAGTATTGAGGGGCCAAAACTAGCAAAAAGTAGGATGATTTACGGAAGAAATGAGTTGATAGTAGTTTTCAAGTGGTCAAGAAATTATCGAACAGATTTTTTTGGAGCAGTAGGGGATTTGTACAAACCGTAAAGGTAAGTAGAAGTGATTTATGTGAGAAAAGGAAGTGAATTGTTGGTAACGAAGATAGAAAACAACGTGTCCTCGCTAACGCTCGCTCGGCAATACTGTCTAAATTTAATGTTGGTAACGTAATTTAACTTATGAAACAATAAGACAACATCGAAATAGAATATCGCAAAAAAGTAGATGCAAAATCTGACCCGCCAAAGCTTAACAATCGCCAAAATTAGCAAAGTACTAATTTACAAATCATAGAAAGAAATCATTTTGTAAAGTGATGTAGAATTATAAGAAATAGAAATGAAGAACTATTAATAAACCGGGAACCACCGTTAATAATATACGTCAGTTTGCCTCCTCTCTCTGACTTGAATTTCTGAAGAGGTACTCGAACTTCTTTTACATGTTAATTAACGCATGGAATTTTGAGAAATGGCCAGGAAGAAAAGTCGTGTGTGGCAATGTTACATGCAAAATTATAGAGACAGGAAAGTATCTTGCAAATATTTTGAACATACATATTCATTCGCAAATGTTCTGGCAGTTATCAAACATAATTTTTTCTAACATATAAAAAAATAATATGTTTACAATATCAGTAGTAGAAGTTTAGAAAACCACTAACATGTAAACTTAAACAGTTAAGCGGTTTAAAAGTATGTGGACTTACTGTATCATTTTTGAAACATATTTACTTTCATAGAACATATTGCAAATAATTATCCATTTTGCGTACTCTCTAAATAGAATAAAATATTAATAAAATAACATAACATCGTTCAGAATATACATTCTAAAGATTCCCCTGGGGACAACAGTAATAATATAATGTGATATAAAAACGTATTTAACTTTGAAATCAGAATATAGTAATATAATTCAATTTGCTTTCTGATTGTACATAAATTCCCGGAAAATCCCCATTTTGGGGAATTTTTCCGGAAATATTCCCAGGGAATATTCCCGAAAAATATCTTTCCGGGAATTTACCCATCACTAGATACACCCAATATATTAATTTTCTTCTCTCTTTAAACAAAAAATAAAATTTTACTGCTGCAAATAACTCCCACCGCAAAACGTAATGCATAAACCATTTTTAGTATGAGTTACGTGTACGTCTTCTTAGCCTATTTCAAATAACGACACATATTTTATCACATCTTCTTACTACAATCCCCATAAAAATTATGTTTTGTAATAAGGGATTGGATTATTGTTACTTATCGCTTACTGTTATATATTTATATGTCTCAGATTTCGGTAAATATTTACGCTCTATTTGAAAAGAAGTATCGGGGAAAAAGAAATAAAATTAAATATTTATGTTTTATGACCAACGCTTATTCCGGCTAGGCTAAAGGAGATGGTGATGATGGGATATGAATGAAATTGTGGGAGTAAGGTAGTGGGAGGAAACAAGATAACTCACGCACACGGTGTTTGCCCAGCACAAAGCTCACTTTGCCCGAGCTGGGATCGAACTGAGAACCCCATGAAGCAGAGGTGAAAGCTCTACTACTGAGTCACCGCGTTCTGTATTCGACATATTATTATAAAGTATTTTTTATTGATAAATTTTGATGCGATAATCATTGCTGTTTTCACATTACGCTAGTAAATATTTTGATTTCCCGCCCATAATATAATGCAATTATATTCTCCAAATACTTTATGGATACAATACGGAATCGAATCCGGTAACTAATGGAAGTAGTTTATTTATATTTCCCCCTTTTTGTAATTTGTAATTAAGACTTACCGACAATTACGAAAATAAAATTTCCTAGATCTCACTGGTGCAGATGATAGTCTAGTATTTACTTTCTTTTATATCTGGGTTCGAATTCCGGGAAGTGTTGTAAGTGAACAAAAATGTTGATATCGTTAAGATCACCTGTTTTCACATCTTATTAGAGTACAATCTAGGAGTTCCGGGATCTGATACGAAGTTGTATATAGTTAAAATAGTTAGATTACGTAAGTACACAACATTATATTATTTCCCAAAGAGATGTAGAGTATTAACAGCTTTTTGACTAAGGCTCTCATACCTATATTTTTATACTTTCAGAGAAATAAACTTATTTACTGTAACTGAAGCTTTTTCCAAATTAGTTTTGATATATGCATGTACAAATCGTATGTAAAATATACATAAAATATACATAGAAGTCTTGAAGTCGAGCACAATGTTTAGTGCAAGGAGATTTTTTTTTTCATTTTCCATACAGGAAGTGTGTGTGTATATATGTGTGAGAGAGTTGTTATTTGTAAGAAATATATTAATAATATTGCTTACACGACTTCAAACGGGATATATTTTACTTAGTCATTTTTCATAAATAAGGAATCGAAGGCGCTTTTCGTTGATTAATTGGAGTTTTCAACCCATTTCCAGCATATAAACTAGATGTAACGACGACCGCTTTTTCTCAGCGGTAGAGCCTTCAAGTCTGGTGCATGGGATCCTTGATTCGATCCCAGCTAGCGCTAAATGAACTTTGTGGTGGACTAACATCGAGTGCGAGTTTCTCTCGGGCTTCTACCGTTTCCTCCCACTATGTTCATTCCACAATTTCATTCATTCCTCGTCATCATCATCTTCTTTAAGTTAGCCGCCATAAACATGGGACGTAAAACTTCAAGACTTCGTTTCATATCCAGGGTTCGGAAATTACACGTAAAAAAATGGTTTTCTACGTGACACGTAAAAACGCATAATTTACGTATAATACCTAAAGTACGTAAAAAATTAGAAACAGGTCTATAAATTAAAAGAAAACGTTCCACGCGCTGAGCTTGAAAAAAATTCTTTCTAAAATTGTATGGAATCTAGCTGGATTTTGCAAAACTTAATCCGTAAGCATAAACTGGGAATTGTGTATTGGCTTTGTAAAGTAGCACTGTATAATACGCTTAGCATGCGTGACTGTTCAAAACCCATTTCATTATGTCTCATGTTTTAAACCCTCTATAATCGAGAAAAGGTTTATGCCAGAGAAGCCGCGGGAGAAACTATTGTGCAATACAATAACAATGTTTGCCTTCGTGGTCTCCATTTGTGACGAATTTCTGCAATTGTCTGAGAAAAGCATCACGAACAAGTAGAGGAATTTCTGTTGGAAAACTTCGCACCTTCAGGAATAACTAGCTACCAGCAATATTGTGGAAAATGTGGAAAATTTGAAGAACTTATGAAGAAGGGTATTACAACACCACGCACATTCTGGTATTTCTCTACTCGGCAACATAAGGAGTTGTCGGAAATTGCTATGAAGTTACTGAACATCCTAGCATCTTCAGCGCAAATTGAAAGACTTTTCTCAAATTGCTCCTTTGTCCATAGCGTCACAACGAATCGGCTCAGGTTCGAACGTTCGAAGAAACTACTTCAAATATACTACACCCTCAAATTACAAGACCACTGAAGTGATGAATATTAGTGTGATTAGGAGTATTGTGTTCGAATTGTACTAAACTATAATGAAAATGGCATTTAACTTTTTTTTAGAATTAAAATAATGGCTAAGTTTTAAATGAAGGATATACCCAGTATTATTGGAACCAGGTGAAATATATTCAGTATTCGAACTAGGAAGAAAGACAAATTGTTTCTTTCCAGAAACAACGAAGAAACAAGTAGTTCAATATTCTGTTGAGTATTTCCTTCAGTTTTGTCTGTTTATTATGAGCAAGTAATATATTTAGTGTTGTTGTTGGACTTGGAAGAACAGAGCAAAATCAATGAGTTCTTTCCGAAAATGCAGTATAATGTTCTGTTGGGTGCTTTTATATTTTTCAATTGTGTGTGTTTAAAATGAAAATATAATAACTTTTACATGGAAAACTCAATATGTCCCAGTGCTAAGTGAAGTGGTATATATAGTATCGTTGGGACGTGGAAGAAAAACAAATCAGTTTATTCTAAAATTTCATTATTTCAATATTCTGTTCAGTATTTTTCGTATCAGTTATGTGTGTGTGTTAGTGTGTAATATGAAGGTGAAATGAGTTTAACGGTTAATCCCTTTTTCTTTTCAAATAGAACTTTCAAAGTACACTAAAATGTTTCGAGTTTTATATTAAAAGCTGCAAAGGTATAACAATAAATTGTTATAATCAAAAGGTTACTTGATACCTTGAAACATATCCGAACCAAACATATTTTTAATGTGTGTGCTTATATGTTGGATGGTTGTGCTTGTGTGTGCGCTAATAGGTGGAAAGTAGTAGTGGGCCGGCGAGTGGCTGTCCAAAATTATCTTTTATTACTATGATATAGTATGAAATGATTACTTTTAAACATAATATTTAGAAGATAATACAGTTTTAATGCATAAATAAGAAAACTAAGCTTACAATATAACCGACTATTCAAAATGATCTTAGTTTTAATGAAATAAATATAGTTTCTACGTCTGCGTAAAAAACTGGTTTTCTACATGACGTATATTACTAGTAAATTACGCGTAATTTATGTAAAGTAAGTAACAAGTAAATTACCTTGCCAACCCTGTACATATAAATAAATGCGACGGACACTTATATTGAAAGTGGAGTAAGAATATGTATGCGAGATTTAAATTTCAAAATTATTTCTGATAGTAGATGCTAGATTACACTCTTTTTTTCTGAAAATTCATTACTTCTTTTAAATACGTTTCTTGATCCTCTATTTGATTACTGAGTTCGTTTCTGAAATACATAGATGATTTCGAAATATGGTGCAAATATCCATTATTTCCTTCACTTTAAATAAATATATTTGTGCCGATTTTTCAGCGAGAAAATGTAACTCTGAAATAACTATTTAATAAGAAATTATATTTAAAATTCTAAGGAACCAAGCTCTTATTAAGCTATACGCTCGTGCAAGTTTATCCAATTATTACTACTGATACCTATACAGCTAATTTCAAAAGTTCTAAATAATTGATTTCAAATAATAGTGCAACTCTCTATATAAATAACCTTCAAACATTATTTGAAATGCCAGTTTGTAACTGGAGTCGTATAATAAGGTATAATAATTTAAATCATAGAATAGTGAAAGTTAATTAGCCTATATTGAACTGACTAGAAACACTGCTATAACATGTGTAGCGTTGTAGGGTACATGAAACATGAGAGCTTAGGACGCTACTGTTTCAATTTGCCGTTATTAGAATGTTCTAAAGAGCCACGCAAAATTGACCACACATGCCAAAAAAAGAAAACAAAATCAATACATAAACTGTCAAGGTTTAATGTTTAGTTAGTGCTTAATTTCATAGGATTAGTGGCCAAATTGTTGTCGAGATATATTTATAACTAAGGTTGTTTGCTAATTTATAAAATATTTTGAAGTCAAAACTAAATTTCACAGAGACTTATTGTTTAATCTGTAGTATCCATCTCATATAGTCTGAGAATAAGTGCTGAACTAATAAGGTCATTTGTTGCTTACTTATGTTGGAGGTATATGTAGTTTTGTAAGATCGCAAAAAAAAAAAAAAAAAACTTCACGGTTCTGGTTTATCATAAATCTTGTATTTTTGTTTTTTTTTAGGAAAAGGTGAAAAACTGTCAGTAGATACAAATAGAAAACAAAATGATGTTTAAATAACGCTTACATTAGCTTTGAATGTAAATTTAGAAAATCAAGTGGAATACAATTTGAACTTACGCCCAGCGTATTTTCTTTAATCGATTTTTTTTAAATGATTGTGTAAAGTGTATTTCCATTTAAGTAATACTACCAATTTGAAGTCTTAAGTAAACAATATTCAATTACACAAGGACTTCATTACCATTCGTTTGTGTCATGTACAGTGTGGACGAACCATCTCGATGCGCTGTTGTAACTTTTAAAGTGATAGACAAAATATGTGAAATTTTGCACCATACAATAATCGGAAAGGTGCCATTGTTTGACATGTCTTGTAGTATCACCAAGTTAACAGCGTTGAAAACTCAACATAAGAATACTTGTTTCAAACAGCACTACGCCCTAGTATTATATATATATATATATATATATATATATATATATATATATATATATATATATATATATATATATATATATATATATATATATATAAATTCGATATGTCAAAAGAATACATACAACATAACATTTGGTATTGAGTATACTAGTAATAACGCATAAGACGAAAAAGCCAATAGTTCCTTTACGTATTTGGAATGAATGGGAAGAAATATACAGTGGATTGGAAATTTAACTTTTTTCGTAAAACTACTTAGGTAATACATCAGTCAATTGCAAAACTGAGTTTCTATGAACGAAAAAATCATAATGCCCTTTGCAGCTATTCAATGTCTTAAACTGATATGAGGATATGTAAAAGTGGTAAGGAATGCAAAACTGTTTAAAATAATTTAATTCCGAGAACTTCTTGTAATTGGACCTCCTTAATGCGTCATTGTTTTGTGATAGAAACAAAATAAGTGACACGTGAGTTCAGTTACATACTTTTAAACTTCGATAGACTTCCAAAGTATGGGACTTCAATACCAAAACTTGAAGCAGTACACACATAGCTACCGGTTGCTGTAAACATTAGTAAGATCAAACGTCTTGTTTCCCGTACGATCAATCCATAGAATAAAGCCGTTAATCACTCGCTTCACGGCTTTTGTTGTATCATGATAACACTTGGAAAGGTC
Source organism: Thermobia domestica (assembly GCF_964235325.1). Lineage (NCBI taxonomy): Eukaryota > Metazoa > Arthropoda > Insecta > Zygentoma > Lepismatidae > Thermobia > Thermobia domestica. Next base: position 111,274,314 of record NC_137454.1, on the reverse strand, counting down.
AAATTATTAATCTGAACTATTTCCTCTTTCTGTAGATGCTTAATGCATGAGACAGAGCCTACTTTTCAGAAGCTAAACCGTTTGCAAGAAATTGCATCTCGGTATCTCTTACCGCTTTTGCCCTAAGTAAATCAGTATTCAAACCGTAAAGTAGTAGTAAATTTTAACAGCTTCTTTCTTAGCAGAGCGTTGCGGTCTGTGGTGGTATGTACTTTCAAGACTGTGAACACTTTGAACGAAACTTTTGTCGCTATATAATTCCATTTTGTCATATAGCATTAAATGTTGAAACAGAAAGTGGCTACTATGAACAATGTTTCATTTGAATAAAAAGATAATGCCAGAATCAATTGCAAAAAGTCGAATCTCGCTATCTCTTTCCGCATTTTTTCTTTGTTCTCTTAAAATCAGTACTTAACCGAAAGTAATAGTACATTTCAAATACTTCCTGTTTTCGTACACGCTTGTGGGTTGTTATAAAATGTTCCATTGAGATAATGAGTCGATTGCTGGAAACCACATGTCGGTATGAATTACCATTTCCGTTCTATAACGATTAGTGTTGAATCTGGAAATGACTAATTTGAACCACTTCTTGTTTTAATAGAGAACTAGTGAAGAGTACGTAACCTATACTTGGTACAGTGAGTCGATAGCATATCTAAATATTAATTACCTTTCGTCTTTCTAGTTCTGTTTTGGTTTATGACAACTATTGTCGAAACCGGAATCGGATGGTTTAAACCACTTACGATTTCGGATACATAAGCAATTCCAATAAACCATTTTATGATATCTCTTACCGTTTTTGTTATATGAAATTTAATATTGAAACTGGAAGTAGTTTAACTTCATTACTTCTTCTGGTTTTGGTTCACTGATTGGTCATCTTCACGGTATATTGAGTTGAGACGCTGAATAGTTTGCAAAAGAACTGTTGCCATTTACTTTCTACAGTGATAAAAGTTAAAACCGGAAATGAATAATTTGAACCACTTCTGGTTTAAATTGAGAGTTATGGAATAAAATGGAACTTATCCTTAGTACGCCGAATCGATTGCAATAATTATCTCGATCTACAGGCAATATCGTTCCATATGACTCTCGACACTTAATTGGAAGTCTAACAAAATTGTTTTTGTTTTTTAAATTAACCTAGTACATCATTTTAAGCATATATATTATTTAACATTTTTTCATACCTACCAAATGGTTTGAAATATGAAACTGCTGTAAACAGCGTTGTGATATTTTAGTCTACACAAATGTATCTAAGGAAATGAATGCAATACTATCTAAACATTATTTTCTAAATACAGTTCTTTGAAAAAATCAATTCTTTGCAACTTCTTTCTTCCTACTGGTAGAAAATAGTCGTATTGTAACGGTAGTACTCGACACTAAAGAATTTTGTATATTTATTGCTTCGTCAGTTTTAATTGCATCTTAGTGTTGCAGGCCCCCGTAAATTTAGTTCTTTTTCGTCGTTTGCAAGAGTGTGCAATCCGTAGTATGCAAAACTGCATAATATGTGTGCTATTCTGTTTACATTTTCTTTTGAAATATTTAATAAGCTGCTACTTGAAAATGAAAATACAACTTTACATTGACTGGCCAACACTGTTAATCTGCTTGTATTGTAGAATATATCAAACAATGAATTATCTTGATATTTACAAAGAAAGAAATTTAATGTTCATTATTTAGTAGTGTTAAAGGTTGCAAGTTTCTGTATAAGATATCGTGGGATCGTAATATGAGGTTGGTTACTGATATTCCAACACTAGGCATGAACGTTCTTTAAACACAAGGCATATGCACAAAATACGAACAGCTGCTTATATCTTTCTTGGTATACCAAGTACAAGAGTGTCATGCTTTTAAGACATTGAATGATGATCACTTACCATACCATCTGAATCCAATATCTTCATTTTTCCTCACTAAAATTATACTTCAAACCTGTTGTTCCTTACCTGAAACATCATCTCTACTGTAATCAGAATATTCTTTTAACTTATATTTGTCAAAGGTAAAATGAAATAATTTCATAATTACAATTATGCGTAAAGAGATCTAGTGATAATATTACAGAAATGTGCGAATTGTAATAGGGATGATCAGTCACCACCGCAAAATATAATTCACTAAAGAACGTTGATGTGAATGATGAAAACCAACATTATAATACATACAATTGCTTCCAATATTTATCAAACCTGGAAACCGCGAAAATTTTCGAATAGTATTTCTAATGAATAATACAAAGTAATGTTACGTGTGATCCCAGTACCACGAAGGGGTATTTATAAATACGAGTACTTACATGTTTTGTACATGGAAGAAAACAACAACTCATTTTAATATCAATATACATCATTATACACTTTGAGGTTTCTAAAATGGAAATGAAGAATGAAAACACAATATAATTCTTTATTATCTCTAGAATGAATAATTATAAATTATATAAGTGAAATTAAAAGGTAAAATGAAGAAAATCACTTATTTTTCTTTAGACTACTTAGCAATTGACAAGAAATAATGATCAGATTCACGTTGTAAGTTGTTGAAAGAAAGAAATATAATGTTCAGTTGATTTGAGTTAAACATATCTTTCAGCAGAAAGGCTATATGTGACGTGACCTACTGATTAATATGGAGTTCGAACCACATGATCTCCGGAATTGAATCGAAACCGGCGCTTACGATAATCGCTTAACCACGAGGCAGTTTGAGAAATATAATGTAACAAGATATTTGTTTATTAAAAAAATGATTTTCTTGTGGGTCAATACACATAACCTGTTATTTACAAATGAATAACAGAGTAGCTTACTGTGTTTTGCTACTGAGGGGAGTGAAAGAGTATGGACATTTTTATTATTTCATAGAACTTTGTATCTTATCTACATCTACCGTCACCGATAAAAAGAAAAAAATATTAAAGACGGTCCTACATTATTTCGTAACTAATTACTATGCCGAAGATACAATTCGACTATTTTGTCAAATTAGACTTTTTTGAAATGCTTTGTACCATTTTATTTAGCACTAGATCTATCATGATGTTAAATATATATTTCATGTAATTTGAATGGGTTGTTTTAAATTATTTTTTAGGAATAAGCATAGAACTCCTATTGGACTCTGACAAAGAATAATGCTACAATGTTTTAGAAACGTACTGTCCGAAACAGCATTTCACGGTCTTGGAGAAATTGTAAAGGAAAACAGATCTATATGGGAAAGGTAGGTCAAATAAAAATGTTATTCCTTAGTTCTAAAAAATATTGTCCAACTTTTAATTTGTCTTGGGAAATGTCGGTCTATCACATTTTCCTGATATGACCTTATTTGGACAGGAAATATATAATTATGAACAATATATAAATATATTGAACAAACTCTTCCTGCATTAGGATACGTATTTAAAATCAAAAGATGTGATGTACTATCCTACACACCAAAATCTTAATATATTTTAAAATATTTTCAAACCCTATAGTTATTACTGTTTGTGAAAAATATAATCTTCTTTCCACAGAAGATACATGCTATTCAAAATGACATGTGGGCCGCGGTGGCCCACTGATATAACGTTCCCTTTGGAGCATGGAGCCCTTGGTTCGATCCTAGCTAGCTCCAAGTGCATTTTGTAGTGAACGAAGACAGTGTGCGTGGGATTTCTCGAGGTTTTCCTGTTTTCTTTCACATTCTTCATTAACCTATTTCAGTCATTTGTTATCATCACCGTTATCTTTAGCCTTGCAGGCATAACAGTGGGATGTAAAGATTTCAATTCATTTTTTTAATTGATACTCAAACTCTTATCTAGGAGTATGTATTAACCCTTTCCAGATCTTGGCTTTTTCAGCTATTTTGTTAGACTTTCAGTCAAGCAGCTACTGTATCGTCACTATTTATCCTAGGATCATCGTTCATACCTCATTCTCTTCATAATATAGCTGGCTTTCAAATGGTATCACTTGCATGCCCATACCATATACCAGGAGAGGGAAAATTGATGTCGAAGGGAAAATTTTGAGGGGAAACTTTTTGTGTCCAAATTTGGGCCCCCCGCCCCCCCCTATGTGAACGTGGAGACCTCCAAAAAATCTGATAAATATTACTTGATAATCTAAATGCGTGTACCAAATGTCAAGTCTCTTTCTTAAATAGTAAGGGCGAGAGAAATTTTATCAGGAATTTCCACAATGCCCAAAATTACCTCAAAACACCATGATCTCAGGGAAAACATTTCCTGAGACATCCTTAATTATCCTAAGGTCATGTTTTGCCCATCATTTTCTTCAGAATAGAACTGCCTTTCAGACGGTATGACTAATGTCTCTCCATCATGTATGTGTGGCGGGAAAATCACGAGAAACGGGATTGTTTGGGTCTAAAAATCCTTTTTTTCAACTTTTTTCCCCTCTGGACCCCCCATGTTTTAATGCAGAGATCTGAAAAAATCTGATGAATACTACTAGGTGGGCTGAATGTTTATGCATAATTTCAATCTTCTAGGTGCAAAAGTAAGCCCGCCAAAAAAATAAATAAATAAAACCGACCTTGTCCCATTTTTCCCTAGAAGTATATTTTTAAAAATTCCCTGAGACATCCGTAATTATTCTAGGATAATAATTCGACAGTCATTCTTTTTAGAATTGAACTTCCTTTCAGACGGCATGACTCTTGTGTCCCCAGCATGTATGTGAGGCGGGAAAATGACGAAAAACTGGATTTTTGGGGTAAAAATATCATTTTTTTAACCCTTTGCCCCTCTGGTTCCCCCTGTTTTAACACTGACATCGAAACAAAAAATCTGGTAAATACTACTTGATGGACTGAATGTTTGTGCGAAACTTCAATCTTCTACGCTCAAAAATGAGCCCGCCAAAAAATAATGAACATAGGCTTAATAAGGGGAAAAAATATATTTTAAGGTTATGACGTCATCACCTCCTATGTCTGGACGCAGGACGGCCTGAGACCATACGTAATGTCCTCTACAATGCCTTTGGACTTGAAAAACAAAAAAAATGGACGAAAAAGCTCAAATAGAAGAGAAATATCGCAATGTACCATGAAAAACCCGCAAAACCAAATTGTACCATAGGATTCCCAAAGGGTTAATGGTATACCAAAATTTATTTTAAACATGTTCTGCACTTTTTGCAATTTTATAAATGGAAAATGGGAAATCAATTTGATTCCCTCCTCAGTTAAAATGCAGAGACACGTGTAAAATTGTTCTTAATGAGGAATTTATATACCTCTCTTAACCATTTCATCTTCCTAACTTGATATTATATTTTTGGCATCCTATTTAAACCCTTCCTTGGTATAAGTGCGCTAATCAAATTAGTATGATATATAACCAACTGTATATGACACTACGTTCCAATTCCTCTTCCAACGATTAAGTGTTTGTGAATAAACAAAGAGACAAGTCTTCGAGACTGCTGCCTTAGCTCCTCGAAACTGGAGTTCACTCGGGCTACAGTCTTTCACCAGATATTTTAGCCTTTACTTCTTGATATTCTGCTTGTTTAGTCGCATTTTATTTCTACATCCGTCTTGCTTTCTTATCCAAAAGGTACGGATAGCTCGTTATGATTCATCATTCTTTATTACTTACAATAAATTTAACTGAGAATGTTAGGTTTCTTTTTGTGGAGGCCTTTGTTCAATTGGCCCTCACACCGTGAGTTGAACGCTAATGGAGATAAGGCGAAGGTAGTTGTTGATGTGGTTATATGCAACACACTACCTGACGGGGCAGTTCAGTTACACCCTGAACTTGCTTCAGAAGAGAATGAACATAGACTCTCAGAGTGTCATATCAGGGCTTGTAGGCTGTACCAGCAAAAAACTGGATCAAACGACGCTTGGCGGAAGATATGCTTGGCCTTTGGTGAGGGTATCGTGGCTATGTAGACTACGCAGCGACGGTTTCGCAAGTTTAAGGACGGTGATGAAACAACAGAAGACGCACCACTTGCCGGAAGAACCAAACATATACACACAGGACATCTTAGGCCACCAATTCAGGCTAACAGTGGCGATACATGTGAGGAATTAAGACTTCAATTATGGGTGAGTGAATAAATTATTTGGCAGCACGTCAATTAACTTGGGAAGCACTACTAGTTGTGATGGGTCCCACATGATTTGATTCCGTGCCAGAAGGCAACGCGAATTGACAGTTGTGTTTCTTTGATCTCCCGTTTCCGGAAGGAGCCATTTCTAGAGAGTGTGTTGGCATGTGATGAGAATGGGGTCATGTACGATGCTCCATGGTGCCGTCATCATTGGTTGCCATAAACTGGTTCCAAAATAGCTCAAACCAGCACTGCGGGGGAGCGGTGGCTCAGTGGTGGAGCGTTAACCCCCGGTGCTTGGAGTCCCTGGTTCGATCCCAGCTAATGCCGTGTGGATTTTGTGGCGGACAAACACCGTGCTCGTGGGTTTTCTGGATGTTATCCCGTTTACTCCAACTTTCTTCATTCCACCATTTCATTCATTTCTCAAAATCACCGTCTCCTTTAGGCTAACCGGCATAACCGTGGGACGTAAAACTAAAAGATTTCATTTCATTTTCAAACTATCACTGTGTCAGAAGACGGACCCCCTGTATATTTGGTGGACTGCTCGGGGCTGTAGTCATTTCGCGCAGAGTGTAGTCATTTCGCGCAGAGTGTAGTCATTTCGCGCAGATCAATATTAATGGCACACAAGGAACCAATATTTTATTTAGCAAAGGTCAACATTAAACGCACAACAAATAAACAACTTTTATTATTGTTTCATATACTAACGCATATGTGGCGCCTCCTGGACCCCAATTGCATATTTAACCCCTTCCACGATTGTGATTTATTTTTTGATTTCTGATAATTGAAGTATAAGTTATAAAAGTGTATTATAGATAGTTTATCATTATATAACTTTCAAAACATCAATATAGTAACCTTTCGTGATGCTACAATAATTTAAGTTTTATGACGAGTGCGGCTCGTCATTTTGTTATTTGGCACCGGGAGGAAATAACGAACTAGACTCGTCTTTTCAGTGCAAGGGGTTAATTGTAAATGTTAATACATGTTTGGTCAGTTATCATTCAATATTGACTTGATCATTTAAATTAATGAATGTTTAGTTTGTATAACTCAATGTATCAATATTGTCATCTTTTGTAGCATATCTACGTCCTTCTTCGAAATATCTTACTTATATTGTGAGAAAGAGATAGATATATTAATATTACATTATCCAACAGTGTATTGCTGAGGAAAATCCTCTGCGATTACCACAAATTGATCAATTCTTATTTTATACATTCCTACATGTTGCTTCTTAGATTATTGTAAAACACATACCTCTATTTATTATTACACATACACTAGCACACTGCCCTATGGAATCCTATATTTTCCATTAGTGGGAAGATTTAAGAAATTCGATTTAGGAAATATGTTTGCATTCAATTTTACATTTCATTGGAGCATTTCCATAGAAAACTATGCTTTCCCATTGTCAAAAGTACACCTCTTACGGATTTCAACACAGGTTTATAAGTATTACTGTTTTTTTCTTAAATTCTAAATAAATTAATGGCATTGTTCTTGCATAATCGACCATATTTAAATTTATGAACTTTGCTTTCAGTATTTCAGTATCAGAGTTTTTCAATTGGTAAATAAATTTTGCTTGTGCAAAATAAATAATATTCAGAAATGGGTCTCTGAATTATTGACTCAGTTTTAGTTTACAAAATCATAGAATACTTGCACAGAGCTTTGAACATTCTGACCTTACGGAGCATAGTTTCTATCACATATAATCTTACAGTATTATCTAGATACAATATTTTTACATCTATCATAACTTGTGCTACTTTTCTGTCCCGTTGTCGTAGACACACACCGCACGTTCTCTTACACCCTTACAGTAGTGTAGCTAAACATTTATCTTGACGTTTTACACGACAGCTTTCCATAGTCCTTAGTATTTTCAAAGTAAATTTGCGACTGGAGATCCTGTTCTCCGTACATGGAAGTGCGAATTTCTTTCCCAACTGTTCGAAGAAGAGTCTTCGTCTCAGACCCTTTTATGTATGAACATCTGTATGATCACTGCAAAATATAAATTAAGCCTTTACTTCTGAAGCATCCACTAGCTTTTACCGTAAAACAAAGGACCATCATCTGCACTGTATCTTACAGTGCGAACTTTCTGAGTAGGCTACTATACCACCTTTACTTTTATTGTAAAATGTAATTAGTTCAGGTTTTCTCTTCTGAGTAGACTCATTTACTGGCATGATATGATAATAGCCCTAAGTAAAACCATTTTTTTTTCTTTTAGAACGGAACTTACGATCGTCAAGTAATTTTGCAATTGAAATAAACTGATACTTCCCTTTCTTCTCTGGTAACGTTTAACTTGGAATTACTCCCTTTGTATGACCAAGTATTACTACTGCTGCTATATTTACGTCTAGACGTTTCTGAAATAAAAGTACTCTTGTAAAATATTTATCCATTATCAAATTTATTCCTCTATTCTAAACATATTTCAGCAGACCCAAAACAACATTTTCATCAAGATTAGTTTATACAGGTTGCCCAGGTTGTCTTCCAAAGTATACTATTCCATCAATAACATATAATGATGGAACATCGCACAGTAAAAACATTTTAAACCATATTGTCAGTTTTTCTAGGGATATATTTAACAAACCTTCATCGCATTCAAAAAGAAACCTGTTGTTCATCAATCGTAATACATTCACTCTAGCGATACATTTCTGGACAGTTAGAAATAAAGAGCTCCGAAATATAATCGGACGCTGAAAAGTTATCGTTTTCCTCTTTGACATTCCGTGATCTCCTGTTATCACTTCCTAATGGTCAGCGGATATCACCAAATGTTTTTTTTTTTTTTTTTTTTTTTTTTTAGCTCTGGTGAAATAGGTATTTTAGATCTTCCAACTTTTAATGACTTGCAGTGAATCGGATTGACTTACTTTCCTTAAAATAATTCTCTCGCTGATACATCCCCTTTTTTCCCTTCTAGCAAATAAAAAATTCCAAAAAAGCAATCATCTGAAGAATAGTTACTGTTTGCCATACCTTGTTGTTCCTTGCACCCAATTAATTTCCTTCTAAATTCGAACACATAACAATCCTGTATCTCATAGTGTATGATGAAGCCAAAGAGATAGTTAGTGAAACTGTAACACGTGTTTAATTTTAAATGAAGATATATATATATAGTTTTGCTCAGCAAATAATTTCAGTGTATTTAAGACATAACAAGTTTCATTATCATCCCCCGATTTATAAAACAATCCCACATATGTTTAGTTTAAACAGTGTGTTTAATCGTGGATTACTGTAAGCTGGAAGGGTGAGACAAAGTAAGAACATTTCCCTTAGTAGGAGTGCCCTGACGAAGTGTTCAAGGATGTGACCCTCAAATAACAGTTTGTTTTTAGGCAGGAATTGGGTGTCGAGATGTTTGCAACGATGTTTTGGGATAAGGACGGTACTATTCTTATCAAATTACCTAAAAGTGTGATACCATCAATTCCGGGGTTTATTCCAACTATTTGATTGGGCTGAAGTAGGCTTTGAAGAAGGCACGTCGGGAAAACGTAAGCAGTGGTGTTCAGTTTCTCCAGGACAATGCACCCTCCCAATAGGCTCATCTAACCATAAATAAGGGAAGAAAAGCCAGGATAATACTTTATCATTAAGATATCATGGTAAACTAAATAGCCATTAATTACGTCTTTAACTTTAATCAATATAAATTAGTATTAAATGAACCCTTTTTGCTTGTTGATCTGAGCTTCACCTGTGTACCTCACCCATCCTACTCACTTGATGTGGCCCCCTCCAACTATCACTTCTTCCCACATCTCACATAACATCTCAAAGGCAAATATTTTTCATCCAATGAAGCACTCATTGCGAAGGTGGAGGGTTGGTTTAAACGGAGTGACAAGGCCTTCTATTTGCAAGGGTTAGAAATGTTGCAACATCGTTGTTAAAAGGTTCTTGAGCTTGGTGGGGAATATGTTGAATAGTGTATTAAAATGGTTCTTGAAGGTAAATTTCTTCTTGGTGATTTCGTGAACTTTCCAGCCTCCCTTCATAAGAAATTGATAGAGATTAACAGGAAAATCGAACGAATGCTGCGTTTTATCCGGTTGGTTCAGAGAAATAAATGGAAGGATCAACTCAAGACATTCCTGAGCTGGTTCTGGTTTTGCTTTATACCTGTAGCTGTACGGTGAATGTCGCTTATTACTGGTAACACATTTTGTTGAAGATAACCACATGCACATTTATTGTGAGATCTGGGACAAAAACACATTTACTTGTATTCTTGCAGTCTTTTGTGCCGTGTGAGTAATATATCTCGCAGTGTTCAATGTGTACTGTCACCGTGAGGACTCTACTCGGTGCGTGTGATTAAAGATAGAGGCCCCGAATTCTAATAGTTCGTCAATCGTGTGTCGACGTGAATTGAGCACATGGACCAAATAAGAAGATGCTATGGTCATTACGAATTCTAATTACTTTGATAATCGTGTTCCTTCGAAGAAAAGTTGATCTTGTACCTCCTTATCGGTATATGATGGATCGACCCCACGTATGGTTACTGAAAGTAATTGTCGTCTTCGCAGAGGCTGAGATTATTTCTGTCCAGGCATGTTGAGTGCTTCCAACTACGCATGTTTGCCAAACGTTTTGTTCGGCCCCTTGTTTTTGATCGTGCTTTGTCTTCAAAATGATACAATTTCTGGTGTGCATGGTGTGAGCAACGGATGCCCGTGGTGGATATTTGAAAAGTTGGACTGCAACTATCTTTGAAGGGTTGAGTTTCGGATCGAAGCTCATAAGAAGCATAGAATGATTTGTAGTTTCCCGCTTATTGTCAGCGAGGGATGGGAAGGCTGCGATGTCCATTGGACCTGTATCTGATTCTGTCGATAAATCCAGCTGGTGCTTTCTTGCTTGGAGGCGATTGCTGTAGACGGTTGACGTAGCGAACATTCTTGTCTGATGTGTTTAGTAACCTGTACCGAATGGAGAGATTACAATGCAGTTGATTCAATGGATCCTACTGAATCTATCAGATGGAGTTGATGCTTGATAGTAATCTTAGAACAAGCTAATTGCTGCTCCTGTCGTAACCTCGCTTTGGTTTGCTCTCGGATATCCATCGACTACTTCAGGGAGACCTTGACGTTTTCCCTTGCTCTTACGACTAGTCACTTAAGTAGAGTCTGTCGTGAGAAGATTCGTCCATGGGAGGTTGCCCAATGGTGTTTATACGGCAGTGTCAGTTAATGTAGTATGCTCTGATGTGATATGGTGGTATAAGAGACGGTTTGACTACCCATTCTAATAGCAGTCAAGGCGCGACAGTTCTCTTATCATACCTGTAGTACCGTTCGGCCTTGCCTGGGTTAGTCTAACGAAACAGTACGCTACGGAATAGTAAAGAGAAAGCCGAGAATGTGGCACAGGAAGAAAAATGCAAAATTTGTCACCTTTTATTAGATGATGTTGCACAGCCTTGTTGAAATAAAGCTCTGGAAAGTACACCTCCAATAAAACTGGGGTACATGTTTATAATGTCAAGTTCCTGTCTACTTTCATGGAGAATGAGATGGTTTACAATAGTATTAAAATTTTCGCACAGAAGAAAACAGAGAAAAAGCAATGAAATACTGAAAAATATTCACATCTTAGTATACGGATGCTGCTTGATATATACCTTAATGAAGATGTTATGTGTGTATCATCTATTGAGAAACACCTAGAAAACAATGTTTCACTGTTCAAATACATCAATTACAATGCTCGGAAGTCGTACAAACTAAGTGACTATAGTTGTGTATATGTGGTCCGAAACACCCCACTTATGAAAAAGAAATCTATAATCGAAAAATATAATTTCATAAATATGAAAGAGACTTGAGAAATGCATCTAGAGAAGAGAAAAAGTACTGCATAAATTAAAATCATTAAACTTGGATTTCATATGAAATATAAGAAGGGAGATTTCAAGCAGAATTGCATAAAATAACTTGGGGTAGATGATCCAGAATTAAACTCCAAACCAAGAAAACAGTTAATCTTACACGAGTGTCTAGTTTAAGATTCCATACTAAACTATGAGAGAAGTGATTGAAATTATGGATATTAAATCCTAATCGTATGTACTCCTTTAAAAACAAGAATTCTTATAATTGTTTCTTAATAATAATGATTTTAATGTTCTAACCGGTCTACGTCATTCGAAAATCTAATATACTTTTCGAATAGTAATAGTAATAATAATAATAATAATAATAATAATAATAATAATAATTATAATAATAATAATAATATGCATTTTGACACAACGTCGATCTTCCGAAGCTACTGAGCTGAGCTACATGAGCACCTACTAGAAACCGACAGTCTAAGAACCATGTCAAGTAATCTGCGATTTATAAAAACTGAATGTGTACCAAAATTCACTAAACAGTAATCTTTTCTTAACTTATGTATATACGGAAACTCTCAATTTGGGATTGAACTCTTCCCCTTTTCTTTGAAACAGTGATGATTTCAGAGCATTCTTAAGGAAAAAATTCTCCTTTTCTTTTCAAAACTGCACGCATTTGGTCGAGAGCAGCATTTCATTTACTGTGGAGACGTCACTCTCTAGGATTATCGTTTTCCTTTTTGTGAGATTTCCATAGGCCTTTGTCTTCTACATACAGGAAATTCTTTATATTCGTTTAAAAGAGTTACTTATTTATTTCGTAAACAATTTTCAGAAAATAAAATCGCCTAAAACTGAACGAATTATTCGATGTATTTCAAATGCTTATCATTCTGAGTACCTCAGTAGGGTAGCTTGAATTTCACAATATTATAATTGATAAGTTAAGAAACAAGGGATAACTTGAATTCAACTTAAAGCCACACCATCTCTCTCCACCTTATTTTAGCATTCAGGCTACGGGCTTCTGCGCTTCTTGTCTTATTTCAGTGCGTGCGTTACAGATTATCCCGAATCTCTGCCTCTTTTCAATAATCTGTAAAGATAGTCAATATGTTTTGTTCTTTTAGTTTGTAAGAAGAACCTTTACCATAACAACTCAGCGACATTTTAGTCAACGGCAGGTGGAAATTGATGGTGGAGAGCCATCACTTATACTTCCGCCGTGACAACGTGTCATCCTGCAGAATAAAACGTTCATCGCTGACAGGTATAAATTTTATATCTCTGTTTACATTTTCGAATGACCGTGTCGATATATACAGAAAACAACTTTTACTTCCATAGCCAAACAAAGAAAACTCTTACTTTTAATGATTTACTCCCGGGCGACTTGCTTAATAGTCGCATGTACAAGCCACCAACAAGTGAGTGCGTTAAACAGTATGGCATACATGAGTATACATACATAGAAACAAAGAGCAGATAGTGATTCAAATAACCGTTTTGCAGTATATATGAACCATGAAACTAGTAAATAGGTTGAAATGTTGAATTCGATTTTAATTATGGTAACCACGCTTTTTCTATTATCGTCTGAAAGTTAAAACAGAATTGCATATAACAGATCGAAAAATAGAGAAACGCATCAAAAGTTCTCCATAATGTAGCAACAGTGAAAGCTCTTACTTAAACATTTTTCAAAAAGGAATTCAAACTGTATGATCATCATGTGAGGAATATTCTGAAAGAGTAGGTGACTGACTGTGGGTGAAGGTAAGAACAAATGAGTTTGAATGAGAATGATTGAGGATAATTGTTTTCATAACATTTGACAAGGGAACCTCTCTGTCCGAATTTCACGTTTGTATACTAGCATGGCCTGAGTAATGAGTGAGTCATTTCTAGTTTCTTATATCAGCCTCTAGGCTCTTACAGGCTTTAGTAGAGTGGAGTAACAAACATTATCTGCAGGTTAATTCTGCCAAAACGCAAACCATCATTTTTCATGAAATAAAAACCGCTCAACACAACTGGACAGATCAACCCTTCCTTTCATCATCCTTAACGGCACACAAATAGGTTATACTAAGTACACGAGAAATGTAGATATTACAAGGGATGGTCATCTTACATGGAAGGGACGTGTAATTAATAAAACCAAGAAAGATTGCTCCATTACACTCTTTAAATAAACTAAAACGAGTTTTTTCTGAATAGCGAAAAACTCAATCGGCTTAGGCGATCCTCCTTCCTATATTCAGCTATTGTAATTTAATATATAATGACTTATCCACTACTCTTTCGGCTAAATTGGAAAGAATGTATACACTGTAACACATACATTCGATTTATATATAATCTCCGTCGCTACGACCATATTACCCCGGCATTAATTGGTCTTCACTTGCTACTGCTCCACCTTCGGAAGAAATATTTTCGGAAAAGTGTTAAACATGGTTGTAAACCAGATCCCTTCATATTTAAACAATAATTATCAATTTGTCGCTCGCTTCGGCCGCATCAATAGAACAGATAATTCTTTACTACTTCCTATATATCGCTCAGAAACATCTGGCAAACCATTCGTGCTCAATAGTATCCGTCTCTGGCATAGTTTACCCCAGGGTGAGAAACGTAAAAATCAAAATCACAACTGTCCCTACCAATAAGTAACTTGCTCAAGCAGAACGTGAACACTTAACATGCCCATTCTCAAGTAAACATAACACAAAACTTTTATCAGATTTTTTTGCAACTATCATTTATACAGTTTTGTAATGTATCAGTTATGTTTATCTTGTGTTCTTAGTTAACGTTTGTGTATGTGTTTTGTGTTTACACATATATGTGTGAAGTGAATGAATGTATTGTTTTTCAATTGGATCAAATGATTTTGAATTTGTTGTTAGTAGGTACGTGTAACAAAGAGTCTTATGTCCCCAACCTCTCTGCTGAAAAATGACAACAAATAAAGAAATAAATAAGTCATATTCTAGAATAAATAATACTAATATACTAAAAATATAAATAGGAATGCATTAAGATTAATAGTAACTCAATTTTTGCTATACTACTAATAGAATATATTAAGAAATATATTTGGAACATACAACCTCCGGTAACCTTGTAATTTCTTCAAAAAATACATCTTAAAATGGAAGTGAAAAGAACTTTATATTAAATGTTAAATTTTAACATGTAACGAACACCGTCACCAAACAGATGACAACTCCTCTATACCGCTCTCAGTTCCACTCCAGAAACGAAATAGTAGACTGTAGACAAATAATTTTGTGGCACTGCTAAACTAGAGCATAACAAGGTGCGAAGAAAGTACATTGAACCTTTCCATTTCTTTTTCCATAGAATAAAAGCTTTACGAAATCACAGGCTCATTTATAATAATGAAACAGAGCGTCCATATTTAAAGCCAAAGTCTCATTTCTCTAGGTACTAAAATTGTACGCTAAAATTCAACACTGGAAATGCCTTTAATTTGAGAGGCAAGTATAACATCGATACACAGGTAGCAGGTCATTTGTTAAGTACAGAAAACTAATTTATCTTCCAATGATTATACTCTTTAGGATAAAGTAGCTGGATGATTAATGAAACTAAATAAGTTAAACCAAAATATGCTATACCTCCGAAATTAAAACCAGTAGTAATGAAAGCAAGAACACACGTTTTAATTGCTACAATAACAGTGAACTAAAATAACAGTTTTGAATGAACTAATTGTTAGGAAATGTAAAAAAGGAAAATCAATAATTTTAAAATAATTAGAAATTGCTAGATTGTTCGGAGAAATTTCGAAACTTCAGTGAATAAAACAAACTAAAACCTGTTTAACTTTCATAAAGCGAAACGATCAGTCTTGTCTTTTTGGGATGTTACTTCAACTGAGCATTCGAAGAAGATTATTCGAGTATGAAGGAGTTGTGTGAATGAGTGTGCGTAACTGATAGGGAGTTTTAATTTGAAACATTGAAATGTTTTAGTACTCAGATTTCAAATCATCTGTTGGATCCCGGAAAGAAGAAATTGGGCATTTAAGAATGTCAAAATTGTAACAATTACAGAAAAAAGCTTATTATATCCATAAACTATTTTACGTTTCGTATAGTTCTGAGCTTAATTTCCGTCAGATCTGCATTTTATGTGGAAGTTTTACAACATGAACAATTGTTACGTTGTTACTTATAATTTAGTAAATGAGCAACAACTAATGTAAATTGAACAAATTTTAGTAAAATTTTAAATAAATTTATTCATTTCGCTTAGGCCATCGATACAGGTTGATTGGTCTGCTACCTTTCCGGTAGGATCTTAGTTCGTATGAAGCAATTGAATTCAATAAATATTTAATTTGCTTTTTCAATGAAACTGTTTTTAGACACTGGGAATATCACTAAGAATTTGATGATTGCAATGAAAAGTAAATTTGTGATAAAATATCCCTTGAATTTCGTCAGCCTATCTTTATAATAGTTAGGACGGGTGGAAATTATTTATGTAGACTTTCTGCAGCACTTTAGGTAATAAAAGTAAATTTCAGTGAAACGACTTATGGTTATACGCAACATCTCTATTGCATTCATGCAGAAGTTCAAATTTATAGGATCAGTTTAAAGGACAAATTAGCAATAAGCCTATGTATTCACTACAACATGAGCCACCCATCACATGTGCTACAATGCCGATGTTTAATCCGTTCTCCGGAGATAGAAGGGCGACCTACGACGCAAGTTGGTCGAATAATTGTGCCACTGGTAGAAAAATGAGAGCTGTGTTGCATTCTCATCACCAGGGTGATAAGATATTTAAATTCTCGGAATCGATACAATTTCTAGTCTCTTTCATGTTATATAGATATTTGGGGGGGGGGAGAATGTTTTGTTTTACTCACTATATCTGAATTATTACGTTTAAAATGTTATTTGCTCTCCTTTATAACTTATAACAGGAGAAATAATTGTGTTTGTGTTGCACATTAAATTCGATGCAGAATTACATTGATCTTCGAATATTGAGATAGATTTTACTTTTAATGCTTCCAATTGTAGTGTATCATTTATAGCTTGTAACCCGATCACATCTACAAACTTGTTTATTGCATACTAGCAGCGTTCACCCCGCTTCGCTGCGGTCACCCCGGAACGCAATAAACTTTGTTACTTAGATAATTTTTACTTTTTCGCTTTCAAATTGCAGTAAATGTTAACATTATAGCGCCTGTCATTTATGTTAACCCGCCGAGTGACCCGCTTCGCTGCGGTCACCCCGGAACGCAATAAACTTTGTTACTTAGATAATTTTTACTTTTTCGCTTTCAAATTGCAGTAAATGTTAACATTAAAACGCCTGTCATTTATGTTAACCCGCCGAGTGACACGGTCATGCGGGTTGCATATAAATACGTTTATTTTTACCTATGATGAACTAATAACAAAGGATTTGTACGTATGGACACTTGAATGGTCAATTATCTCAAGACACTGGTAATTAAAAATTAAAGTGATATGATAAAAACCATCTAGGGTCCAAATCCTAATAACCCCCCAAAAATAAAAGAAATTGGTTCAGCCGTATTAGCGTGATGAGGGAACAAAGGTTTTGTACGTTCTCTTTTATAATATAGATTAAAAATGAACTTGGCGTTAGTTAAGTCGGAGCTAAATTTGACTTCAATGTATGGCTTTAGACAAAAAAAAAGAAAAAAATAGCTTACAAACCACATGGTAAGAAAGGATTCAAAATATTTTTCTTGTTACTCTAAATACGGTTCCTTCGTTATTTATATTACTAAACGTAGTTTTGATATGTGAATTTCTAATCTTCCTTTCACTAAATGAATTGCAGGGGAATATGATTCTGCAAATGGATTAAATAATGTTTTCAAATATGTAAGATACTACGACTAAAATGTTCGGCTTTTAGTTATACTGAAGAAGGTAACTAAGTAATAAAATTATTCATAACTAATGAAGTTCACTATAACTAATTTGTTATTCATAATTCTCAGCTACGTTTAAATTTTATTTTACTGATTTAGAGCCTCTATTATGCACAAAGCAATATTAAATTATAGAATAACAAAGTACGAATTAATCGCTTCCAATTGGGGGTAAGGTGAGAAATTTAAGCGCTTGGAAACTAAAACGTGTCAGTGAAACAATAGAATTGTAGCATCTTGCTCGTCTTCGGCAATACAGTGTTCATTAGCTAACGTGGAAGGCCTGATCGTATCTTCTGCCACTGCTTTTAATCTCAACACTTGTGGGCGTACTTTATTGGAAAATCTTTACTTCAATCCCTTTGGAGGTACCACTAACTTCCTTAGCACTGAACCCACAATTGACGAACAGAAGGAAGATTTCATTGCAGGAAGTAGCCCAATTCATTTTCTACTCCTCACTTTCAGTCCACTGTTACACGGAACAACTGTGAACATTACTACCGAACTGTTTGATTTAAGCATGCGTTATGGAATTGATAATTATGTCAATTGTGAGCGTTGAGTTTGATAAGAGTTATGATATTTATCTAGCTTTACAGTTAGACTTCCTGTAGGAATTACACTTCACGACTGATGACTGTCAAGGAACTTGGTATTATCTGGTGAATGCAAAGTACAATGAGAATATTCTATATTAGTATTAATTTATTCAATTACTTGAAATTAAGTGGTAAATATGTTTCAAAATATTGTAAGGAATGTATCTACAACTACATAAATCATTTCTATATATAAATTATTTGAGTTTATACAGTTTGTTTTTATTTGGATTACTCTTATATCACATATAGTGCGAATGGTGTACGCATTTTGTGTTTTTCCCTTTCCTATTGTTGCTGAATTGTTACATTGTAATGCATTTCTAAAGTACTCAGAACTTAATTTTGCAGGTTGATATGGATAGGACTTTTCCTAAGTAGCGCTACGATTGCTGGATTTCTCATTTATGAATCCTGGAGGAAATTTCAGGATAATCCTGTTGTTGTTACAATTGAAACAAATTACAATGAGTGGAAAATTCCGCTACCTGCAATTACTTTGTGCCCACCGAATGTACTTACGCGCAAATTCAAAAATGTGATTAAGGAGTAAGTATATGGAACTTCTTTGCGTATGTAGTTATAAGTTATTTTGGAATAATTTATTTGTTTCTTAAAGTTCGAAATACATTTCCTTAGGTATTGACAGGCAGCAAGGTCAGTTATCTCATTCACACATACACAGTATTTTAATACTCTCTTACAAAGTTAGAGGCTATTCTACTCAGGAAAAAAAATCACTAAACTTTTCAGCAGAATCTCCTTGCTTTACAGATACAGAGTACCAAGGGAATAGAAAAATAAACTTTATATTTGAATATCCCCAAAATTTCTCACGACAGACCTAATGCGGCAGATATCATCTCAGAGCTGTAATCAACTCAATTTAAATATGAGTCATTCAGAAAATGTTAATGGTGGCGCACGAGGCTGCCCCGCAAACATGTAAGATATTCTCAGGGATTTCATAAGAAAAGGTGGACACCATCGTATATTTGAAATTACCGATATATTTAATATAACATTGTATTATAAGTAATAACCCTGTAACATACTAATATTTTCTTGCAGCAGAGAGGTGCGCCTCGAAGAATTTAGCATGATGATTGTAGCAGTTGGGAAATGGAATATTGAATCCTACTATCATTCTTTGTTGTTTCTCTCTTATAACAATTTACTTTGCTTCTACCGTATCTTTCCGTTTCTTATTTCATGAAATTCTCAGGAAGTAACTTAACTTTTGTTTTTACATAATTAGTATATGTCCTACACGATGCAAATGAGTTGCTCATATGGTGTAGGTAAAAGCCAAGCAGAAGTAAACTGAATCCAAGCTTTGAAACTGTTTTGCTTCTTCTTTGGTTTATATGGTTTAACATCAATACTCAGTATCTAGCAAGCACTTCTCATTTTCTCTAGAAAGCTACGAAAATGGAGCAATTATAATTATATCAAACAGTAATAATAATAATAATAATAACATAATAATGATAATAATAATAATAATTTTTATAAGATATACTCCTAATTATATTTATGTGTGTTTGGCGAGTGATACCAGGGGCCTCATTCCTAATAAGCTGTTGCAAAATTGTGCAAAAAGTAAGGCAACGCAAAACACCATATATATTGCAAGCAATATTTGAGACTTATTTCCTGTTCACGCAAGCCTTTCCTAAATGAGGCTAATGGCTTCGGTTCCAGGTGTGACCCACATCAACATGTATCTTCACTTCTGCTGTAACTTAGCTACTCAAAATAGGCCCTAAACTCTAATAAACCAAATCAGAATTATGTCGTTTTATTTCAATGTGTTGGTTTGAAGTAGTCGTCCATAACTACAGATACACTTTGATACTCTTCTTTATACAATTAACACTCTACATAATACAGAAATTTGAGAATGTTATCATTTTTTCCTCAAAATATAAATGTAGTTTCAGGAATCTTTTATAGAGATGATGGACCGTTGTTATCAAAATAAAGTACATACTACTACACGTGCGATAAATAATTACATGCAGCTTTACTCTTACCTGTAAGCAGACACAATGAAATCTACCACCGTAAGAAAATGAAAACAAA
The DNA here is from genome assembly GCF_964235325.1 of Thermobia domestica. Taxonomy (NCBI): domain Eukaryota; kingdom Metazoa; phylum Arthropoda; class Insecta; order Zygentoma; family Lepismatidae; genus Thermobia; species Thermobia domestica. Next base: position 111,253,653 of record NC_137454.1, on the reverse strand, counting down.
AATTAACCCGTTGTACAGAAATGATTTACTTGGTGAATACAGTGGTGGAACAATGGTTTTTATACAGATCAGAGTTCGTAATATAGTAAAACGTTATGACATCAGCCTGCTCCTCATCGTGCCATCAAATAAATCACATCGCAACCAAGCGTTAGTGAGACTCCTAAAACGTACTAAGGAATATCTGGAATACAGTGTCAATTTTTAAATGAATTACCATAAGGTGTAGTATAAAATACACAAGTCTACAATATAACCTGCTTTTATATTAGACATATTTGATTGAAGTTTAGCGTTCACCGAGACAACACGAGATGTAGATCTAAAAGCGTAACGTAGAATACGAACCATCGTAATAAGGTAAATTTTCATTGGAAATTTATTCTGTGACGCTCTGCAGTAGCGGGGTTCGATAGTTGCTACTCCGGTTTGCTCCAGCTTATTATTATCATTCATGATGAAAGCTATGTAACTTTTTGTGTTACTTTACAGAACTTTTGAGGCACTTTTGGGACTTTTCCATAATATCTAGTTGTGTCATGTATTCTTTCATTCCTGGTACAAAATGCTGTATATATGAATATGATTATATGAAGTAATGATTAACCCTTTAATTGGCAAGCATTGGTAGCATTACCATTAAAATATTCAGTTTGCTTTTATGGTTGAACCACGTTTTCCTGATCATAATCTCGTATTATTTAAACTATTCTTTTCTACTTTGATTACAAAATACAGGATGTTTATCTCAAAGCAATATTGCCAAAAACAGGTTTTATGTAGGTCTTACGTGAGCAACATTGTCCTATTATGGTTAAATTTCATAAAACACTCTCAGTAATTAGCAACAGTTTCGTTGAAAGTTTTCCCTACTGAGAAAGAAAACACAAATATAAAAATAAAAAAGGACCTTCGCGTTACGTAGGAGATAAAACTTTTACAATACTAAATTTGACTATCCGCTGTTGACGAAGATTAGAAATATCTAAATATGAGTCCCGGAAATCATGTATATGAATATTGTATGAAAGCAATAATGCAAATTAAATGAACACTGACGTTTAATTTGTGCGTATAACCCAATAGTATGCGATGTTACTTGAAAGCAACACTGCAAAGTAAAAGGTAAAAATGTTAAACAAAATACATATGAGCTATTATAAATCATCATCTTTTCCATAATTCATTTTACAGAATAGCACTGGTTAGTTTAATTACACAATATGTACATTTTCCGTTACGATTCATAGATAAAACAGTTTGATAAGAAAAAATAAATAGTAATTCTATTAAGCAAATAGAATCTTAAACCTTATAATTAAAATTAGAAATCAATATCTAAAATTACTTCTTTCTATATTTCCACAAGTGAAATTGAAAGTTAAACATTTCATGAGGAATTCATTTTTATGTTATGTGGAGAACCAAAACCACATAGACGTAGATTACCTTTTTTTGATTTACTGTTTATCATTTATTTAAATCTAATTTATCTATCTACAGAAGTACTAAAAACATTGGGCTATTTTGGTTAGTTTACTGACATTCAAGCTATCATATATATTACTATTCGACTGTCCGTTATGATAGTAGCAACTAGGGATTGCATTTTATGAGTAACGAGAAATAGTTTATTTTTTACACATCCATAGAATTTAATTTCCTTTTACCTAAAATTTTCATAATGATATAAAACACATTAATCGAATATTTACACCAAGATCACCCATCGAAAATTACCATAATATGTTTGGAGAAAATCCACAAAAAGACCTGTTTTGACCCTATATAGTACAATATGTGTAACCGCTTATAACTGACCGTATTAACAAGCCTGAAAGAAATTAGGAAATATTTATACACATTTTACTTAAAACTATATATTATTAACAGTTTATTTGTATTCAATATTGTTCTGTTTCTGACGGTGACAAACACTTCTTAAAAGATTAATTATTTGAAATACTGTATTCGTACTTAGGAAACATAGAACATTAACATTAATAATTCCAAGTTTTATATTTTAGCAGCAAACTTTGAATGCTAATATATATATACTAATATATGTGTGTATATATATATATACTAATACTTTATGTTTCTTGCATATACGTTCTACTTTAAGGTTGTTTGGAAAAGTAGATAAAAAGAACCAAACGTTTCTGAAGATTTTCTTTCAAGATGTAGCTCATCTAAGTGCCACTACACTTCACAAAATTATCAGATACGAGAAAGAAGAGTACCTCTATAATGTGAATGTGACAGATCTTCAGACTAAGGTTACAAGTATTCAATAATTATTGCTTTTGTTATTGGAACTAAACTGTAATTTAGATATTTAAGATATTTTTCTTTCATATGCAAGTTTTATATTACTATTCAACATTCGATTTTCATCTAAGAACTACTTAAGGTCCTAGTCCTAGTTTGAAAAATATATAAATTCTATTAGAATAGTTTGTTTTTATAGCTAAGCTAGTTTATTAATACATAAGGAAAAACTAACTTATGATCAAATAAACCATTACAATATTCACAATGCATATTTGGCGAAGACATTAGGAAATTCTTAAGTCATAATAGCAAAATAATGCAAAATCTGGTTAATCTATTTGTTTCCCTTTTATAGATCAAAGCCGTACCGAAATGGACAGTGATGCACATCGAAGAAAATATAAAAATCAACGGAGATTTTATGACCAACCCTGAAGCTGCTTGTATAGCTTACAACTCTGCACTTCCTACTTTATCAAGGTATTCATAAATACTCTTGTAAATATGCTTGGCTTTATTATTCTACTTATCTTTAGACTATTGTAGTTTATCACTAAAATGTTAGATGCATTCTAATGTTTTATATTTTAAACATTCGTGAGAAATTTCGTTTGCCAAGTCTTTATGTATAATTTGTTTGCCACTGTGTTCATTCAGGAGACATAATATCTAAACAACCACCTCAAGTAGTATAATTAATTTTGTCCAATAAGTAGGTAGTTCAAATATTAAGTATCGAGATCATAGATATATTAAATTGATATATTTTATTTATAAATTTGGTTAATTCTTCAAACAGACAAAAATCTATTTAATTCTCATTCCTTACTTATAAATGTATGTGCTAATACAACATAATATATATATTTCAGGTTCTATGCATATCGTGTTAAAACATAATAATTGGAATGTTTATAACCAATTTGTTAATATACACACTTCACCCAACGATGCGGATATTTAAAAAAAGCAAAATAATAGTTCATATAATCATGCGGAATCGTAATTGAAGAAAGATTTATTTGGTTAAAATCTTTTAAGATGTAAAATGCGCGTGGATAAAAAATAGTCCGAGTATTGAAACCATATCTCTAAAATATCAGCTGTTTTGGTTGTATAAAACCTATAGTTTATTTCCTGTTTAAAAAATATACCGAAAGTTAATAAAAAATGAAATCCTTGAGTTTTACGTCCCACGATTATGCCGGTTAGGCTAAAGGAGACAGTGACGAAAAGTAATGAATGAAATGGTGGAATGAAGAAAGTGGGAGGAAACGGGAGAACCCCGAGAAAACCCACGCACACGGTGAAAGTTAATAAAGCCGCAAATATAAAACAGAAAGTTCAAAATCAATCAAACTTCTCAATGAGTCTGAAAACAACGTTTACTAAGTCCATAGCAGCTCTAAACAGTATAAACGTTTACTAAATGTAGCTCATTATCTTAGTCTAGAAAGCTACAGAAACATAATCAGTAAACAACAATAATTAATACACCCTCATAACACACCAAAATTAAAAATTCATCATTCTGTCATTTATTGAAATATTAGAACAAAAACCAAACACACTAAAAAGTACAATCACATTCTATTTTCTAGAAGTACAAAGTTCTTTGCTTGGGCTAAATATCTTTCACTCAATAATCAAAGTATACGGCACAACGAAATGTAGTACTAACACAATAATTATACATAACATAGACGCCAAATTCACATTAAACAAACAAAATCTATAACACCGTTTAGAATAAATTGTTCAAATACACAAATTCAAACTTAACATCAATTTCACCATTCCTAATTAGGGACTAGTTACCCAGTAGTCAATACAACCAGTAGTAAATCATCAACATTACTTATCTCTCGCGGTATGTACACTTTAAATGTATCAATTCGTTACTTAAAATGCTGACTAAAACAACCTAAAAACTTCTGAGTGCTCTACATGTTTCATTCTATATTAACGTAGGTCGAAAAAAATCGAAAGTTGATGAATAGACTTCCGATAGCGCGGTAAACTTGTCTCATGACCTCAAAACTACGTGTGCGAGATTTCAACGAAATCGGTTAATATCTTGAGGTTCCTCAGAGCTGCCAAAAATTTGAAAATTTATTCAAAAGAGGTTTTTTTTTGTTTCAAAACAGTTTTACATTAAACAACTTCCGACAGCAATGAATATTCACTTTTAATAGTCTTTAGCAACAGTAAAAAATTTCAGGTATATCAGTGAATATCTTTAGGTTCCTCAGAACTGCCAAAAAATGACAAAATTTCACCAAAATCCTACTTATTTGAAAATCATTATAATATTTTAATTATGCCAGTAAAACAAATTCTGACTTTTTTAGATAAATCTCCAATTGTTCAGTTGGCAACACTGTACGTAGTAAAGAATAAACTAGTCGGAACTGGTAATTGTTAGCGAGCGGTTGAGAAGAGTGTTGTACGTACAAATCACAAACAATCAATACGTGGCGTTCAATGAGACGTTAAAAGTTTTGTTTTAATTTTAGTGCAGTTAGATATTAATTATAAAATCAACATTAAAATAAAACGTGTTGATCTGTTCCATTTTCATTGAACGCAAGCCAAGGAATTGGGGTAAAAAGTTTTGTTATTTTAGTACAGTATGAAATTAAAGTTAACGTCAAAATGGCCTCCTGCAAGCCAGTTAACAAGAACGATTCCGTGACCTCTAAGCCAAAGTCAAGCAAAGTATTGCGGAGCGAAATGGAGTGTCCGATAATCGGACGGCCAAAGGACTTGAATTCTTGCCAACTTCCAACTATCCTCGATGTACTGCGATGTTGCTTAGAAGAGAGGTTCAACATTATAAATGCTGCAGGCAATAAGAATGACTCAAGCTTTTCTGCTACTACCTAAACAGTTGCAGTAAAAGTTGAGGAATTGTACCAAAAGTGTTCCATCCCATTTGTTAGTCACGACAGAGTTATCAAGACGATTAAAGGCTTCCACGTAAAGTATCAGGCACTAAAGAAGAACTACAAACGTGATAATGAGAAACCGCGGTATGCCGCTAAACTGGATGAATTCATCAGGGAAGTTGGGAGAACACTTTTTGACATACCTGCTTGCAAGTGCAAGGATTTCAAAACATGCATTTGTGAAAAAATGCAAAAGGTTCCTCCACTTGAGCAACGCTTCCTTTTGCACCAGAGGACTGCGAGGAAAGGGAAGATTGGCTCCGTGGACAGGAATGAAACTAAAAGGATTCAGCGTAGAGAAGACAGAAAGAACCGTGATTCCATAAGGAAAGAGCCGACTCTCCGAATGGAGGCTACCGATCAGCCGGACTTCGAATGCGAAACTATGCACATGCAGGAAGACGATTTAGATTCACATTCAGACTAGATGCAGGCAATGGATATGTCTGAGGCACTAACAATAAGCGAGCAAACTGACGACAAGCCTTGCTCTTCTGCCGGCACTGCTACAATCACCCGCACGAGCAGTCCCACAATACAAAACATATCGTCATCGACATCACAAATGCGCTTCCATCGGACGAAAACAGCTTTGGCTAGCGACAGGTTCGGTGTGTCTGACCGTGCTACGGCCGCTATTGCCACAAGTGTTCTGCACGATCTAAAGCTCGTGAAACCAGGTGAAACAGTACTTGTAATCTATATGAATAAGATTAGAAGAGAGAAGATGAAAGTGAGAGGTTCGCTTCAAGCTGGAAACAATACCAAGGTGAAATGTCTTTACTTTGACGGAAGGGAAGACAAAACTATATACATTGAGAAAGAAGAGTCTAAGTCATATCGGATGAGCAAGGCTGAAGAGCACATTTATCTTATCGAGGAGCAAGGATTGAAGTATATCGGCCACGTTATACCCTCATCTGGCTCATCTGATAGCATTTTCAGAAGCTTAACTGCTTACATGGCGGATATTGGGGACGATCTGGAACACCTTATCGCTGTAGGTTGTGATGGTACTGCTATCAACACAGGTTTGAAAAATGAGATCATTCGCCGCCTGGAAGAGAAGCTTAACAGACCCCTTCAGTGGCTGATATGCCTTCTACACCTAAACGAGCTTCCGTTGAGGCATTTGTTTGAGCACTTGGTTGGTGCAACCAGAGGTCCACGATCATATGGGGGTGAGATTGGTCAGCAACTGGAAGGATGTCAAAGCCTGGGAGTAATGACCTTCGAAGACATATATTGCGAACTACCTATCGTCAATGCGAATGACCTTAGCTCTGATCAAAAGTACCTGCTAGAAATTTCTCAAGCAGTGAAATACGGAGTTTGCACTGACGATTTGTCCAGACGTTTTCCAGGGCACCTGTCACACTCCCGATGGCTTACGACAACCAACCGCATTCTCCGTTTATACATAGCAACAGAGACTCCAACACCTCAGTTGAAGACACTGGCAGAGTTCGTCATGAAGTGCTACGTACCCGGATGGTTCACAATCAAGTGCAATCATTCATTCAAAGACGGAGCCCGTAATCTCTGGATCATTCAGACCAGTAGATATTTGCCAATGAACCTGAAGAACGTAGTGGATAAGGTCATCTCCCGAAACGTGTTCTTTGCTCATCCGAAAAACATTATCCTCTCCATGGTGATCGACATTAGGGCGCACATTCGACAGTTGGGTCTCCGAAGAATTCTGAAAGCAAGGGAGCAAGAGGAGAGTGTCATCAGAGTGTTTGAAGTTCCTAAAATCAATTTGGATGGAACAGATTATGTAAATATTATTGACTGGATGAACTGCAAATTTACCTCACCTCCAGTCATGCAGAATGTGGAGACAGACTTTATCAAGTCATTGATCCAAAATAAGGAAACAGTTGTGGATTGGGAATTTTCAGCCTTTCCGTGCCACACCCAGGCCGTTGGGCGTTGTGTGAAGGTAGTAACAGAAGCGTCCAAAATGGTATGTGGTTCCCAGAGAAAGGACGGATTCATTCGTGCAAAACTGGGTAGTCAGGCGGCGGTTCCGAAGTTTGACCACAAATCTGACTACAGTGTGTAGTGTAGTTATTTCATTCGGAGCTTGTAGCCAACATGATTTTGCCTGTTTTCTCTCCTCAGCTAGTTTAATGCATTCCTCGTTGAAGAATGGTTTATCCCTACGCATTTCCGCCTGTAGCAAGTTTTATTTTGCTGAAATTTGAATGCTATCTGTAATTTCAATCCAAGTGTCCTCAACACTAGTGCACTCCGAATCTTCTTAATGGCGAGACAATCTATTTGACACTTCAATCTGGTATTCCTCTCTTACTTGTCTCTCATCTAACTTCCTTAAATCTAATATCTCCGTTTTCAGACAATGAATATTAACTTTACTCAACGATAATCTCTCTCTTACTATCGCTGCTACCAGGTAGTGCTCAGTGTCACAATATGCCCCTCTAAAGGACAGGATATCAATTACGCTAGATTGTCTTCTACTCTCTACTAAAACGTGATCAATTTGATTATGTGTTTTTCCCGTCTGGTGACGTCCAAGTGTATTTATGAACGTCGCGGTGTGGAAATTTTGTACTCTTCTCGAAAGGTTTCTGTTGTTGCAAAGTTCACGAGCATAACACAGTTATCATTACTGTCCTTGTCCCGACTCTCGTTTCTTATAATGGGTTTGAAAAAATCCTCTCCTTCTACCTTCGCATTGAAATAATCTAATATAATTTTCATATGATATCGTGGGAGTTGGTCAAATATTCGTTCCAATTCTTCGTAAAACTGTCTTTTATATCATCATCCTTATCTTCTGTTGAGACATGTACAATAGGGTGGAGCGAAAATATGAAAGAGAACATTTCAATTTGGCAGACCCATAAAAAGTTTACTACTTGTCAATAAAACACCTCTGTAAAATTTGATAAAATTTCGTGAATAATTTTAGGGTGCTACCAACCACTGAACTTTTGTCATTTAACCCTTTTAAATTATATTGTTCCAAAAGGAACGATGGCACAGTATGTCATCGTTGGCTTAAAAATGAATCAACAAAGTTTTTTTTTTCTTTTTTTCAACATAGAGGCATTGCAGAACACGCTTCGTACAGTTTTTTGCGTTTCTGCGTCGGGTCATGGGGGTGATGACGTCATAAGTTAAAAACAAAAGTGTTATGCCTATTTTCATTATTTTTGGCGATCTTACTTTTTGCACCTAGAAGGTTCAAATTTTGCACTCACATTCTCTATACACATTAGTATTTCTTCGATTTTTTCCAGACCTCCGCGTTAACGCACAGTTTCCAGTGGGGCAAAAAGATGAAATTTTTTTTTTATTTTTAAAAAATCCATTTTTTGCGATTTTTCTGCCCCAGGTACATGATAGAGACATGAATCTGTTAGAAAGGCTATTCTATTCTGAAGAGAATGAGATGTGAATCATGATCGTAGCGCAAATAGGGATGTCTCAGAAAATTCTTATCTGGGATCCTGTTTTATGCATGCATCTGAAATTTTCTGAGGATATTCTTAGCACATTGGTAATTTTTTCCCGCCCTTACTTTTGCACGTAGAACAGTGAAATTTTGCACGCATATTCTCCATACCCCTTAGTATTTCTCCGATTTTTTCACATCATTGCGTCAATACAGGGAGTCCAGAGGGGGCAAACTTAGAGAAAAGGAATTCTTTTTAGATGAAAAATCCTTTTTTTTCGCGATTTCTTCCCTCAGATACATGATGGGGACATGTGAGTGGTAAAAAGTGATGACACTATAGCTGCTTGACTAGAAGTTTAAAATTTACGTAAAAACTTCATAATTTAAGAGGGTAAATATATTTGGTGCATATGGGGTTATGGGCTGACGGGGTGAAATGTCTTATGTTTCAGAAAGTTTAAATATATCTTTATTTGTGTTTAACTATGTCTCAATTGTATCAATTAACATGTTAGAAGTAATCAAACAGAAGGAAACCACCATTTTATATGAGCCTGCTCTATGCCCCATTATTCGTGTAATATGACAATAAGAATACAGCTGATAGCAACCTAAAGATATGTTCAGAATTTCTAAAAAATAAAAGATGGAATATATGTTGTACAACATTAAAGGAAAACTTTAGTACCTATGCCATTAAGAATTTCCATTAAAATATTTTTCTCACTTCTTTTCACTCCACCCTAATGTACAATGAAATCAGTAATATGGGACCACCGACCCTTAAGGGTAATAATAGAAAGTCTGCCAATAACAAATTAAATCAGATTAATTGCTAATATTATTCGCTTGTGAGTGAAATACCTTCTTCCTAATTGGTCACTTTTATTTCATTCCTCGTAAAAGAACGTAACATATCCGGAATTCATTTTCCATTTTCTTTCCATCTAACTTTCTAAACTCCTACTAGGTCCATCCTGTATTTCTTCAACTCACTCGTTACGGATTTTAACGCGAATACCCTATAAAGACTTCTAATATTCCATGTATATATATATATATATATATATATATATATATATATATATATATATATATATATATATATATATATATAATAAATTCGAAACATTCGAGAATACGTCTAAACAATATACACTAGTTTTAAATTTTAGGCTTTCCAGCGCATCAACTGTAGAAACAATTATGTTTTAGAACTCCCAGTATTACCAACAGTCGTCTCCTCTATCATATGTTGGGTATAAATTGGGTTTGATCCGTCAAGGAATTTGAGATACCAGTATAAGTACTGAACTCGCATAATGAATTTTAAGGAAGCAGGGGAAGATACTATTGCTAGTAAACTCTACAAACGCTATAACGGAAACTAAAGGTACATGAAATTGGGTGAGCAAATACGTATGCATTACAAAAACAACTTATTCACACTGAAGATTCTTCACTGGCTTACTTGTGAGTTGAGATTGATTGGTTAATAAAATATATCATATAATGTGAAGTTTTAAGACGTCTTCTCTTTCCGATCATATCCAACAATCAGTACTGCATTTAATACTTTGTCATCACTAGGCAATGTGACGTTTGCTACTCATCGCCTTGACATATGTAAAGAACCAAATCAAAAACAAATAAACGTATTTTCTAGATGCCCTTGTTTCAATGATCTAGTGAAATATTGATGAATTTTTGTATGCGGATAAGATTTTCCCATGTGCATCCACACTAGGGGACTTCATAAGGGAATTGGTTGCCGCGCAACGACATCAAATATTTAAATAGACTCATGAGTTTGCACTCAACTTTACCCCAAGTACCGTACGTTTCCACTCAACTTCAACATTCAATGAATTAAGCCAATATGCACGCTAAATGAATTGTCGTGGAAGGCTCTTACTCTGACATATTATAATTCAACTTTATTTTAATGCTTATTACATTTCCGACCAGCATGTGCCTCAAATATCATTGTTCTCTTCGGCTTGGGTCTAGTGGTAAATCTGGTCCCGTTAACAATTATTATATTTTTGGATAATCCTGCGCTCAACCCTTTTGACTGTAGCATTATCGAAAAATATAATATTTGTTAACGGGGCCAGATTTACCACTAGCCCCAAGCCGAAGAGAACAATGTTCTTTGAGGCACATGTGGACGGAAATTTAATAAGCAGGAAAATAATGTTGATTTTATTTTGCCTAATTCGTCCGGCGCATATCTCACCGTCATAGTTTACAAGCATGCAAAACTAAAAATGGAATAAAATTGATTACATCTTGAAGAATAGTTTAGTATTGGAGGTCGAAATGCATTTTTGTGGAAATTAATTACGTAAGCATTTAATCATGCAATTACTATAACACTTAGGAGAGAACGACCCCTCAATTAATCGTTTGGAATATCGAAACAGATATATAGTTATGTCAGTAAAGTGCATTACAAACCATGTTGTGATTTGCTGCAATGTGTTTATGGCCTATTTAATTTTTAATTTTTACTAAAATAAATCTCATTTTTGCTGTACTAAGCGTATTGCTTGTACACTCCGCATCAAAGAAATTAAGACAGCTAACGACGTTCAGTTAGGCCATCCAATAAAAACTTTCTTATCCCATAATCGTGTCAGGTAAAGATATCCCCTCTCTCCTATTTTCTTCTCTCCTATACTAAAATTATCTAACAAAATCATCGCAATTCTTGTTTCAAACTACACATGCATTAGTTTCAATAAAATGAAATAACAAAACCGAGGCGAAAGAAGATTCATAGGTTGATGTAGAGAGGGACAGAGACACACACAATGAAAAATTGAAACCAATGGATATCTATTACACAGAGATTCAGAAATGGGGCAGAGAGAGAGAGAAGAGGAGAGAAAAACCAAATGAAAAGAGAGAACAGATAAAACTGTGGAATTCAAACGTAGTAAGAAAAGAACCTAACATTATAAAGTTCCGTTTCCAGAAATCCAACAGTAATGTAGAAATAACGTTTGTTCTTACATATTTTTAAGACCTATTCGAATACATAGAGAATGCTTTAATCATTCATTATGTCCGTTTAATAATCGATAGCATACTCAATTTCAAGTAGAACTGTAGATCTCCGAGACACATCTAGGATAATGTCAAAAGTTTTACACCCATGCTTTGTTTACGTATGGTTCGATTGCAAATTCGGTAGTGTTCGTTGGATGTACTGTTCCAAAATACATTCTAATGAACCCAGTAGATAGCGTTCGTAACATCCTCCATTTCAGACTACAAATACAAGCTGAACGAAAAGGCAGAAACAAAGAAAAAGAAAAAACCGAAAGAAAAGAGAAAGAAAGAAACAGAAAAAAGAATAGTTCTATTTTACTGCTAAATTTCTATTAGAAATTCCCTATATTAAACGTCCATAGTGCATCATAATGTAAAGTTAGAAATGCTGAAAAGTTTATGTTCTTATAGATGTAGCATGTTTCAAATTTCAACGTGAAAAAAACACATTGAGTAATAGGATGGGAAGAAATTTTGTGTCAAACTAGTATAAATAAAATCTTATATTCAAATAACCGAAGGGGTAACAATTTTCTTTTCTTTTACGAAGATTTATCTGTTTCAAAATCCAGCATTGATTTTATCTCTTCCGGATAAAACGTAATTTGCACAGATAAAATGAACAAGCTAAGAGCTCAAACGGATCATCGTGTCAGTCGGATGATATTGGTTAGGTGATAGGCCCCCTTTGGGTCGAGGATTAAAATCCGTAGGTACCCAGTAATTCGAATGAGACTCAGTAACACAGAGGATAAAAAAGAGATTCCACTTTTTCCCTTGCGTTTAAACAGTATTTCTGTCAGAGATGGCCAGGGCTGGAGATGTTATCCTCAGAGCACGAAAAACAATACGCCGAAGTTTAAAGGTAACTAGATTTTTCAGATCAGGTATATTGGGATCTTGCTCCGTTTTAACTTTGGAACATGAAGTGCGTGTGTGTGAGAGAGGGAGAGGCGAGGATAAGTAAAAGATGCAAAGATAGCATAGGAAAACGTGAAGAAAGAGAGAAAGGGGGACGGATATAAATATGAAACATACTTATCATTACAGTGTATGATATAGAACGCGCACACTGTTTATTTGAATTATCGCCAGTGATGCCTTTTAAGTTCTCCAACAGAAGATAACACTCTGTAGTCATTTTGTATGCAAAAAAATCATACTATCTGATGACGAATTTCAGTTTGGGAGTCCAGCACGTTACCTCTACACCACCAATTGCCAGAACCAAACTTTGTTTAACACATGGTTCAGTGTTTTTTTCTGAGAACCATAACACGAAAAGTGTATATTGCAGATGAATGATGTGTTTGGAATTTCCTGGCAATTCCCTTGCCCTTTCCCAACCGGCATTTGTAAATCGCCTCTATCATGATACAGGTGTCTTCTTCCACATTCTTATGTATGGCTTGTCCAGTATGATAAGTCGATTCTTCACAATCACTTTGTAAAAAAACGATTTTGGTTTGAACAGGATTTGAACCTACTTTCTATAGCTGCACTGTTTATTTGAATTATCGCCAGTGATGTCTTGTATGTACTCCATGAGAAGATAAATCTCTGCAGCCATTATTTTATGCCAAAAAATCATACTACCTGATGGGGAATCGAACCAATATTTTTAAATTTGGAAGTCTGGCACGTTATCACTATACCACCAATTGTTAGAGAGAAACTGTTTAACGAACAGCGCGTTCTATATCATACACTGTAATGATAAGTATGTTTCATATTTATATTCTTCCCCCTTTCTCTCTTTATTGACGTTTTCCTATGCTGTCTTTGCATCTTTCACTTCCCCACGTCTCTCCCTCTCACACACACACGCACATCATGTTCCAATATTAAAACGGAGCAATATCCCGATATACCTAATCTGGAGAATCTAATTAACTGTTAACTTCGGCGTCATGTCTTTCGTGCTCTGAGGATAACATCTCCAGTCCTGGTTATCTCTGACAGAAATAATGCTTAAACGCAAGGAAATAAGTAAAATCTCTTTTTTATTCTCTGGCTTACCGAGTCCCATTCGAATTACTGGGTCCCTACGGATTTTAATCATCGACCCAAAGGTGGTCTATAACCTAACAAACATTATCAGACTGACGCGATGATACGTTTGAGCTCTTAGCTTGTTCATTTTATCTGTGCAAATTACGTTTTATCCGGAAGAGATGAAATAAATGCTGGATTTTTGAAACAGATAAATCTTGGTAAAAGAAAAGAAAATGGTAACCTCTTTGGTTATTTGAAAACAGCATTTTATTTATACTAGTTGGATACAAAATTTGTTGCCATCCTATAACTCAATGTGTTTTTTTTTTCACGATGAAATTTGAATCATGCTACATCTATGAGGAACATAAATTTTTCCTTTCCAACATATATAACTTTTCATTACTATATACTTTGGACTTTTAATATAAGGTATTTCTGATAGAAATTTAGCAGTAAAATAGACTCTGCTAGCAAAACAACAATTTTCTCTTTCTTTCTTTGTATTTTATTTCCGTTTCTTTTTTTCCTTCTTTTCCAGTTTTCATTACTAGTCTGAAATGGAAAATATGGCAAACGTTATCTACCGGGTTTATTAGAATGTATTGTGGAACAGTACATTCTATGAAAATCTACGGAATTTGCAATCGAACCGCGCGGAGAAAAACATGTGTCTTAAACTTTTGACATTATCCTAGATGTGTCTCGGAGATCTACAGTTCTACTTGAAATTGAGTATGCTGTCCATTATGAAAGAGACATAATGAGTGTTTAAAGCATCCTCTATATATTTGAATAGTTCTATAAAAATATGTAAAAAAAACGTTATTTCTATATTACCGTTGGATTTCTGGAAATGGAACTTTATAACGTTTGGTTCTTTTCTTATTACGTTTGAATTCCACAGTTTTATCTGATCTCCCTTTTCATTTGGTTCTTCTCTCCTCTTCTCTCTGCGCCTCATTTGTGAATTTCTTTGTAATATTCCAATTTTTGTCATTGGTTTTAATTTTTCATTGTTTGTGTTTCTGTTTCTCCCTACATCAACATTTGAATTTTGTTTCGTCTCGGTTTTGTACTTAGAAATAAGAATTGCGCTGATGTTGTTAGCTAATTTTAGTATAGGAGAGAAGAAAAGAGGAGAGAGAGGGGATCTCTTTACCTGGCAGGATTATGGGATAAGAAGGTGTATATAGGGTAGGCTAATTGCACAGCTTTAGTTGTCGCAATTAGTTTGATGCGGTGTGTACAAATATGTAGATAAGTTGGAATTTTTTGAACCCGATCAGAATAACGGACAGTATATAGTAGTTTACTATATAGTGGCCTCGTGTCTGCAGATAATTTGAAATAAACTTTAATATTACTGTATTCTTCGTGAAGCATAATGCCTATGTGCTGCTTTATGAAAATGTTGAGATGACATTTGGAGAATTATTACTAATAATTATGAACTCCAAATGACACAACTAACTCTTCATACATCAAGTAGTTTATATAAAGGTATTCTTAAATTTGTGGAAAGGAATTTCAATATTACAACTTTTTTTTCGTTCGAGTAATGTTGAACCAAATTTGGGGTCTGATTTCCTGTGAGGCCGTTTCGAAACCAGGTTTGGAGCCAAATGGCACATAGTATCACTGTGGAACAAGTACTTAAACTTGAAAACATTCAATTACGAAGAAGATTTGAACCATCGATTCGATATGTTCTGAAGGTTATGTACAAAAGACTAAGTTAAATATTAATATATTCGTGATCGTAAAAAGTTACTTTCCGTTGTCACAGTTGTATCGTCAACAAAAATACCAAATCTATCTTACTTTCTCGTAACACATTAAAATACAGTATTGTGCATCGCCTATCAAGCACAGCAAACACCATAAACTTTAAAAGATTTCTTTTGTGCATTCGGTCCCTGCTCTTTGTTTTTTATCTTTGTTTTAACTATTAGACCAAGATAATACAGGTTAGATTTCCTAGGAGGGTCCCAAATCTTCAAAATTTATTAGGAGGTTGAGTAATTTATTAGGAAATGTAAGCATCCGATAGACAAGAGAGGTAATAAAGGGCATAACTATACGGTGAATAATTACGAAGAAAAATAATTAATAATCTTCGATTATATGAAGGAACTTAGAGAAACCATATTACGAAAACAAGCTATAAGGCATAATGTGTTAGTGTTTCAATCCCACTATCTTAGACACCAGTCTGAAAAGTAAAGTGTATGATGTAACTTGGGCAAACAAGTTGAAGGTTGATTCTTAAAACACCTGATAATGTTCCACAACAATTTGTCCATTACGGGCACTATTGCGGGTAACTAGTTAGTTTACTACAATGACTAGTAGCAGTGTAGTTGGTTTGGAAAAGTGGAGATCAGAAGCCAACATATACGTCATTGTTCTTGTTCACCCTCAGTATGATAGTGTTTGCAACAGTAAACAGTGGAATGGTATTGCTTTTTCGCAGTAATTCAATATAAGAATACATTTGTTTAATGGTGTGTGTTAGTGATTAAACGCGATAACAATTTACCCCGTAGAGACCGACTTCTAATTAATTTTATTTGTGCATGCCTGTGCCAGATGACAACTACAATTACTTTACTTCATTCTGCAGGTTTTATGTTCTCGTATAAAGAAAATGGCTCATTGAAGGTGAGAGCGCGGTTTAAGCATTTTACATTTCTATGAATTGTCATGTGCAAGTGTAACTTTTCAATTGTTGAATTAAAATATCAAATCCTGGTTTGCTTCAATTCGGAGGTGTAGTACGAGAAAGAAAACATCCCTTTTACAAAAATAGTAGCTTTCGTTTCGTACATGAGATTCAAACCTATGTTAGAAAGGTATCGATACATGTAACTTTGATACTTTCTTCACTGTATCAGCTCTCCTCAGTAACTTTTTTGATGCTAATATGTTCTAAATAGTTGCACTATTTGCATTCAATATTCAAGCTGTAACTTCCTATTCCTTCCAATTCTTACTATTCCTTACGTTTGTTGTCCATATATTAATTATATATTAGATATGTGTATTATGCTTATAACTGTCTTCATGGAATGGAAGTAAAATATTTTTCCCCGAGATAATCCTGTAAAACTTTGGAAAGATATCAGCGTATTTTTTTAAAATATATCTATCTATCTATCTATCTATCTATATATATATATATATATATATATATATATATATATATATATATATATATATATATATATATATATATAGATTAATGTATGAAAATGTCTTCACTTAGGGTTTCTAGAAGTGGAAATATCGAATGAATGAGTCGTAGCACAAATAATTAGAGTCGCCCGAATAGAAAGAAACCTAGGATAAATGATTCGTAAATACCGATATTTTGTTGTAACTAAACAACGACATAAATCTTTATTACATAATATCGAAATCTAAGTTTCTGAGTGAAAAATCACACCGCACTACTGAATCAATTTTCAATCTTAGGTCACTCTATGATTTATATGATAATAAATTGATGAAACTGTTTGTCCTAAGTGTATTGACGATCATAATGTGTGAGCGAAATGGAATCGAGCCATATCTACTGAAATTATTAAAATTGCACTTAACATGATATATTAACCCATAACTTCCTAGCGTGTCCATGTGGACACTCAAATAGGGATAACTTTTTATGCCTGGGAGATTTTGTGTGGAATTTTGTGACACGGCTCACAGTGAACACATTACAACAATAACAACAAAAATTTCATTTTCCCATTTACTACGATCATATGAACTAACGTAACTGAAAATATTATGAAGTCAGAAAAAAAATTAATTTGTGGAGTTATAGGTTAAATAAAATATATATTCAAAAATGTATAAGTGATGATATTGTATTTAAAAATTGAGTCATGCCATGTAGCAACAATTTAAAACGAATAATATTAATGTTACATTCATAGATTTTGGGCATTTGATAATGATTGTAAGAATCTATATACCCTCTGAGTCATAGTTTAGCACACATCTGCATGGAGGTGACATCTTCAAAAGAATGACATTACGCAACATTATACTTTCACGAAATGCATATTAAAAGAAGGATACTTGTTCAAAGACTGTCCATAAACCAAATCATTCCCTTCAGAAAAGGAATATTTCAGCTAGATAATTATAAAAATAGCACACTATGCACAATAGTTGATAGAAAAACAATGAGAATTGTAATGAAGGAGAAGTTCGCATATCCACTTCCTTCTGTACATGGACTGAGCTGACTTGAAAATACTTTGACACTTTCAACAGCAGTGCGATACTTTCACACATCATTATTCTGATAATTATATGTATAACTGGGAAATGAAACTGAGCGAAATTTATGTCATGAAAGACAAAATTAATTCTTTAGTATAACGCCTCATTATAATTAAACAAAGTCAAAAAAAGTGATATTAAATATAAATGATTGATGGACGAGAATGAGATCCGGCGATGAAGTGGGAGGAAAGAGAAGAACTACAAGGAAACCCATAGTGTCAATTTTGAACCACTGGAGATAAACACAACGATAGACCAGTATTAGAAGTTACAATTGCAGCATGTAGTCATTTCTGCATATTTTCCACTCATGCAGGAAAGTGACAGGGGTAATTATAGGATCCATTATGGTTAGTAAATTCTACAAGCATAGCACATTTTCTCTGTAAAATACAAAACAGAAAATTACACTCTAAATTTGTTCGTATTTTTAAAGAAAATTTCTGATGATGTGAAAATATTTAAATATCTCAGTTTGCCTTATACGTGTATGTAAAATATAGCGTACAAAGGAAATTGTTCTATTTTTGTATTAACTGAATATTTTGTCTCTTTCTTCTGCGCAGAATTGGAATTGATGCTGCAAAGGAAATAATAAATAATCAGTCCTTTGACAGCAGTGCAAAGAACATTCGAATAGCAGCAGCTTACCCAATTAAGGATACAGAGGTAAGATTACAATAATATCTATATTATGGAGGATATTGCAAAAAGGATTTTACATTAAGTACTATGTTACACAGTGTAATTGAATCGGTGAGACGTAAAAGGAAAATATTCCACTTCGAGTGATTTTGAGAAAAAAAGACTACACGTCGGTAATTGGATACTATTAAGGAAAAAAAACTTACAATTGATCATTTCTTGTACTAGTTATGCCTCATGTTCTACAACGACTTTCCAGTCTACGAGACAATCTTAATTTATGCCATAATTAATGCTGGAAGTGCTTGGAATGCTTTCGTTTTACTTCTCAGTTGATTTTTGGAGAAACATATTTTCTTATTTTTTGTTTGAAGTTGCAATTTAATGTTATAAAATATTATAAAAGTTATACTGCTATTATTTTCATTGTTACCTACTATGTGCTACACATTATTGATATGTTTGCACAATGTTACAAATGTTATGATATAGAATAAAATATTTCTGCTGAGTTTCTTTTTAAAAAAAAATTGATACATTTAAACATGTAAATATTACATGTCAAAAGTGCACACACATTGTACATTCATTAAATCATACCCATCTTGTCTGTCACCATCTTCACTTCGTGTGCGCCAAAGTAATATTCTATCATAAAACTCCTTGTATTCGTGAGGGATGCATGGGCGGAATTTATGGGTTGTATGCTGTTGGGAGCCGGATTTCCCGGGTATGGATTACCCCTCAGTTGAATAACGAATCCGCAATTTTTCCACAGAAAATTGTTCATATAAAACTCGGGTTTTGAGTACTTACGTGTATAACTCTCTATAATACACCATAAGGGGATATTCTTTAAATATTTTTTCCCAGAAAGTTGTTGGTAAGCCATCAAAGTCCCTCCATGCCCCCCCCCTCGGAACTACAGAGCAGCTCTCCTATGGTTTTCAGTCAGTATGTAAAAAGAAATTCAATCTTTAAGCAATATACTCTAACTTTATTTCAGCATTTAGGTAGCCGGTATGTCGAGTCAAATTCGTAATAAAAATACCGCCTCTGCTTTTTTTCGAATTCGGACACTGCATAGAGGTACTGCGCACACGACAGCGTACTCACGTATCTCATCACAATTCCAATTCTACGTGCTAAATCATCATTTGAGTCTAATTCTAGCCTCTTATCCCGCATGTTTTCTTACATTCTCTGAGACCGGAAAGTGTTAATCAGGTATCTCTGATAGGCAGCTTCCCTTACTCATCTTTCAGTCCCTCCGTAGGAAGTAACCAGAGATTCCCCTCCCGGTACGATCAGAAACTACGTACGGTAGATACACAACGTACATTACCTAGCCAATAACTCATGACGACCCACTGCTAGTAGAAATTTTCACTTGGTGGTAGAGTACGACCAAAAATTACAGGGGTGCCCAGTTTTAACATGTTTATGTACCACGTAACTATGTAGCTAAGCTTTTCACTTATAATAACGAGGAGAACTAGAGATATAGGGAAAATCTTGAGCTGTGTAAAATGCTTTGGAAATTCTTATTTCGTAGGCCAACAAAGTATAGCATTGGATTGAGTTGAAAGAAACTATCATATTTATTTTAATTCATGAGCTCTGAAGACATGTTGGTCTGTTAGTTTGAAGGTAATATTCTCATTAGCGATATTCAGGGTATCCCGCTAAATTCATCATGAGAACTCATGGTTACACTAAGAGAAAATTGATGCAAGGTGTGATCTCATACGCTGATTCGGATTACACATTAAAATGTAGCGCTAATTCGCATATTGTCTCCCGGAAAGGAACCGCTCCAAATAATCCGTCATAGACCAGCGAAGTATTTTCTTAAATTAATACTTTCTTGGCCTAGTACGGCCACAGATGATTATTAGTGAAATTGTGGTTCTCAATTATTCGTTCCATAGGATAGTACTAGTCCAATTTCTATCATAACGCGTCGCAATATTAGTTTGTTAAAGGGGAAATTTCTTGGTATCTAAATACTTGTTATTTTACTTATTTTTAATCTCAAGGAAAATTTTCGGAATATATAATTGATAACTTTCATTCCCATTGATAACTTTCAAAAAATATGGACCTATTACTCCGAAAGCTGAAGCAGTCCAAAAGCAATTTCTCATTGTTAAGAACCCTTTGTGACGTTGCTTGTTGTAAGCGTTAACCGGGTACTCAAAATGCTTCATCGTCATGAATTGATCCAATAGAATATGTTATCCTCACTCATCAATGATTTATAAATAAATTTTATTTTCCCTGTATTGTAATCTTCGTTAGTTTGCACATTTAATTTTACATGCTGCGTGCACTAGTCGTATTTGATAGGGGCATAATGTAAATTCATTGAAAACAACACTTCGTTATTGATAAACTAAATATCCATTAATATTCTTATGTCAGTTGTAGTTGGATCTTTAACTGGAGTTATGTAAATTACACAAATACATTTATTTTTTAACTTTGAATTTCTATATACCAAGTTATATCATAAATCTGTCACAAAGTTTGGAGTGGCGCTGTAGGCATCCGGAGTGACACAGTGTTGGGATCTGTGTATAAAGTGGAAGATGCATGTAGTGTGTGTTTGACTGTTCATGGCATACGCTGATATTATACTGAGTTGTGATGGAGTGGGGCGATTACGAAAATAGTGTAGCAGGTCTTGCACTACACAAGGTCGGGAAGACAGCAGGTAAGATTTTCAACCTCCTGAAACCCCTACAAATCAGCATGAGATTCGTGTATCTCGCAATACAAGATACACCGAGACTGACCCCGCCACAATTGGCAAATCACGAACGGTACGAACCCCGCAGGTTCAGAAAGCAGTCGCAGCAAGAATTCGAAGAAACCCTGTTTGAACACAAAGTATGATGGCTGCTGACATGAACATCAGCAGAAATTCCATGTCTCGTGTGCTCAGGAGTGACCTACATCCATGGGCGTATAAGAGGCGGACTAGCCACTTTCGGACCCAAACATTAATGTCGCAGAGCATCCTTAAATCAAAGAGATTATTACGGCGTTACGCCAACAATCTGCACAGAAAGATTCTGCTCACTGACAAAACGTTGCTCACAATTGAACATTCATACAACGCCCAAAATGACTGTGTGTATACTACGTCATCTACTACTGCTGCTGAGGCAGCTCCAAGGGTTCTAAGGGCACATCATTCCACCTCAGTGATGGTTTGGTGGGGAGTAAGCTACTCAGGCACAACTGATCTGCATTTTTGCGAACAACGTTTTAAAACATCTGCCAAGGTGTATCGAGACACAGTGGTAACACCTGTAGGGAAACAACTGTCTGCTATCATGTTCCCTGGAGAAAGGTGGATCTTCCAGCAGGATTCCGCTCCAGGCAGCAAGGCGAAAACAACCACGACTGGCTTGCACGGAACGTCCACGACTAAATTTCTACCGCTGTTTGGCCTTCAAGCAGCCCGGACCTTAACCCGTTGGACTAGAAACTTACTTCAATCCTTGAGGCAAAGATCTGCCATAAACGCCACCCATTTGTCAATGTTCTGAAACAATTTCTAACCCATGGACAATGCCTAACCCTAACAATTCCAACAATTTTCCCATGGACGTTTTGCATAATGCCATTGACCAGTGGCCGGTCAGATATCGTCCCTTCATCAAGGCCAAAGGGGGACATTTCGAAAAAATGATTCGTGCGTCAGGTGTACAACATATCAATGTAAAACATGACCAAAATTAATTGTCTTGTTAATATATCTGAGTTATTCACATTGAAACTTGTGACAGTACTTATGTATATATACAAGAACACAATGTATATACGAATACAATACGGCGACTGAGATCACTGTTAGAGCATTTAATTTTTATAAACAATACTGCTTAATGACCTATATTTTGTTGTTTCTCTATTTTAACATGCACTTTAAATGTCATTCCATTCGAAAAGATCAGATTATGTCCAACTAAAATCTCTTGCAACAAAGGAAATAATTTCTAGAAAAATAGTTAATGAGGTCTTATGTACTTGCGTACGAGTATTTATCCATAGTAAGATAAAAATTCAATTAAGTATTCAAACAGTTCTAAAAATAGCGGTTTTAGTTATACGTAATAGTTTGTATTTGTTATATTATGGGTAAGTGTATTAAGCACTACCTATGGGAATTTTTGTTTCAAGTTGTTTATTAGTTCGCCATACGATTATCCTATGAAGTTGGTGAATTATTACAAATATCAACCTGCTGGAGAAAAGAATGCATTTGTATATGATGTTAACCTGTTATCAATAGTAAGTTCTGCAAGCCTCCGAAGGTTGTCTGTACGCCAAAGAAGATGTATATATCCAGAAGAAATGAAGTTGGGTACAAGTTTACTTTATAGTCGCATTGCATGTAATTTACAGTGTGAATATAAGGACATCATAGAACGTTGTGAATGCTCTCCACAGATTTTCTACAATTTCGGTGAGTATAAATACCAAAGCTGTTATGTTTAATTTCGATAAAGATTCATACATTTTATTATTATCAACTGTATATATATGCAAACATGACATCAGAATCGATTATTTACAGGAAATAAGAAAGCTTAACACCAATTTACATCTCAATATTCAGTTCCATTTATTTGCATTCTTCAATTTTAAATTTAGGGTATATATCATATTTACATTTGGAAACTTAGAGCTAGAGAGAACTAATAGTTAATATTTAAATATAAAATATAAGACAGGTAACATCTCTTCCTCTTTCTTTCTCTCTCTCTCTCTCTCTCTCTCTCTGTATATATATATATATATATACTACCTGTCTTGTAAGTTCTGTTTAATTATTATGTACATGCATAAATCAGAAGTTACACAAAGAAATGGACTGCAACTACATTTGCCATATTGGTCAATATAGAATTCTTAATTACATTTTACGGAATGCACTTGGCATTCTAAAATTATGGAACATGCTATTGGATTTCTACTCAGAAAGTTGAGGAATATTTATAAGCTAAATCGGTTTAAATTGAGTTGACAAATATATTATGGAGGTAAACTTGAAATTGCACTTAATATAAGAAAATTCTCTAATGTCCAGTCACAATCAGACGATCTACGGAATTTCGATATCTCCAATATAAGTATTTTTCTCTCATATATATCCTTATCACCAACTTTTGATAAAATGTGTGTAACTCTACTTTGAACCATTTCCGTAATGTCTCAATTTCTCTACTACAAGATGATTTTTGTAGTATTATAGATCTAAAATCACAAAGTATCTTTCAAGGTATGTCTTTACTTTTTACGATATTTCTTATATACCTATGTACGTATATACTGAAACTGAAACTATGAATCTTAGTATTTCATATTGGATTTACATCAAGTTCAACAGTTCCTGCATTGTTATCAATCTTCATAGTGTATATTCAAAACAACTAACAACTTTTTATCTTTTCTGTTACAGGCCTATACAAATCATGCGATGTGAAAGGTTTGGCTTGTGTTGCACGTCTTAAAGGTGCGTCTTGTTACTTTTATTTTTATTGCAATGAAGAGAACAACAGTCTTAACATAAAGTAAATGGATATAGGTATAAAATAAAATTAAGAAATTTGTGTTATCTAAAATCATTAAAATTAACAGTTCGTTTATATTGCGTGAAGGATTATCCTTGTAATATTTGCTAATATCTGTGTACAAATTGTTCGCTTCTCTTTGTATGAAAACAATATTGACAACCTCCTCAGTTCGTGCCTTGAAACGGGGATGTAAACGTTGAACTGAGAAGATCACCCTCCACTCACCATCTAGAATGAGTGGGTACGTTACTGTTTTCTATGCGAGAGGTTAATGCTTTAAGCATGTTTCTTACGGGAATTAACATAAAAGGACAACTCATAAATTCAATGAATAATTGACAGTTATATTTCTGATTATTCTGTGTTGCTGTGTAAATGTTGTGGTTAAAATCGGATATCTAGAAAGATTTCCAGAAGAGCAACGCATGCCAAGCATTGAGAATTTGATCACTGAATTCGAAGTCACACATACCTTGAATGATGTCTTCTGTCGATGGTTGCTGGTGGTGCTCTCCTGGGCTGGTTACTGATCGTCGATATCGCCAAGTTGATATCGTCTTGGATAGGTGCCTCTCTGGTTAAGACACGGTCAACATTGGTAATGGCTTCTCTATCCAATGTCCTAGTTACCTAACGTTGAATATTGGCGCGTTGAGACTCCAGTCTCAACTCCGTGATTGGATTGGTACTTTCAATTCACATACGAATGACTCCGTTGTATTCGAACTTCTTGCCTCAATCGGCTCGGTACTTCTCCATCAATCGACTCGGTACTTCTCCCTCTAGAGACCTATTGTCCTCTGGTTTTGTTTGAAAATCCTCCTCAGGGATTCGGTGGCGTCGACTGACGTCAAGCACGTGTGTCCTCCTTTCTTTGGAAAAACAAGGTTCTTCCTCGTTTCGCGAACAACAACTGCAATACTTGGAATGCTCTGATCTCATGATTCTAGACAATTTCTACATACCCGTGAATGTGTTTCGTGTTCACAAACATTATACAAATGCAACTCAAAGGATTTCACAAATTGTTCTTGCCAACACATTTTCTAAATTTATTTCCTGCATTCGCAGACTACTAATTATTTGCTTTTACTTGTTTTTATTAGCTGACAACAAAATTGTACATTTCATAAAACTTGCATTGACATAAATTATATTCGTTATTTTTCCTTCACCAAACAAAATTTTAATATCTTTCATAAATCCAATATTCCAAAATAAACAAAAATTAATCGTTAAATTATGAGCTCTGTTATCTAAAAATACAGGCTCTGCCACAATATTATTTGGTTATTATGCCATAAGATATGCCTTGTGTTTAAAATAGCCTTACTTATAAATTATTAAATATGGTATGCATAATAATGATCAAAAGAAAGTGTCATAGTATATTATATATATATATATATATATATATATATATATATATATATATATATATATATATATATATATATAATGTTTAATTTCCAATATTTCTGTATTACAATTGAAGTGATTCTGTCTCTTTAATATTTGGAACTTTCAAACCGCTATACATGAAATCGGAACTATAGAAATAACGTGATATGTCTGTTCGTCTGTGACAAGAATCTGTTAAGAAAATGCATAATATGTTGAAACGTTTTCTCTTTCGTGGGATCGATTCAGCTTTTACGGACTTCACCCATATCTTCACTTTCTACTCAAACCAAATGTGATAGACTACTCTTCTGGTTTCAACGTTCACCGCCAAATGACAAAAGTCGTAACAGATAACGACAAGCGGCTTTCTGAAATCAATCCACTATCTGAAGATAGAATGCAACATTCACCCTCATCTCTGTTTATAAACATAATTTATAGGAATTTACTACTACTTGAAACTTCAGTATCCATGTCCTGAGAGCAAACTTAGTAAGAACTCAAGGAAAACAAATTTTCCACACAAAGTCAAGTGTCAAGGAGTTTGTTCTAGACTGTTTTTCTATATTCAAATAAAAAGTTGTAGAAACCTACAATCCTGGTTTTCACACTGATTTGAATAGTGAAACAAGAGTAAAATAAAACGATAAATTGCTTTTATGTATACTCATTATCCCCTGAAGTATATGTCTTTCCTGACTCTTCTATATTGTAGCTGGAACACTTCCGGTTTTAATATTAATCATGATATAACAAAAAATCCATATGTTTTGATATGGATTCACAGTTCGTAGAGCCGATTCCATCCTTCATGTCATCAATCTATTGCAACCAGATACTATGATATATCACCACCATTTAACCTATTAATGTCTTACAAAACTGTTTTGAGAAGATTCTTCATTACATCTTTCGTTGTTTTATAGCGAACTTTTCAAATAATTTTCTGTAAAATAATACTAGTAGCCTTTATGTCCTTGTAATTGGCCTGTCTAGGGTAAAACTGTACGTAAAAGCTTTAATTAATTATATTTACTCTTTTATTTTCACCGCTAACCACCTTAAGTCTTTATACAATTACCAAGAGATTTCGTTATACAGCAACTTTTTTTTTACCACCCACTGTTTCTTATGTCAGTGTCAAGCAGGGAACGACGGAGTAAGTACTAGACTGCCGAAGAGAACGAGATGTTTGCAGTTTATGATTTTTTTATGTAATAGAATGTATGAAAGTTCTAAATATAAAGCTATATTATTGTATAGTGTATCCCACAAACGATTTTGCATTGAACTTTATTAACTTCATTTTAAATAAACAAACTATGAGTCTTTAAGTCACGTACATGCTCAGATCATTACTATCCATGTTCTAATGTGGAATATGTTCAAAATATCTTCTACAGTTCAAAATACATCATCGACAATGCTGTGGAAGAGCAAAATATGTTACGTGGTTTCCATTCGAATGGCTTTACAGGAAATCTTAATTGCCTCTTTCAGGGCATCCAGCGTTAGATTCGTATATCGTCGACACCTCTTACAAGGGAAATTTTTCTGGTATCAGACGAAATGTGAAACGAGACTATGGTCAATCGAGTTGTGTTGGTGAACAAGAAAGTCCATAGGCAGGAAAAACCCTCAATCGCAACAGTTCCGTACTTATGGAGGGGAGTAGGGGCACTGTCAACACAACACGTTTTTTGTAACGAGAAGGAATATGAAACACGTTCAATTAACATATGCGTAGAAGGACGGCATATACTCCAATGTGACATTATATTCGACAATATTCTGACAAGTGAGGGCATAGGAGTAGCACATAACGAGAGAGGAGGAAGCGTGTAAAAGGAAGTAAAAATGGTCATATAATTGACGAAAACGGAAAAGGAAGACGTCAGGGGAATTGTAAGCAATAACACATGGTCAAGTAATCAATCACAAACTATAGACAGTCTGCAGCGACACTGTGAAACAGAAATGGAAGAAAGAGAGCTATGGAGGGGATTATCCTTAGGTTCCGGATATTTCCACTCGTAACGTCCGATGAGTATACACTGTTGTATACACATAGGCATTCATTTTCATATCTTTATGCTGATGAGGATGATGATGACATAAAAGTAACAAAATAATATACGCTCCTGTGTGAATGCACTGCAAAGTCCAATATAACACAAAACATTGAAATATCACTTCAGGAAGGTGGAGGCTGTTGCCTCCTTGCCTTTCTACTCTACACTCATGTAGTTGACCATGTTTATGATATATTACTATACTATTACTCTCAAGTGCGGATCGTATGTGTTCATTTCCCCTATGGAACTCTTCCCCTACGCTATACTCCACGCTACGCGCCCTACTCCTCTGCCGTTACGTGCTACGCCTCTGCCCTCACTTGTCAGAGTATTGGTGAATGTAATGTCATATTGTAGTATGTGTTTAACTGCACTTCGGTGTATAATTTCATGGAACTTGTGCCATATTTCGTCTCATTATCCACAAGGTGTTGTGTTGCCAGTGCCCTACTCTTCTCCTCATAATTTCGGAACGTTTGAAATAGAGGTTTTTTTCCCGCCTACGGATTTTCCTGTTCACCAACACAAATCGATTGACCATGGTCTTGTTCCATATTTCATGTGACACGAGAAAAAGTTTCCTTGTTAGTCAGCCTGACCGCCTCTTACTAAAGTATTGTTCAGGAATTTGCAGCACATCTTGATGATAATCTATCAGTTCACCATCTTGTGGAAAAACTCATTTTCAACTGACTACAGTTGGGCAGCTGACACACTTTTTTCTAATGCGAAATGCTCTGACATTTTCCACCTGTTACTGTTTCTTCAAAACAGAATGAATCTACAAGTCATCTGAGGCATTTCACACCATACTGATATCCCAAGAAGATTAGCAGCTATTTCTTCCATAACGTGGGGATATAATCTTGCGGACAGCATACTGTGTGAAATGACTGATACTTGCATTCAATTTAAAAGACGCCTCTGCATACCATCACTGAAATCGGCCAACTGTTCATTATCGCAAGTTAATTCAAAAAATTGAAGGGCTTATTCTGGTCGTCCATTTAGATTACATGAAGAAACAAGGGAATATAGAGTTTGCAGTTTGCTTGTTTCAAATGATCATTATAATTTTAACCTGTTTAATTTCTTATACTTTTTCCGACTCTTAAAACGAGATCCGAAGATCTTAAATACAATATCCTACACGGATTGTTCTCACATTATATTCCATCTATCTAATAATTCTACTCAATTGGAACATTTCGGGTTGTGTATGTTAGATGTTCAAGTTTTATTTATTATTAGGTCATATGAATGAGTATCAGGTAGCGACATAGTTTAGCGGTTACTAGTTATTTCCCTAAAAATCTAGATTACGATTTTATAACTGAATTCTGTATAAACCAATAATCAGTTGCAAATATCACTGACGCTCTCACGAATCTTTACTAAGAAAGGAGGAGAAATTTCATGAATGTATGTTTACGTTCAAATAAGGTTAATGCGGACCTATGTCAATTCAAATGTGGATGAGTTTAATGTAAACTCATGGGTTTGATATTTATTCATTCTATTAAATTTATGATTTTTCTACAATCATATTTATTTATGATGACTGTTGTTTACTTCGTTTATGCTAGTTTTACTTTCTGGGTGCAGTAAGTGGAATTACTTTGCTCTGTTTATCGTTCCGTCTTTCCGTCTGTCCCTTCCGCTGTATGTGTATTAAAATTTAATTATTAACGGCCAAAATATTCAGACCAAATTTAAATCTAAGTTATTTATTAATTATCCTAGAGGATTCATATTCTCGTCCTACGCCACAATATATGAGCATTTCATTCTAGCATGGAAATTAAAATTTTGTTTTCTCCAAAATCACTCTACGATTTTATTTATACACAATTAGTCAGTATAGTATTAACAAAATTAGACATTACTCTAAGTCATATTTCGAAGGAAAAATCACAAACTCTATCTCACTTTTGGAATAACTTGCTAGTGGACGATGTTCGTAACAACTACTTACGCTTTTGTAAAATGTATTTAAATAGTGAAGACTTCATAAAAAAACTATAGTGCAAGCTATTCATTCTTAAAGATCTAAAAGGGAGCTTATTTTCATCGAGAGTCTGCTATGAAAAACATTCGCATTTATGTTTTTCACATTTTATGAATAAATGTTTACATGATAAACTTACCATATACCATATTACACATCAAATCGAAAATCTTTAAAAAAATCAGAAAGCTGATATTTTAAATTTATTCATATATAATAAAAATGTTTTTCTTATAACTGAAACGTATATCGTTTTAATAAAATGAAGATTTAGTGTAGCGATTCGCAATTTTAATTTCATTTTGAAGCTATGTTCCTTAAATTCCGAGAAATTTTACAAAAGGAATTGACGATTTCTTCATTTACAATTTTCCATGGGAACAATTACGTGTCACTAATCAGTTAAAATAGCAATGCAATTATAGATCTTACCTATCTGTTAAAATACATAAGGAAAAGCAAATTTGAAATATACTGAAATTGGAAAGGATTTTACAATTTTTCATGAGAGTCGAATATCATCACTAAATCTATGTCAATCTCAAAGTGATAAATCTTTAGCTTTTCTTAGGAGAGTAAAAGAGCAAGTTAACTAATAATTAGATTTAGGACATGCGAAATTCCTTGATCGTTACTTTTAGCTTGCGTGGTTAGGATATTTGTGAAAGCAAATTAGTATTTGTTGTAAGTTCAAGTCTAAAAGTGTACTCTATTTTGTTGCATAAGTGTCAAGAATTAGGTTGCACCAAGAAAGTTATTATTGCAATGTTTTTACTGTTACAAGACCTAGTTATCTAATAAGAAGTGTCATCATCCAACTAAGTCTATAGTTTATAGCATTTCACCCAGTAATAGGTTTCGATAGATCAAAGGTCGTATGCTGCTATGTAAAATATAACATCAGGGAACCTTTCTTATTTCCCTGCCACTTTCGCTAGGCTGAGTAATTGTTACCTTAGTAAATCTGATAAACTAGTATCTTCGACATCCGTGTTTAAGT
Source organism: Thermobia domestica (assembly GCF_964235325.1). Taxonomy (NCBI): domain Eukaryota; kingdom Metazoa; phylum Arthropoda; class Insecta; order Zygentoma; family Lepismatidae; genus Thermobia; species Thermobia domestica. The sequence continues at coordinate 111,222,933 of NC_137454.1, read as the reverse complement.
GTCGCATTTTATCAATTAAATATCAATTACTCACGTAGAAATATTGAGAAGCTGATTTGAACATGACCATGGATCAATTATTACTTATACGCAGCAAAATCATTATCACCCTAACAGAACATAAACATAAACACATACTATGTAATGGTAAATTCTATTTCTGTGAATCGTAGAAGGAAAGAAATTCTAGTAATGAGTAGTTGTAATAAATAATCCGATCCACATTACACTTCCATATCTTTCGAACGTTTCGCGACATCCATTTGTTGTAAATGTCATTATTTATTTTAGGTCCATTGACAATTTTCTACAAAGATTTGGTTGGATTTGTTATATATGTAAGAAACAGAAAGTAGTAAAATGTATCAAAGTAGTAACATGTTAAATCACTTATAACATTATTTTAATTTATTCAAGATGCGCCATAAGTGGACGAGAGTATTAAACACTCGAATACTTTGCCGTGGTAGAATAAATCACGATATTACTGTTGTAACTACATTGATAGTTAATACGTTTATAATGCTGCTGTATTCTTATTTTTGAAAACGTAAGGAGAAATCTGTTATATGTGGTTATTCATCATGTAATTATGAAACATATATTTATGTTTCTCTCGCACCTCTGTAAATCAGGTGCTGCTTAAGAGTATGATAAACAATTTTCTCCATAGTTATATTCTTATATCTTTCATGTTAGATAAACATTTCCGGAATTCCTGTAAGTGCGTCGCTGCATGTGATGAGTTCAACTTTGAATCAAGACCTTTGGCTGCTGGAGAGTACGTATTATAGAATGTTTAATATCCTTATTAAACTTTAATCTTTACAATTAAGACACCATTGAAACAAAATATTTTAAGTGCTTATTATAACGAAATTTGAAAATCATCACACAGGCTGCTTCTTCCCTTTTCGGCGTCAGCGCAAGTTGGAATCGAAATTGGAATTTGGATTCATCAAAGCAAAATTAGAATCTAGAATATATATGCCGACATTTCGAACAAAAGGTAACTGTAAAGTCCAAGGAGACAGCTAAAAGAAAATATTGGCCTTCTCCTTAACATAATTATATTTGCTAACATAATTTGGGTTGAATGCCTTCGTGGTGACCTTTAGGTTATTTTTAAGGTAAGATTAACTATAAAAATAAGCGAAGCTCTGGACAGTAATTGAGGAACTGTTAACAATCTCTTAGCCTTTTACATCGGAAAATTTTCGGATAAACTAGAAGATAAAACGAATTGGCAACAATCAATAGAACATGGCATTTTTAATACAAAATTGAAACTTTTTGAGCAAAAACATATGTAACTAGCATAGGAAACCTGCTCTGTTAATTTTATGACGAATTTAATATATTTGTCATAAAATAAAACACAACCATAACTCAGGGGACAAATACACAAAAAGGTCCAATAACACTACGTATGGCAAGATAGCCCTCCCACTTTAGAAAATTGAAACAATGACTAGGACATTCGTTTGTACCACGTTCGTACCGTTTGTAACGAAAATATTTCCGTTTGTACCAGTTTCCTTTTAGAGTTACTTGAGAAGTCGACTGGGGGGGGGCTATCTTGGCGCCAAGATAGCCAACCCCCCGTATCACAGCACAAAAAATTGGAATACACCATTCGAAAGCAAATCGTTTGTACCGTTTGTACCGAAAAAAAGTTTTGTTTGTACCCTGATAGTTTTCGAGAAACAGGGGATGATATTTTGGGGCGCAAGGCTATCTTGGCGCCAAGATAGCCCCCCCGTATCACAGCACAAAAATTTGAAATACACCATTCGAAAGCAAATCGTTTGTGCCGATTGTACCGAAAAAAGTTTTGTTTGTACCCTGATAGTTTTCGAAAAACAGGGGATGATATTTGGGGCGGGGGACTATATTGGCGCCAAGATACCCCCCCGTATCACAGCACAAAAAATTGGAATACACCATTCGAAAGCAAATCGTTTGTACCGAAAATGTTTTGTTTGTACCCTGATAGTTTTCGAGAAACAGGGGATGATATTTTGGGTGGAGGGCTATCTTGGCTCCAAGATAGCCCCCCGTATCACAGAACAAAAAATTGAAATACACAATTCGAAAGCAAATCGTTTGTACCGTTTGTACCGAAAAATGTTTCGTTAGTACCTTGATAGTTTTCGAGAAACAGGGGATGACATTTGGGGGGGCCATCTTGGCGCCAAGATAACCCCCTCCGTATCACAGCACAAAAAATTGGAATACATCATTCGAAAGGAAATTGTTTGTACCGTTTGTACCGATAAAAGGTTTTACTTGTACCCTGATAGTTTACGAAAAACAGGGGATTATATGTTGGGGAGGGAGGCTATCTTGGCGCCAAGATAGCCCTGCAGGTATCACAGCACAAAAAATTGAAATGCACCATTCGAAAGCTAATCGTTTGCACCGTCTGTACCGAAAAATGTTTTGTTTTTACCCTGATAATTTTCAAGAAAGAATGAATGGCATTTGGGAGGCTATCTTGTACGCAAGATAGGCCCCCTAATATGCACGAGTACTTTTTCCATGCCCATTAATAAGTATTATGTGTCTATTCATGTGAAGTTTTGTGTATTTAGAACTGTTGTTGTACATATCCAAATAAAAAAAGGACTTGTTGGGAATAAAGCAACGTTAAAATTGAATGGGCGAGTGGGAAAACAGTGTAAGTCCAAAATAAACAATTTTGAAGTAAAGGCAAAAATAACACTAAAGATGTAGAACAACAAGTTGTAATGAAGAGCAGTGCATTTTCAAGACCTCGTACGTTATAACAGAATGCTATAATGTCGACTGTACATTTGTGGCATTAACAAACAATAGTTATTTTTTCAAATATCTCAAAATGCGTTTTGTGGACTAGTAGTGGTTTTCCACTCACCGATCCAATTAAATTTTCTCTATTTCTGACCTTTTCCTTAAGTAAATACGTATTATTCAGCAATGGCCTATTTGCTTTCGTTCCGTCCGTTCTCGAGCCGTTAATGTGACAGATATAACAGCTATTTTTTTTTTTAGTTGGTGTAAATCTGAAACGTGCAAGGACGCAGTGTAGTTGAGCAAACATTTCATCTTTTAGTTTTATTTGTTTAAGATTATTTCTGTAAATCAAGTTTCTTTCTGAATTTGTACACACTTCGTTATTCTTTTTACATTATTTATTTACGGAAAAGGGCACAAATAGAGAAAATTTAATTGAATCGTTGAGCCGAAAAACACTACTAGTGCACAAAACGCATTTTGAGATATTTGAAGAAAGAACTTCCGTTTGTTAATGCCACACATGCACAGTCGACATTATAGCATTCTGTTATAACGTACGAGGTCTTCCAAATTGTACTGCTCTTCATTACAACTTGTAGTTTTACACCTTTAGTGTTATATTCGCCTTTAACTCAAAATTGCTTATTTTGAACTCAAACTGTTTTCCCACTCGCCGATTCAATTTTAACGATGCTTTATTCCCAACAAGTCCTTTTTTTTTATTTGGATATGTACAACAAGAGTTCTAAATACACAAAACTTCACATGACTAGACACATAATACTTATTAATGGGCATGGAAGAAGTACTCGTACATATTAGGGGGCCTATCTTGCATACAAGATAGCCTCCCAAATGCCATTCACTCTTTCTTGAAAATTATCAGGGTAAAAACAAAACATTTTTCGGTACAAACGGTACAAACGATTTGCTTTCGAATGGTGTATTCCAATTTTTCTGCTGTGATACGAGAGGGGGCTATCTTGGCGCCAAGATTGAATCCACCCAAAAAATCATCCCCTGTTTCTCGAAAACTATCAGGGTACAAACAAAACTTTTTTCGCTACAAACGGTACAAACGATTTGCTTTCGAATGGTGTATTTCAAATTTTTGTGCTGTGATGCGGGGGCTATCTTGGCGCCAAGATAGCCCCCCGCCCCAAATATCATCCCCTGTTTCTTGAAAACTGTCAGGCTACAAACAGAACTTTTTTCGGTACAAACGGTACAAACGATTTGCTTTCGAATGGTGTATTCCAATTTTTTGTGCTGTGATACGTGGGGGCTATCGTGGCGCCAAGATAGCCCCTCCAGTTGACCTCGCAAGTAACCCTATAAGGAAAATGGTACAAACGAAAATATTTTCGGTACAAACGGTACAAACGTAGTACAAACGAATGATCTAGTCATTGTTTCAATTTTTTAAAGTTAGGGGGGGGGGGCTACCTTGCCATACGTAATAACACTGGACAACATAATTTAACTTTTCACTAACTGGACAACATTTTCATGCTTCGGAAAATAAAAGTAAATTTTCTTATGCAAATGATGTTGCTGAATACGAACATAAAATTAAAAATCATGAATTGGTTCGAGTATAAGTGCAATCGATAGACATGTGTGTAATGTAGTGTTGACACTTAGATTCTTGAATTTTCTATTTGCTCTTTCAGTTAAGTAGCTATGGTTTCAATTCTTTTATCCGATTATCTTGGTTGATATGTCGTTCTCTTCATATTTAACCAAGCTTGCAAATGGTACTATGCACATGATGTATAAGAAGAGAGAAATTTAAGGTAAAATTGTAAATTTCCCATCCATAAATTCTTTTCTTCAAATGTAGCAAACCTTGGTACGGCCGCGACTAGAGGCACCCAAATATAATATACCTTTAAAACTACTGTAGTTTATGTGCAATACATGCCCCAAGTATTATTGTAATACCTACCATAGTTGTGAGTTAAAAATATTTCTCAGTTCTGCTAGACTATTCCAAATTTCATATACGAAAAAGTGAAAAAAACTATAAAATTAAATGAATCCGAACAGTATTATTTATTTGAGTTTCATGACTTATACTCATTCCTTTCAGAATAAAACAGGCCTTCAATTCTATCATGAGAATATGTGTATGTGTGTGTGTTGTACGAGAAAAGGGGAAATTGGTGTAAAATTGGGAATTATGCGTCCAACAACAATCGGCAAGAGCAGAGTTGTTCCAGTAGCCCTGATATCGTTTCTCTATCATAGATATAACTTGGTAGAAATGTTTCCCATGTTCACCAATGACTGCTCTGCAATTTTCCGGGAAGACATCTATGTGGGAGTGCATTTGTAGTCATAGTTTACACCCTATTGCTTGGTAGAAGGTATTAGGTGCACCTCTACTTCCTTATAGTTCTGAGACCCCTCGTTTCCCAAAACATTCGTCATCACTTTTCGGAAAGAATCTCATGCAATCCTCTCCTCATTTTCTAACACTGCATCAAATTCAGGATCATTGAGAAGTTAGCGAATTTGAGTGCCAATAAGGGTTCTTGCCTGATTTTTGTTTCAGCAATTTATGGAAGTTTACGCAAAATATATTTGAAGAATAGTTTTGAGACGTTTATGAATAGACGCCATTCATAGAGATTATCGTCTACTCATAAGACCCGTCAGGCCTACATTGTTACAACGTAATATGTCACTTTCCACTGAAAATACTGTTTAGAGATTCTGACGTGTTCAAAACACGAACACTTTTAGATTTTCAGAATAAGCTAACCATTTCTTGAGTTTGGATGCCAGCAGTTCTACGCCACTTTTGACAACCCCAGGTAATTTAATTCAATTGAGTATCATATGGTAAATAGATAATGATATTTTGGTTTTGTGAGGTTAGGATCGGTGGAAGACAATGAATCTGCAGCAGAATTTGACAATGGGGGTCGACAGTGTTCGCCTTTTGCTCTTCATCGGGTGGAACACTGAAGTAAGGTACAGGAAGTTGTTAAACCTTTAGTACTTCAGAGTGTGGCACAGTGACGAACATTTCGAGGAATATTTAATAAGTAGCAGTCCACTTGTTTCCTTTTCTGGATAGACCGTTAATTATAAGAACTGTGCAAAAATAGCAGTTTGAAATACGATCTGTCGGTGCTCTCCACATCATTGGAACTGCAAATAGCACGCATTTCATTTTTCCGTGTAGCCAGTCCCGCAAATTTTTAGAACAAGTATTACAACATATATGTGTTGCTCACTTCTTGTCTACATCCCCCACTTTACAGCCAAAGTACAAGTTATAAGCTGTCTTTATAATAGAAGCGAAATTCCACTTTTCGCTTCTCTTCGTTAAAAACAACAATTTGCTCTGCACCGCAAACACATTTACGCGATATGTTTCTACTTAGTATAGATAAATGATAATGATAATAATAATAATAATAATAATAATAATAATAATAATAAAAATAATAATAGCACCCACTCACCCACCCAATATCTCCCCACGAATACGTCCGAGGTGGCAAATTATATGTGCAAAAGAACCTTACACAACACTTTTTTTTCTTTTTTCTGGCAAACCCTTCAGTACAAACTAAACCGTGAAGTGATTGACATTTCTCTGTTAGCGATTAAGTGCGAGCAATATGCATAGCCAGAAACTACGCAGGAATTTATTTCGGGATGGATCCTAAGCTTTTCGGGGGTCTAGATACAATTTGAAGCTAAATTATATTAAAGTTTGTAAAATTAAACCTGAAATTATACTAAATTTACAAACAACTCTGGGTGTCAAGACTCGCAGGATTCACCCCTGCGTATGTCCCTGAGGATAGCAATGATTCTAACCGTCAAACAATGGAAGTTCGTTGAAATATGTAGACGGCTCCTGTTGCTACGAACCCTTAATTTGACCAGCAGAGCACATCGGGTGATAATGTATTTCTTTGAAACTCGAAGCAATCTTCAAAAACTAATTTAATATTCGTTATCAGCACCCTAAAATTAGGAAGAATTTTTTAGTTTTATCTCCGAGGCATTTTGAGTGTTGACCAGTGTAATTACAGATTTGTAAAATTGTTTTCCATATTGCATAACAAAATCACTATCAAAACTTCAAGGTCGATTCGCGCTAGATAAACGACCTCCAAAACATCATAAAAACATCAGACGTCACTTTGGTCACAAATAGCCACTTCTTCACACTACCCACCTTAAGATTTCAAGAAACGTTTCTTTCGATAGACCGTAGTGATTGTGAATAAACATTAAATGTGTTATTTAATAGGGTCGTAAGAAAGCTTTCCACTTAGAATATCTTCTCGAAATTGGAATATATTGCCACTTGCAAGTTAAACTTGAGCATTATGTCCATGTAGCTTGGGAAAAGTCAACATTGTTTTTGACTCAAGGAAGCTTTATTAAATTTTGTGGCAGTAATATATCATTCAGTAACAGGTTCTGCGATCAACAGCTAATAGCAAGTTTTGAAAAACTTCTGAGAAATACCGCGGAGCTATTCTAGACTGAACTTCTTTGTATAAACATATATCATACCACTGTCGTTTAATAGTCAAGCAGAAAAGGTAGTTTGGTAACGTTGTACGGATATGTGTCATATACTTGTCATTAGTCAATTTGGATTGACGTGGTGGTTCAGTGGTAGAGGGTTCACCCCTGGTACATGGGTCTTTGGTTCAATCCCAGCTCGCACTAAGTGAACTTTGTTGTGGCCAAACACCGTGTGCGTGGGTTACTTGGGTTCTCCTATTTCTTCCCGTTTTCTTCATGCCATCATTTCTTTCATTTCTCTATTTCATCGTCTGGGTTAGTCTAGGCATGGGACGTTAAACTTAAAAAAAAAATGATTTCATTTCTTCATTGTTATTTTGAGGTTGTGGGTAGACAGGTCTGTATTTATACGCAACAACGTATCTGCTATTATTACAGTTATGTTATTAAACCTAAAATACACTATTGGTTTTTACATCAATCTAATTGAATGGACCAATTTTTAAGGCGAAATACCTTCCATTCTTGCAATGTCACACATCACTTGCATTAAATCATACTTCTTTAAAGAATATAATTTATAAAGAAAAAATAAAGAATCTCAAATATTATACGTTTTCTCTCTATTTTCTGTTACTGAGTGTCCGGTGAATTTGATCCATTTCTGTATTCCTTCTAAGTTATCAAAGTCATCACATTTACTCGTAGTTTGAACGCTTTATTTTTCAAAGATTGTAAGTTCTGTAGTTTTCTTCTAATGGCATATTTTTCTATATTAAAAAAATGAGGAAAGAAAAAGATCAATCATGGTTCGAAATGAAATACATTAAAAATATCAGATAAAAATACTATTATTTTTACAAATTTTATTACAAAATAATCTTAAATAGATATATAAAAGCAATTGATTTTTGTATCTATATCTATATCAATTAATATATCTATCCACATCTATCTATCTATATCTATACAAAAAGGTTTTATTTTAATTTTACTTCCCCATTTATGATGAAGTAATTAATATTAAGATTTCTATTATGTTTCAAATGAGAGATTACACAGGTGTTCAACCAAAAAGTTCTTTGTATAACTTTAGCTGAGTTTCATGCTTCTGGGTGAACCGAAGTCGAAAATGATCCCCGTTTCTTCCTGGAACATCAAGTTTTTGCACCATCGAAATGTAACTTGGTCAAACAGTTAGCTGGAAATCGCTAAATTGCAATTGCATCACACGAAACTAAAAATAAATATCGAAGATGAAATATATTTGTGCTCCCCGAAACACGAAAATACATATATATTGGTCAGGATAGGGATCACTGACACATATCGTAATGTGTCATGACTGAGAGTATAAAGAAAAACCGAAAACAATCCATATTTTCATAAAACGATTTTAATAAGGTTATGTCTTAGATTTTTAGAACGTTGCTAAGTAGTTCTGGCTACACTGTTTGCTGCTCAAATACTACGATTACTCGACTACGAGGATTTTTGTTGGTCCTGATACTAGAAAATTCATATCCGACAAAGACTTCGTAAGTTCTGCGGCCCCAACTCAGAAAGAGGCTTGCGTTGCCTTTACTGTGGTCATCAACACATTTTTGTGAAACCGAGAGGACCCACAGTACAAGGAAATGGTAGAATCATGTTGCACGCTTTCAAAATGCTTGGGTAGTCCATTAGCTTAAAAGTAGATTTACTCAACCCCCACCTTGACTACTTTCCTGACAATGTTGGAGCAGTGAGTGAAGAGCAGGGGGCGTTTCCATCAAGATATCAAAGAAATTGGACGACAGTATCAGGGGAACTGGAGTGTTACGATGATACCAAACTACTGTTGGATGTTTTTTTAGGGATATTCCTGGAGCACCTACAAAAGAACAAGCTCCAAACGAAGGTTGACCTTTTAAAAAGACGATTTCACAAACACTCCGATTTAGGGTGATATTACTTTTCTTGTTTTCACGCGTGTGCGTGTTTCTGTACATTAATTTGTGTTACGCAGTTAATAGTGTTTCTGTAAATCGCATATTCGTGTTGATATTTTTTTCAACAATGACCACTCGTTTGTTTGAAACTCGGACGTCCCAGGACAAAACGGTTGTCATCCCTGGATTCAGTGCCCCCCAAACTCATACGAATCAGTTAGATAAACCGAAACAGCTTATGGTTGTTTTATTTTTGCAGACCTGTATAATGAATCACCAGTAAAGGAGAATACCCATTATCAAATATTAAGAGCGGGAAAATTTTCGTCCTTCAATCAACATTCGTGGTAATAATTGGGAAACGTGTTTCCATTTAATATTGCTCCTAAATTTTTGTTAGAGAAAGAAGATGGTACAAAATTTAGTTTGCAAAGCTTAAGAAACAATAGTTTCAAATGAACCTGCATCACGATGAGAGTAATGGAGGACAAATTTGGCTCAGTGTGAAATTAGGTTTGATTCACCTCATTTGAAGTGTCTGTCTGGTTTGCAGTTTTCTCTGACAAAGTATGCAAAATAAGTGTAAAAGAATAACTCTAGTGTCCGTTTCTGGCTCTTGAAATACGGAAGTACAAACCACGACTTCAGAATTATGAACCTAACTTTTAAACAGTGTCTCATTTTCCAACAGCATTTGTAAACTCAAAAGAACTAAGTCTTGTGTACATGGCTAAGTAAAACAAACAAAATCGATTTCAATATATGGTAGAGTATGCTTGAAGCTTAAACTATAGAAAATACGAAATACAAATAATGTTCACTGATCGCAATGTGCAAAATAAAGCCATGCCAGCGAATTCTAATAACCTCCCTTAAAGCTGTTACCGAACTTTTCTGTAAGCTACAGTATATTATGTAAGTTATGTAAGGAGAAAATGGTTTGTGATGAATGCTGATGCATTAAGTGCTACCATAACCTGCCAAGTTTAAGATATATATATATTGCAAGGATCCCCACATCATGACAAGAACACATGTCAACACTACACGTGCTATTGTTTGGAAACAACATAGCAAATTAGAAGCCGACACGAAAAATTCCGAGGAACGCCGAAAGAAGACGGACCTCACGGAAGGCTCCGAAGAGGACAGATAAAAGGCAGACCACCGAGGAACCCAGCATCAGTCGACCAACTGATCGCTTAAACTTTACCTTCCAACGTCGCTGTGAACAAGATGCATGTCCTCCTTACCCTATATCGCACTGTACCAGGGATCCCTTCTTAAACTTATAATCCAAATCTAACCTACAACCTGCCAAAATGTTCTGGAAAGTGTCCTGAGTGGTAGAGACATCCGGCAAAACATTTAATATTCCTGCCCTTGGTCATCGAGGAGGAGACATTGAATTAGAGACGCTTGTATTTATTATAGTTTGCAAAAAAACTTGGTGAAGCGAACATCACTCGGTACATTATTTGACTCTACCTATAAAGACATTGCGATATATATCAGTGATTTTTAGTAATAATATGTTGGATTTAACACTATTAGATCTTTAACGATGTGTACATTAGTATTGTTAACAATTGATTTCAGATTCCCTTATAATGCAATATTGGCTACAATGGCTACATTTCCTAAGGTGAGATTTAAACGTGATGTTATGTTTGGAGATCTTGAGATGTTAGGTAAGTAAGCAATTTTGTAAATTTATATAATAAATTGAAGAATACTTGCTATTGTTAGAATTTAATGTAAACTATTTATTTATAATATCCTTAAAGCATTTTTATAAAAGAAAACGTTCATATTAATATAAAAGAACTGTATTTATGATGATATTATATTTTTACTTTGGAGTGACGATAGAAGAGAAAAGAGCATGGTGATCACAAAAGAACGAATTCGATATTATAGCAGATGTACACGTTGTCTGACCCTTATAGGCCGAAAAAATGGCTTTTTATTTAAGATATGTGTACACCCTTTGTACCAATGTATTTGCATCGAATTTTAAAATGAGAATTTCGTACAGTTATGTAAAAAAAATCCCTGTCCTCACAAATATTAGTAATTTGCTGAAGGCTCGAATTTAAAGAGAACGCTACTTTCTCGGAAACCCTATACTATGGCGTTAGTTATTCTCTGAGAATAGCTAATAAGAGTAATATATTGCTGAAGTATGTTGCTTTCTGAGGTATTTCTAAAGAAAAAATGACCGGCAAAATTTCAATAAATACATATTCTCCTAATTGATCTATTTGTTCTAAAATTCAATATCAAATAGTTCATTATTTCGAAGAATTGCATTATAAATGACTGAGCCCAGTTTTCTTTGTCATAATTCAGAAATAATCATATCATTAATAGATATAAAACATCGATAAACCATTTCTCATGGAACAAGGTAAACGATGAAATTTATTCTTATGCGAGTTTCTTTTTGATCAATTTCCTGAAAAGTGACAAAGACGATTTTATCAACAATTCACAAATACATGTTTCGTTAATCACCTAATAATTTTGCATAGTTCATTTATGACGAGAAAATCAACAAAAGAAAGTATATTATTAGAGGATCGGTCAATTTAGATAATTCTCTTAAAAACGATTAAAGCGATTTTTTTCATTTTTAATACATATAATTTTAGGTAATAACATTTTAATATTGAATGATTTACTTGTTATGTAACTATCTATACAAATTGGTTACTCTTAAGAATGTATCATCGTTTCTTTTTGCTTTAGTTTCCAGAAATATTGTTCACGCAGTTGTATTGATGCAATATAAATGAATAGCTGAATAACTACAACCCTAACATATGACCTGAATCATTTGTCATGAAAAAAATAGCAAGTGTTTTTTTCTTTCGTAGTCGTTGGGGTGGGGAAATCGTTTACCGAAAATGATTTTGATTTTGTTCGTAATTCACAAGCAAATTCGATAGGAAAGGTTATGTGCAATTCCTTGTTCCTCTTACTTAATACGTTTTGATAAATATTAACCTGTATTCTATGATTCAATATATTATATGATACAATCATACCACATAAATACAATTTTACAGAATAACAATAAAGAACATTTTATTATTACTACTTTCGTGGATTCACTATCTATCTATCTATCTATCTATCTATCTATCTATCTATCTATCTATATATATATATATATATATATATATATATATATATATATAGGGTGGGCCATTTTAATCAATCCACGGAAATATCTGAAAAATGATAAAAACATAAGGGGGAAAACTAATTCCGCCAAAAGTACCCCTCCCCGCCTCACGTAAATGGGGGTAACGGGGGTAACTTTGAAATGTCAAATGGGAACATGGGTCGAGTAATACCTAGTTCGAAAGGTCTTGGAAAACTAAGTAACGCTGTACCAAAAGATGTTTCATATGGAGCACCAGTTTCAAAAAGGCCGCCATGATATAGTTCGGAAACTCCAGTACCCGTAGTATGAAAACCATGGAAAGTAAATGAATGGTACAAAATTGAAATACGTAAATATCATAGGGCATATCGAATGATGTAATCCCTGCGATTCCAGTGGCCTCCCTGAAAGGGTCTTGTGGGCTAACTTAAAAATTTCAATGTCCGACTGGACCGCGGTTCGGGCGTACGCTTGACCTACCCAATGCTGTTTTGAAGGCAGACTTCATGGATAGAGAATTGGAGCACTGAGTTAATGCGGATGGTCACTGTTACATTTCGATTAACTATTAGCTCTCATGTCATATTGTGAACTTGAAGGATATAACGGTGTGTACGTATATCCCCGAAATGCTTTCTGAATAACCAGCACGCATTGCATAAAAGTTTCTGTGGCGACGGAGATTAGCAAATTCACACGTTTGTAAGTTCCAGCAACTGCATTATTCGACAACTTCTTTCGTATAACGTTCGTTCTGTTTTCGCATCAAATCATACTCAGCCACACAGATATGCGTTACCATTCAAATAAAATTTCACCTTTTTTTAGTCACTACAGGGTCATCCTTACAAACAAATGTTTCAACCAGACCGTACATATTTGTAAGGTAGCCTTAATTTGCGAATTAGAGTTCTCATTTGAACTTTCACTGTTACTTTTCACCCCACTCAATACAGAGCGCAGGGAGAGATTATTTTGCAGGACTTTGATTTCTCTTTATACAATATGGCAATTTTACTCTAATATTTTTATCTCTGTTGTATTATTCTCGAGCCTTGGAACGCCTCCGTAGTTTTCCTATTTAATTTTCGTTATTTTCATTTATGTCTAACCGTATTCATACTATGGGCACTAGACGTTTTCTTAGACAAAGTCACCATGTCTTGCCGATCATTTTGAAAACGTTGTCTCATGTCGAAAATTTTCTTACAGAAGCTGTTTGATATTAATTTCTATATGTAACGTGATGTTACTCGCTTCAAGTTGCTATTTGAAATTTTCAAGTTGGCCCCGGATACCTTTCAGTTGGCCCTTGAAGTCACCCCGACAACATCTCTCGATGTGCCTTACGTCAATTAGCTACTCCAGGTTTTCTTCTGTTGATTTATCTCCAATCACTTTCGTACTACGGGTACTAAACCTTTTCTCTGACACGGATACTATGTTTCGGCGGTCTTTTGAGAACACTGCCATTTTACCTCAATCGTTTTCTCCTGCAATATGTTTGCAAGATTTATCAAACGAGGTACCACTCGACTCATGTTACTATTTGAAATTTTGAAGTTAGTCCCCAAGACCCCTTTAGGGAAGCCACTGGGATCACAGGGATCACACCAATTGATATGCCCTATGATATTTGCGTATTTCAATTTTGATCCATTCATTTATCTTCCATGGTTTTCATACTACGGGTACTGGAGCTTCCGAACTATATCATGGCGGCCTTTTTGAAACTGGTACTCCATATGAAACATCTTTCGGTACAGCGTTACTTAGTTTTCTAAGTCCTTTCAAGCGAGGTATTACTCGACCCATGTTCCCATTTGACATTTCAAAGTTACCCCCGTTACCCCCATTTACGGGGAGCGGGAAGGGGTACTTTTGGTGGAATTGGTTTACCCCCTTAGCAATATATAACGTGTACTTCAAACATTTCTTCTATGTTTTATTATTTATCAGATATTTCCGTGGATTGATTAAAATGGCCCACCCCATATATATATATATATATATATATATATATATATATATATATATATATATATATAGAGAGAGAGAGAGAGAGAGAGAGAGAGAGAGAGAGTGGTCCATAAATATCAATTTTCAGATCGGACTGGTCTCACCCCGTAAAATGGTTCCATATGGGATCGAATTAAGCCAGGAGAAAAATTAGCTTTATTGAATAATAATAAATGGTGCCCCAAGCGATCTAAAATTTTGAATCCGATTACAGTACATACTATATGGGAAAAATCTGGAATATACTCATCTAATTTGGAAAGGACTAAAGATAATGCGAAGATACCCTGGATAATAGAAATAGAGGAAGAAACATATCTAATTTTCTATAGTGCTGTCATTGCGGCCATCTCGAAATCCGCCATCTTGGATTCAGGTCAAAACTTTTAAATAGAAAGAAGTTCATGTGACATATCGTTTTGAGGTATCGTTCTACCAGAAGCTCAAATCTGGCACTGTTTTAAAGATGGCTTTAGTCTTGTAAGAATTATTACTTGTGAAATGATTTCTCCTTTTCAGATTAATAATTCTTACACGATTAAAAGTACAGACGTAAGTTTGGCGTGAAAAGAACGAAAGGGATATGCACGGTTTCAAACTAGAAAGGAACGCGAAAGGAAAATGTACTTCTGAAAGTAATTTGTTTGAACTTTATACGCCAAAAGACATGGAGCCGTTCAAGTAATGAAGAGGAAAACCCAGTTGAGAATGTTAGAGAAAATGAAAATACGAATGCGTGTTTGCCCGGACCGTCCAAAAGATGTAAAAGGGGAAAAACTAATTTTATTACTCAAAGACTGGTGTTGGTCTTAATAGATAAAAGATCACTCATAGAGCAGCAATACATATTCTGACAGCGACGACAGAGGCATTAAGCCATAATGTAGAGGAACTAGCAATAAATGGGTCTTCCATTCACCGATGCTGAGAGAAAACCCATAGTGAAGTTGCACAGAACTACAAGAAACAATTTCAGAGTGCATCAAGTGTGTTAGTTGTGCAACTGTGAACGGAAAACTTCTGCTGAATTTGACTGGCAGAGCACTGCTGGCAGGTTATCAATAATTATTACAGGAGATGGTCATGAGAGGCTAATTGGTGTCCCATTTCGTCGTCACCAAGAGAAGAACATATTGATTCTACTATAGTACATTCGCTTGAAGAATGAAACTTCGTTCGTGCAGGCAGTTTATTGTGTGCGGTGGCTCAGTGGTAGAGCGTTCACCTCTGGTGCTTGGGGTCCCGGGTTCAATCCCAGCCCCCGCCAAGTGAACTTTGTGGTGGACAAACACCGTATGCGTTGGTTTACTCGGGGTTCTCCCGTTTCCTCCCAGTTTCTTCATTCCACCATTTCATTCATTACTCATTATCACCGTCTCCTTTAGCCTAACCGGCATAACCGTGGGATGTAAAACTTAAAGATTTCATTTCATTTTTTATTGTGACTACCCCTTGCAATATGGACCTTGTCAACGGTGCTTGCATTCTGCTAGAGTAGTAGCTCCAAAATAACCTTCTATGCCTTCCTTGTAGACACCACATTTATGAATTAGTCTTAAAATGTGTATTTGTATAACTGTTGTGTTTCATTTGCATTTGGACCGGACGTTCTCCTATTGAAGTGTTTTCAGAACGAGTGGTCTAGAATAGATTGCACTAACTTTATTCCAGGAATTGAGGATGATGATGTAACAAACAATATTTCCGATGTAAGAAATGAAGTGTTGCACTTTGCTATCAAACTTGTAGAAGCAGGACACTGCAGAGAAAATTACAGGGAATTTTTAGAACTGACCATCACATTCTTGGGTGGCATACCTCCTTGAGGAGTTTCTTTCGTTTGCCTGGAACAATTCACAATGTAAGGTGGATGGGAAAAGCGAGCTACTATTTAAAGTATTTCTCTTTCGACAACAATTTCGTTTAACGAAGCAAATAAAAAAGTCTCTTCGGAGAGTATGCACTTTCTGATCAGACTATATGTTCACAGTTGGCTTAAATGTGATCAAACATCACATTCGCCATTACAAGATCTACAATTTTTGAACGATTTGTACTGTTAAAGACAAATTGATGCTGAATTATCTGAAGTGGCTCTTTCTAAATTTTCACGCCGGCTATGGTACTTGACGGAGGAACACAAAGCATTGGGTTTTTTTATGATGGAGTTACCATAATGGAAAAGCAAAAATGGTTGAAATAGTTAAAACTATAAGGGGAAACCGTGAAGCAGCAAAGAGGCTTGACGCAGGAGATGATACCATAAAAATTCTTGTGAAAAGAGAAATCAGTGATTTTGTTACAACAAACGAATTTTCCTCGAGAGATGTAAAATAACCAAAGGGTTTCTTCAGTGTGATCCGACTTCATGACCAAATAACAATGACTATTTTCAATGAAAGACAATAGTTTAATTCATCCACGGAACAAACGGTGTGCAGAAAGGGGAGTGTAACTAATAGAAAATTACAACAACGTCCTTACGAAAAATGAGGAGCACAAACAGTTTCTTTTGCAGATAATAAAGGCCCACAGACAATCTTTTCCTATATGCGACAAAGTGAACTATGTAGCAAATAAGATTCATAACTTACCAAAAAGATACTACATAAATAAGTGATATTTCAATTTCTTACAAGTTATAATTTTTCTTTTTCCTCATAATGGTCTATGAATCATCCTGATGGAAAAAAAAATTATTTGTAGTTCAAAGAGAAACAAGCAGTTTGTTTCAGTTTATGTAAAAGACTTACAAAATTATTACATATGTGTGTTCCATAACTGCAATAAAATTACATTACATGAAGCATTTTTTTTTTCATACGTAATAACTCTTGCATAAATATAGGTAACTTGAAAATAATACCAGACTTGTGCATTTGGTGAAATGGTGCCTCAAAAAGATATGATAGGTGACCGTCCTCCTATTTAAAAATTTTGATCTGAATTCAAGATGGCGGACTTCAAGACGGCCGCCATGATAACATGTGCAAGATTAGGTTGGTCTCTTCCTCTAGCTCCATTATCCAAGAAATCTTTCAATTCTCTTGAGCCGTTTCTAAATTATGAGAATTTATTCCAGCTTTTCCCCATACACTGTGTATTGTAAACGCATTCAAAAATTTTAGGTCGTTTGGGGCACCATTTAAAATTATTTATTGGATCTAATTTTTCTCTTGGCTTAATTTGTTTCCACATGGAATCATTTTAGGGGGTGAGTCCAAAGAAATTCCTAAATTTATTTTTCCCATATAAATTTGGACCACCCTAAGATATATATATATATATATATATATATATATATATATATATATATATATATATATATATATATATATATATGTATGTATGTATATGTGTGTGTGTGTGTATGTATGTATGTGTGTGGATGAGTGAGTTTTGGTAATTGTTCGTTTCAGAATTTTTCTCTTGGTCCTGGTTTATTTTATTTCTGATTAAATATGTGCAAATACAGCAATATGAAAATTTTCGATCATGTTTGAGTCCAAATAAGGCTTATGTCCTTAAAATGAGTAGAAATATGTATCGTGATTTTTTTTTTTTTTTTTTACATTTTAGAAAGCGCACATATTCTTTCTTCACACAAACTTCAAAATATCAATTTCACGTTTAGATTGGTGCATAACTGTGTTGAAAGGATTTTTACACATACTGTAGCTAAACATTTTGTTGATAAGGTCTGATGATCATTTAGCTATTAGACAGTTCAAAATTTCGAGCAACAAAAATTCTATGGTCAAACATTGTATATTAATCATCGTAAATTAATGAAATTTGAGAGACGTGACCTTCTTTGGTACAATTTGTCTTCAATTATCAATATAGATGAAGATAAGAAATTACTACAAGTCGTGTGATACAGTAGTACTGGTCCCCGTTGGCTCAAATGAGTCAGCCAATTTTTTTTTCTGAAGTCATAAGTCAAAGGTCAATGACCTTGGCAAGGGGTGAATAACTTAGGGGTACGTAGGATGACACATCTATGTTTTGGCAGGGGTATCTTTTCCCACCTCTAATTTGTTGCAGGAGTATATTGACCCACCCCTTAAATTTTGGAAATTGTCCAATTTAATTATTTGGTATAGCAGTAGAATATATGTATAGGTTGGTACTGGTTGGTCCATCTCGTTGCCATTCACTGTTAAAATATTTCGAAAAGTTAGTACAACCACGTGTTCGGTTATTGAACCATGTTAGTTTCTTTTATGAGGTTCTATAACCTTATATGGTTATATGGACGCATAATGAGGTCTATTCTTATTCTTAAAATATAGGTACATTGAAAGTTTAGGAGAGGCACATTCACCCAATCCTTGAAGTTTAGATATTCTCCAATTTAAACAATGGTATAATAGTAGAGGGCCCTAATAGCAACCTTTATAAATTTCATTCTACTTCATGTTTAAAAATTTATCAAAAATGTAAATTTTGGAAGCAATTCACCCCCTTCGATAAGGGGTTAACACGTTATCTCGATGTGTACCAATGTTCATTTCCTTTATGGTACATGTACAATTGTATGCTTTCTTTTTCAATTTTGTTGAGGTACATAGGACCGTTTTTTTTAAATTTTGGAAATGCCAAGTAAAATTCGGTTAACGTAGTCTAGGACCCATTGCAAATTTTGGTGTCTATCTTGTTCTCTCTTATTGGCATGAACATGGATAAATATTCAGATTTCGAAAGTTATTACCCTATTTTATCTTCTTTGATCCGGTTTTATTACTGAATGAATATAGGTTTATTACTTTCATAAGACACATTATATTTGTGCAATAATCTTAAATTTTGGGAGGGTTACATTCCTTTACTATTAAGTTTTGGGAATTGTCAAATCAATAATCAGTAGTTCTTAGAATATGAATATAAAAATTGGGTGATTTCGGTAAATCATTGTCAAAGATTAGTATGAATACGTGGTCAATTATTGGCCTATGTTGGGATTATGGGTCCATGGCATTTGTAAATTGACACTTTCATCTTTAATTTGTAGGATCGCTCGCTTAAATTTGAGAACTGTCAAAATGAAAATTACGTAATATACATATTATCAGTCTTGATTTTCCCCGCCTATGGGTAAAAGAAGTACCAAAATATAAACGTAAGCAATACGTTGTACCACGTGGAAAGCGTTATTGACCTTAATGAGGTTTATGGTGGTGTACAGGGATTCATTTCCTTTAATGTTACATATCAGTTTTTTTGCGGTACTCCTTAAATTTGAGAGTTACCAAATAACACGTTTCTAGACCACAGTTGGCCCTCCTTGTTTCTTTATAAGGTAAACAATTGCAGAGGTTATTGACCTAATTGAGAGCCAACAACAACATATAATTATGCGGTTAAATCTATAACTTAGTTATATTGATGCATTTCGGGAGAGGTACGTGAGATCATTCTTTAAATTTGAAAATTGTGATAAACAAAATTTAAGTATGAGGCCAAAAATTGGAATGATGTGCTTCACGTTCAACACTGTGTTCATATGAAATAATACTTTCATCTTCAGTCACAACTAATAGTCTAGATTATTGGTGGAAATATATCTTTACTGAAGTCTGATTTGATTTTTACTTTCAGTTTTAAGTTATGGACTTAAAATCTGAAAGATAACCTTATTGAATCTTAGAGTTCTGTAGTCTAAAGGGAATACCTCAACACATGATAACTGATATACTGCAACACTGAAATTTAGTCGCAACTCACTCTCTAAAGTGATGTAATCTGATTGGTTAATCACTGGCAAAAGTTAGTGTTGATGCAATTTGGTTGGTTGATCACTATCTTTCATCAATTTCATTAGATGATGATTTTCAAATCTTTGTGATTGGCTGATCACTATCATTCATGCAATCTTATTGGTTCATGATTTTCAAATCTTTGCTGCAGAAAGTTTTAAGTTTTGTTTAACATTTATCGATTACTGTTTAAATATTTATGTAACAATTTGTTTGAAAATTTGTAGTTTGGAAATTTTAGTTTGAACGGTTTTGTTGGTTGTGCATTTACTCATAAATGTGTCCAAAACCGTTTGTTTGTTAATCGAACAGTTAAAATCCGGATAAACTTTGACGTTTAATCGTGAAACATGATATTTTAGTTGAAATCGTTATGAAAAATCATTAGCTTCAAAAGTTTTGTTTCAATCTTTTAATTTCAAAATTTGTTTCAAATTTTAAGTTTGAAAATTTAGTTTCAAAATTTCAATTTCAATTTCTTTGAAACTTTTGATATGAAAAAGTTTTGAAACTTTGTGTTTGAAATGTTTGTTGAAACATTTTTCGTTTGAAAATCTTGTTTGAATACTGTTTTGTTTGAAAATGTGTGTTTGAAAAAAAATTCGTTCGAATTTTTGTTTAAAAATTTTAGTTTCAAAATTTTGATTGAAAACATTTTTATTTCCAAATGTTCTTAAATTTTTTTTTAAGTTTGTAAATTCTTGCACTCATTGGTGTAGAACCGTTTGGAAAAGAATCGGATTTGCTTACAACAGAAACATCTGGCGAAACAGTTTCAGTATGATGCAATATTACATGTCAGAACATATTTGCTTGAGGTTGTACTTAAAAGGAAGAACACAAATGACTGAATCATTTTATTACATTGCACACATATCCATACCAGATAAAGGATCTGGATATTGTTAATACAATTTATTTTGTACTTCTTGCAATAGTTTTTTCTTACCGTATAATCTTAATTGTAATTGAAATATTTTAGCGTGTATTGCAATATCGATACGTGGAAACTCAATGCACATATGATCACAAATAAACCGTTGATCAATACAGATAAGCCCACACTGACGGTGTTGACGACCATCACATCATCTATACACGTTACACAATCTTCGTAACACATATTACGTCAGAACCGTTTATTAAAAATAGTGCTTTGTGAGGAATACACTTTTTTTCGCTGCACACTTCCACTGAATGTTTTAGAGACTGGAATACATTGATGAATTTGGTTCATTCCATTTGTGTAAGTACACCATGTTGTGAGCTACACGGAATGTACTTCTTGTAACAACACAATTTCTCCTCGAGGACTGTACGTAGCACCACTTCATGAGTTGAGCCTCATCTTTTGACTATAGTCACAGTTAGCTCATATACTCATTCATTTGTTCGATTCATGTACATAATATTTCCAATTCTTTACCAAATTTGAAACCAAAATGTGGCTCATATGCTTTAAATTTTCTTGAAATTTTGTACATGTGTTGTGGTATCCTAACATAGCACACCTGTCAAATTTTGCAGTGCTACCTGAAAGGGGACTGCTGTAGGAGCCATTCCAAATTTTGGGACTTTGTGCAAAAACCACCTAAGTCCGCATTCGACTTAAAGTACTGAAACCACTAGATCTAAGGAGATATTAAAACTATTGAAAATTGTTTTCACTAAAATATTGTAATATGACTGGAGCGATTTGGTAAAGGGCAAATAATATTTTATTAATTTTGACATTAATATTGTGTAAACTTTCGTATTTTAAATGAAAATAAAACTCAATTCCCAATCTGGTGCTGTTAGGTTGTTCACGTGTGTAAAGAAATTAAGGAAGTCTCGTAACAATTCAAAACTTTGTATAGATAAAACATTCTTTTATAGGAAATATAACGTAGGTTATGTAACAATGTGTATGAATCGGTGCAGAATTACATATACGATGTATTAGGATTGATAGGAGATCGCGTAATAATGTAAGTTCTAGCTCGCAGGTTGCGAAAGTGACCAAACAGAACGATAATAAATTTGAAACTAGTAGCTCGGAACGGAATAACGAAGGACATGACAAAATATCGCAGAGAATGAAGAATGTCCAGAAGCAACTAGAACAGTTAACGTTGAAAATGTAAAGTTGTGAGGAACTTAAATATATGTTTGAAAAAGGTGGAAACTTACTACACGATTCGTCTGGTGGAATTTTTGTAAAGTTGTTTTTCGAGATGTTTACAAGCCTGTGTTAAATATTCACCATATAGCGCAGAAGAGGGAATTGGGAAACATGAGTTTCTCAACATTTTTTTCCTGACAGGTTATAGGTGTGATTTATAGTTTTTATGGACTGATTGTATGCCGCAGATTTATCTGCACATACTGTGGTACTGGTAAGCTTTTCGCATCTTTACTTTTGATGCTGCAAAATTTTTATTATTTGTGATCAGATTTCCACCTAATTACTCCCAAGAGGGTAATTGGGTAGAAAATTATTAAAGCCATTGTCGGTGCACACAAGCCCGTTGGAGTAATTTGGTGTAAAAGAAACTCAAGGTTTCATATGGTGTACATAACTTGTATTCCACTTAAAAACGAATAGTTTTATGTGGCCTGGAAAAATATATATCTTTGTTTACGCAAAACAAGATGTAATTTATTTCTTAGTTTCAAATATATTTGAATGCATTTCCAAGCATTCCAGTTATTTTTATAGCACAGTAAATTGTCCTGTGAAATTAATCCAAAATATATCACATACGAGACAAACTATAAACGGTCAAACCTTCGGCCTAAAACGTAAAAAATAGGAAAAAACATAAGAACAAGCTATTCAAAGACAGGAGAAAGTAATAAGAGCCACAGTAGATAACTATAAACTATTACAATAGAACATGTGTTGGAACTCTGGATTGACAGACATACCTTATTTACAGTATCAGCACTATTGGCATACGAAACGACCATTTGAGGAATAAGTTCAACAAATAGATTAACTCTCACCTATGTTCGGAGTGGTCCCGGGTTCGATTCCCCGTGGGACATTCAGTCGAAAAAGTGTAAAAATCTTTTCAGACCAGCCATTCTGAATGAAGTTTTCCTGGGTTTTCCTCATTTACAACAGGCAAATGCCGGCTTGGGACCTAACTTACATGCCCTTGACCGCTTCCTAACTCCCCCGATCCTTCTTCCTTCCCTTCCCTAGATAACGTGCTTGCCGAGGGACGTCATCCCTCATACTTGACGGGTTAAATTTACTTACATGCCGAAAGACCAGAAATTAAAATCCTAAATCTTAAAAATAGATTAATAAGCTAAATGCACTGTGAAACAAAAGTGTACACCACAAAACAAACATTCAAATGAATTCTAAGGAAGAATTGTTCACATAAGGAATTCCACCTATTTACCCCCACATCATGCACCCAATTATCCCGTGAGGGTCAATTGGGAGGTACAAATATTAACAAAATTTTAACTGCCTCACAGTGAGGATTCAAGATGGCTGCTCTTCCCAGCACCATCTTTATGGTGTTTTTAAGCGGCAATAAAAATTTCTTTAGGAACATTAATTTATTGTGACTCAAACCAAATACACACAAACCTGAAACACGGTTTCAAATATGTCAATTCTCAACCAGATTTTTGTCATTATTACACCCTCTTAAAATTCATCTCAGCTTATTTTTCTGATCAACATTTACCCACGCAAAAGTTTGCTGTAGCTAAATTCCATAAAATATACTGCAAAACGTACTGAATTGCAAAATATATATTTTTAAAAAGTTTTCCGCCCAATTACTCCCAGTGCCCAACTAGCCCCTTCTACCCTTATTGCCGAAAAGATTAGAATATAAGTATGGTATTTTTGAACTTTAAGAATAGACAGAAGATATGAACAATAGTTACGCTTGAAAATTGACAACATAATTGACTGAAACCCATCTTGAAATATATGACTGTCGAACCATCCAGTTTTAGAGCGAAGGTATCTGGTATTGGCTGGTCCACCAATTATCCAAAGATACTGTACCTTCTATTCTTTGTAATTAACATAAGGAGGATGGACTCACCAGAAGCATTACCTCAAACACATAACTGAGATCCACGAGTTTGAAAAATTCGAATTTTTTCCGGATATATGAAACCTCGTCGTATAATTAGATTTTTTTCCTTTCGTTCATGGATGTGTGTAGCGTTTTCGTCTTTTTAATAGAATGGAATTGTAGTAATATTGCACCATGTATATTTCTCTGGGTAACATTGTATCATGTATATCTCTCTGTTGAAGTACAAATCAAAATGTCGCCGGACTACTTTGCACCAGCCATGACAAGGTGCAATTTAACCCCCTTATAATGTGTCACTTCATCAAAATCATCCTTATCGTTCCATAGGTGTTTGCTTCTAAATTATTTATACATAATGTTAACCAGTTTTAAGTGCAGAGTTAACACTTACATCATACAGATTAAATGGCTACCTTACATATTGCTTGTCAAGGAAATAATACTTCGAATTTCACTCTTTTCTAAAAGCTACATTTTCTTCCCATGGATCTTGTGCACACACTGTTCCATCATTTCTTTTAAATCTCTCTCTAGATTGAAGAATAAATTAGAAGTAAAAACTCGAAGATTGTGTCTTTTAAGAATAAAGGCTTAGTCTTCAAACGAATTTTAATCGCTGCCGAGTTGCGCTTTCTTGCCCTCCGTAGTTTTAATCGGTTGTCGTCGACAGTTCCTCGTTGCTAGTTGATTCTGTAAGTTCTTTAACTTTTCAATCTTTTCACTTTAAGGTACATTTTCGGTCTACCGTGTTAATTTTCGACAGAATTATTCGTTGCAAGAACAAACGCTATGTTGAAGTCCACTTCATTTTCCAACCACGTTGCATTTTCTTCTATGAACCTCTCCTGGTTCCGATTGGCTTTGTCTCGTATATCATTAATATATTTTCTTATCCTTGCTCGCGAACTAGTGGTCAGTTCCACTACTCCGGTTGGTATCGTTATGTAATTTGTTAAACCTCCCAACCGCTTTGTTGACGCATGTTGTTGCCATACATCTAATATAACACGCCATGCAAAACGGGAGCCATTTTTACACCACGTCCTCACGTTTTTGCGCAAATTTGCTCAAGATTTCTCGATTCTCTTCACTTCTAACCTCAATAAGTTTTCAGGTGAACTTAATCGGCAGGCTCAACACCACATAACACTTACTCAAACGTTGCTTGTACTTCACATATGACATGTTTCCACACTTTCACACACTCTCTTTTTTCACGCTATACCCCAAGAAACGTAAAATGCAATCCAAATTCAAGTGCTCGATCTTCCCTTCGGACACTCTCAATACTATTGCAGCACTGCACTGATCACTCTGTTTAAGCACAACATGACACAAGGCAAATGAACTGATAGCACGAAGCGTACCTGTGCAGGCTCTGTGAGCGCGCACTTGCTTGCTTCACTTCAGGCCATAACTGCAACTGTTGCACGCGACCATCGCCCGAATCCATGTCAATTACATACCAACGGCATATTTAGCTACCTACATCGCAGGTATTCTTTGCAATATGGCATAGTCGCAAAATTGAATAAAGCTCCCTTATATCGATGAAATCTCCCACTGTGCGTAGGCCGAGTCGACTCGGGGGTCTGGGAGTGGAGCCCCTATCTAGGCAAAGGCTAGCTACAATGATTGAATTTGGCATGATGATAGCTTTCTGGAACTAACCTGCAGGAAAATTGACAAAAGTGAATATTTTAAATTATTTAGGGTGTTTAAAGAGGGGATGAAGAATTTCCCTATGTTAATTGAACGTGCCTCTTTTTGGACATATAATCTCATGTTTTAGGCACTTAGAATTGGAACAAAAATTTGAAAATATGTATGCTTCTGCGTTTCCCTTAGCACTAGCAACGTAAATCAGAAAAAATAAAAAATCAAATCTTAGAGTTGTTTTTTATAGAGAACTGAAAAACATTTCCCATATTATTTATATGAAACACCTTTTACACCCCATATTATTGATCACTTCCTGTATGGCTACAATATTTAAATGTGGAATGATTATAGCTTTTATGGGTAAACCCACAGGAAAATCACCATAAGTTAATATTTTTAATTTTTAGGAGTCTAAAGAGGGGATGAATAATTTTCCCTTGTTATTTAAATAGTCATTTTTAACCTATAATATCTTGTTTTGGGTACCTAGAGTTGGAATAAAAACTTAAAATTCTTTATACTTGTACAGTTTTGTTAGCCGTTACCTAAGTGAATCATCATAAAAAAAAACTTTTCTAACCGTAGAGTGGTTTTATGGGGAAGTGAGAAATCTTTCCCATGTTATTTACATTAGATGTCTTCTACACATCAAAATGTTTAGGCACTTTCAGCAGGATTAGAATGATGGAATGTGGCAAGATTGCAGCCTTAAAGGACTAGTGGACAGGAAAACTGCCAAAAGTGAATATTTTTAATTTTATAGGTATCTAAAAGGGAATGAAGAAATTCCCATACTATTTAAATGAGCATTTCCTTGGGAAACAAAATCTGACCTTTTAGGCAATTGAAATAGGGAAAGAGACGATAACATTGCGAGTTCAATAGGTGCGAGGCCATAGCCGAGCAAAGACAGTGTTTGAGAGCGAAGCCCCCGGGATGGTCAGATTCAGGAAATATGAAGAGAAAGTTCACGAAATTCACTGTTGATGCAAATGTCAATAGATAAGAGATGCGAGGCCGTAGGCCGAGGATACTTGGGAGTCAAAAGCTAATCCTAATAAAAATCATCCTAATTTTTTATCACATTGGTTGGGCCAATTTTACATATACTCTATCCATAAATGTGTATTATGTCATATTTGTTAAGCACTCATGTCGGGACCATTATGGATTCAAAACACTAATTAGGCTCTAACCTTTAACTTGAATATTTTCGTTTTTTGTCAAAGTGGTTTGGCCACCTTCACATGTACACCTAATATAAATATGCCCAATATGCTCATATTTATTGAGCACTACTGAGTCCATGTGGTTTTGGAAGTAGTAATTAGACACTATCCTCTGACGTGACTTTTTCATTTTCTTCACAGTGATTGGGGCAACGTCACATTTTCCCTGATCATAAATAACCCTCATATATCCGTATAAATCAAGCACTAATTGAGTGCCTGTGTGGGATGAAAACCACTAATTAAGTACAAAAATTCTCTGCTGTTTAATTTTGATTTTGGGCCTCTTTTAGAAAGCGTGAAGTTGACTTAGTATGTTAATAATCAATATATCTGTAGACAATTTGAGCACTGATTCTATATACTTCAGTACCAATAAGCATTAATTAAGCATAAATTTTAACAAAAATTCCATTTCTGTAATGTGATTTTGAAAATTCACGTGACTATAAGACATATAACATTAGAAAATCATTCAGCCCTGCGCTATTTGTTTAAACTAAATAAAAATTTTGATGTGTTCTTGTAAGGTTTCCTTTCGTTTTCCACTGGAATGTATCAACGGTAAACAACGATCAACAGATTTTTATTATAATACTGAAAAATTAATGGAAGTAGTAATTAGATACCCAAGGAAAAATAGAAATTTGATTTTAGTGCATAGTTTCAATTTGACTTCGATTAGATTTTCTAAATCAAAAATGGTGTTGAATGTTCTCATTTGGTAACTATGAAACTGAATGGTGTGTGAAATTAACTACGAATAGTAAGTCAAGTAGCACTGTAAATTGTACTGTGTGACACAAAGCTACATATTAATGCACATAAATGTTCATATGCACTACTTTATTAGCACTTATTAAGATTCAGGGATAACTTTAGTTCGTCATCACAATTATGACGTTGTCACTACTATATCAACCAAACTGGAGTTATTAGGTGATTAAGACCACATTCCGTCATTAAGATTATATGAGAAGTGCATCTATACTTAAAATTTGAAGCGGAACTTCCATTTGGTTTTCGAATTTTAGCGTTTACCCACCGTGAATCCAACTTTGGATCAATGCACGAATGGCGCGTCCTAGCCAATAGACCAGCGATAGAAATCACCCAGTCTTGAGTTTATCTTACAGCAATAGTGAAAATGGTATACTTTTGAAAAACTTACATGAAAAGTGCTGTCAGAAAGTAGGGGAAATTTCAGAGATGCACATAAACTTCAGAGGCTATCTATGTGGTTTTCTAGATAGACCTTTTAATTCGCGGTAATGGCAAAATGGGCTAAACAAAACGGTGGCAGCAAACTGAATCTACTTTTATTTACGTGTAAACTTTGTCTGCCTTACCTACAAATGTACATCTATATCATGTATTATAAGATCATTGCGAAATAAGAAGGTTGGCAGTAGTGTTTGTAGAAGTTAGTTACACTAATTTAAATAACCTAGAATATGAAATGAACTTCTATCTAGATGCGTTCAGTGTATGAAACTCGGGAAGATAAAAGTGAAAATTTTATAGTTTGTCATTTTGAAATTGAAAAGACACAACACTGTTTAATGAGGACATCTCCCAAATGTACTTTTGTTTATTTTTATGCTGGTAAGAAATAAAGTAACAGACTGATTTTTGTTGAACAAATAACTGATCTTTTTTGCAGGCTGCAGAATTTTAATAATGCCTTTATTATGGAAAAGTAATATTTTAGAAGTTAAGCAAGGTTCTTTTTTCAGCACACTGTTTAATTACATAGATGCTGTAGGGAAAGAATTACTAGTGCTTTTGACATAGATGTATGTAATCTTGCTGGAATTTGGAATAAATATTTTAGTAAGAATCTGACATTGTCATATGTCTTCATGCATAATACTACACGACTCATTTCTTACATACTGTCCACAAACGGGAACATTTCCTCATTGAACTTCACTATCCGTTTACAATCGAAAGTTTCCAATGGGACCAAATTGTGGCGCTCGAGTCAAATATTTGTCTAATCTCAAAAGACGAAATCTTGAAGAATAAATCAATTTATAGTATGGTTTAAACAAATAAAAGTACATTCTAAAATGATAGTAATAAGCTGGAACTGAAACAATTAAAATTAGCAATATGCAATTCTGGTATGTACAAATGAGTAATTTTTTAAACCTTACAGTATCATTTGGAGGATTTGGAAGTTTATTCTTCGGTGGAAGCCTACTATCAGCAATTGAACTTGTTTTTCTCTTTGCTACTGAGCTGTGTTGTATGTTTTGGGAAATGTACTTAGCTCGTAAGAAGAAAACTGGAAATTGTCAAACCATTATACCAAATCACCGAAGAATGACAAGGCATATACATGTTGCACCTACGGAACTTTCCGCAATGTTTTCTGGAAGGCTAAATAGAGTACACGTATATCCTACACACGAGAAGGTCACGTTGATATCGAAGTAAGTACCAATTCGATGTAATTATTTCTATATGTAATACTGTGGAAATCGGCAATTCAATGTTTTTAAATTAAATTGGAACAAATATGGTGTTATTTCTTTATAATCACGGATGTGATGTATTGAGTCAGACGTGTTCCTGCCAGTTAACGTAAACAGTTCGTGATTTTCGTGCTCACAAATGCATTCAAGATATTAATTGTGAGCTACAATTGGAATATTTCTATGTTTAGTAAATAATGAGATGCAAAGATCTGTAACGATTCTTGGAATTTCTTGTGAATATTAAATTTTAGGTTTCTTCGTCAAATGTTTTCCCTGGTCACTCTATTTTAAAATGAAATATACTTATAAACTTAATTTAATATGTAACTTTGATAGGAAAGAAGTCAGTGAAAGGTACATGACCCGTTATATATAAAGTCAAATAAAACGTACAAAGGTGGTCAACAACAGGACTTTAAGTAAAAAACACACAATCTGATACTTAATACAAATACACAGAATAACAGTGCACAACAAATAAACATATATTTTGCCTACCATCACTTCACAATACAGTTTACTTACAATTCTCTTAAAGAAGATATGAACAATGATTTCTAACGATTTGGGTATAAACTGTATTATACGATTATGTATATCATACAGGAATTTTCAAATTGCATTGGGGAAGTTAATGTTACTTGTATGAGAAATAAAATTTGTTTGTTTTTACTGTAGATATTACATTTTAATTAATAGGAAGTTTTCAGATTTAATTCACTAGATGTGGTTAATGAATGTTTGAAAATTATTTTAATACGCTTTGATGTGAGGATTTGAAGCACAACTTGACCTTTCGAACTGAAGAGAACTTTAAAGTTCAACGAACAATTATTATCGAAGTATTATCTTTCGGATAAGAAAATTCCAACCCGATTATACTAAGCAATGACAAGCAATGCTATTTGAAACACTACGCTGCAGAAGTCACTACTACGTAATTATGTCAGAAGCCATGACGGTTTATTGTTACCGCATTTGACGCCCTTAAGCAAATATTCATATCACAATTAATAATGGAATTTTCCTCAAGTCAGAGGCATATATTGGTTTGACGGTTTGAACTACCTCGCATTTTTATCGCTCATTATTATTAATATTAATCTCCATTTGTAATCTAATCAAAGAAATTTTAATTTCATTTTATTTTTATTTTGTTTCAATCAAAAATATTTCCATCAATCTTTTCTGAGTTCAGTCTTGATGGGTTCACATAAAATGCATAATGTCAATTTATTATTGATATATTTTGATATATTCGAAAAGGTTTAACGAAATTCCAAGAGTATCACTTCTGCTGGGATCTTGCTTAAATGTTGCGCCCGTCTTGCGAGACAGTGTTCTTATATGAATTATGAAACATCAAATATTATGTGTTCGGAGAATTGCACTTCTATATAAACTGGTGTAATCCTGCTCTATATGCAGAGCACCAAACACTTTCGTATGCTTAAGATACACCACTGATTGGAAGCATATGGAGAAACAATGCCCTAACATGTATGTAGGTCGTTATGCGATTTATCGAAAAATTGGATATTACAATTCCCAAAGTATACAATAGTTTGGCAAAGAGTGGTATTTATTTTCAAAAATTGGGGAAACAAGGTACGCACATTCTTTAGCAAACACAGTGTACATTTAACTACAAATCTTCAAAGTCTTGAATTTGGGAAAGCGTATCTAAATAAAATTTCGATCTTTTCAAAAACCAGGGAAGTATTTTGACGGGATATGCGTACTGCAGCAAAGAGATCAGATGAAGAAATCCTGTTAGAAACGAGGTATTCAAGGAAAACAGTAGGACGCTTAACTATTTTATCAGGTCTCTTTCCCATATTGTCAAACTAAACAAAATTAACTGGGCAAGACTACATGTTACAAATATATAAAAACAATAGCCTAATGTACCTATATATCATTATACCTAATAGTTTCAAAACTCGAAATCTGTCTCCACCAGAAGAAATAGAGGTCCGATGAAGATAGAATTAGCATGCTGAAATTGTTATGTGTTTATTATTTTAAATATTAGTATCAGAGACACTTACTCAGTGTGTTGTTGTGTTTACATTGACAAAAACTATTAATATTCTACTAACTATGAATCTGTCAAATACCACATTTTGAAAATATAATTTTATGGTTCACAAAGTTGGACATTACGGAAATTAGAAAAGAAAGTTTTAGAGAGTTTTGAAACGTGATATTGGAGAAAGATGGAGAATATACAATAAGCAGAGAGAATATTGAAGAAAAATGTTTCAAAACGAATAGCAGAGAAGAGGACTCTGTTATGCAGTACACTTCATAGAAATAACTAATAAATTGGACACATCGTGCAAACAAATTGCCTTTTTTATAACATCGTAGAGGGTAGGATAATGCTCCCCCATAATTTGAAAAAATATAAGAAAATATGTATAGTTGAAGGACGATGGTGAAGATTAACAAACGTAGAAGAAATCTTTCCAGACCCTAACCTAAGGAAAGATTTCTTATTATTTCTGGGACCTGTGAACCTTCAAAATAATTAATAATAATAATAATAATAATAATAATAATAATAATAATAATAATAATAATAATAATAATAATAATAATAATAATAATAATAATAATAATAATAATAATCTAAATATACTTCAGAATAATAATTCATATTACCAGCTAAGAATGGCAGTGTGTATTTTCTTCAATAGTGCAGCCAATCTAAATTATTTTGCTTTAGTGGCCAAATAAAATGCTTATCGACAACATCGATAACAACTAATTTACTTCATAAAGTGTTTTAGTTAGTCTGACTGTACAAGTGGAAGTATTCTAAACATTAATGAATTCTCAATTCTATCTTCTTTTTTTTTTTACCCATGGAAGCTCTCAGGAGAAATTCATCTGTTCAAACGATAGGTCCCTAGTTAGGAAAGGGATTTGCTTCGATGCTGTTACTCTTCTCTGTCTACATACATCGATGTCACATTTCAATCTTGTTGTACTGTAGAATATTTGTATAATATAAATAGTTTATGACACAGTAGTATAAATAGTTTACAACAAAAGACAGAATCTTCCAAAGAAAAGTATTTAAGTTAGTTATAAAATTGAAAATTTACTTGTGGAAAATATAATAGTAGCTATGCCAATGAAAATTAAATTCCGGTGGAATCATTATCGATGGTGTTAAAGTATCACTCAACCACTCGTTTGTTGAAAGTGATGAAGAAGCGGTGCTTTGAAGTGTCACACGGCTACGAACACTATTACGTAAAGCTTCTTATATTTGGGAAGACAGTTAACGATACAAATTATCTATTACTAAATGGACAATGCTACTCGTTTATACAAAACAGAAGTCATGAATGGTTAATAATTAATATCACAATCATCAGTAATATATGTTAGAAAAGTGAAAAGTGAATATGTGCACGTTAACGTGAATTGAAGGTATAGAATGTAGCACATTTATAATACTATTACAAGTATATACTTTAATAGGAGAATGGTAACTGCTTAAACTTTAATTTACTTTCTTGAATCATCGTACAGAAAAGCTAACTGAAACTCGAAAATAAGATAAATTCTTTAGCGATGGTAGAAATATCCTATCATTTGCGTCAATTACAAAATTCTGTCTTTTCGTTTCATATAGTCGGTATTCGCAATCAGGGCCAAACTATTTTTTTAAACCAAAATATAATTTGTGGTTAGCCAATATCTTTAATTAACCACAAAAGTACGAAAATTGAAAATACTAGTTTTTAATGTTCTGATTGGAAGTTTGTAGTGTTAAGTAAAATTATATTGAATGAGCGATATTTATTACATATTTCATGTGGTAAAGTTTTACATTTTATTCATGTGGTAAAGTTTTACGTTTTACGTTTCTACATGTCGTTTGTTATGCCGTGCAGCGAAAGTTAATTTTTTCCGCCTAATATTAGTGCATAGTACATTTTGATTAGATATAATATGTAATCAAATTGCTCGAATCTTCACGGTTCCAAGAAGAGAAATCTGAACTTACCAATGATGATATTTTGTTCTTATTTTCCTATTTTTTGAAGATTGTTACTTACTGAATGAACGAACTTTCTCGGTAAAGGGATAAATGATTTCATACGCTGAGTAGGTGTGTCGATTCCCAGAAGTCAGATTGAATTAACTGCTGCATGTGGGTTCGAATTCCGGATGTATTGTAGGTAAAGATAAATCTGTCATAAAATCTCTTTCTAAACACAGATGTACGACATATTGTAAAAAACCGTACATTGGAAGGTTACGTAAAGTTGCCCCTTTATTGTGTTGGGACTATTAGAGATGAGACTTAGTCCTGTTATTACATTTCTTTCGGACAGCCACAGACAGGGTCGAACAATTAAATTTGTCACAAAGTAAGAATTGCTTATCTCAAAATTTGCCAAAATAGTTAGAGCACACATGTGCGGCTAACAAGTTTGAAAATATGACATGTTTTCTTCACAAATACAATATTACAATGGTGGTGTATTGTCTTCCATATTCTATATCTTGAGAAACAACACTAAATAGGCAAACTTTACTTATCATTATATTACTTCTTTACTTATCTTATTCAGTTATCTTACATTCTATATGTGCAGCTTTATCCGTTGCCCGTTAATTCAATAATTCAATATGATACTGTCAATTCACATATGGCGAAAAGGCATCTGTTAACTTAATAATACCTATAATGTATTGTTAAATTTACTTCGAAAACTTTCCTTTTAATGTATCAGCGTTATGCTTGTCGTTCTTTGTACATTAATAACATATATTCTAAGTATGTGCTGGAATGTTAAGGTAATAAAGGACTAAAAATCACAGTATGTCATGTCGACGTTGCGAGCAAAAGTATCAGTATGGAACATTGTTATTTTGCGGCCGAAAATAACGAATTCATGACACTTGGTTTTCAGAACTGTCACATAAGGGAGAATAATTTTTGGAACATTAGTGATAATCATGAGTGAATATTATATATATATAATATAAACTAAACATACAAAGTAATGTTATTGTATCGTATCTGAGCCAGAAAATATGTCACAAAATTTTTAGGATATTATTATCGTATAACAAAAAATCGAAAGATCAGGTATATATCAATCGGTTCATCACGTCAAATAGAAGGAAATTACATCAGTCAGTTGTAAAACTAATGTGCAGTTGTGAAAGAAAAAATACATAATTTTGTAAACCTAAAAGTTATTGCTGTATCAAACCGACACCTATTAATATAAGACACTTACAGTTGTGATTAACATTTACAGCTTGCATTCTTTTAAACTAAAATAGTCAAAAATTGAGACATATGTCCGTTGATAGACCACATCAAGTTTAACAATATGATACACTGTCAAATTCTGATCCACTGTTTCAAAGAATATCGACAAATTCAAGCTTTTTGTGGTATGCCATTTCTTACCAATAATATATAGCTCTACTTGAATTGTTGTTCGTAGCTACATTTATATAAGCAGTAAAATACTCAGATAAATATGAGATCTTGTCCTCTCTCATCAGTGAATATACACTAAATACTGACATATGTAGGCTAATCATACCAGATTCAAACATTCTACTACAATATCTTGAAACATTTTACATTATTAACTAGATTTTCACCAATTATGCTTTATAGTTTTAAAACAAAAAAATGAAATTACAATATACAGGCTAGTAAAATTTTGATGATGTAGTTAGT
Organism: Thermobia domestica; assembly: GCF_964235325.1. Taxonomy (NCBI): domain Eukaryota; kingdom Metazoa; phylum Arthropoda; class Insecta; order Zygentoma; family Lepismatidae; genus Thermobia; species Thermobia domestica. The sequence continues at coordinate 111,187,620 of NC_137454.1, read as the reverse complement.
TTGAGTTCGTTAATATCCGCCATTTGATTACTCAAATAACATATGGTTTAAAATGCACTATAAATATACTGGAAAGAGTATTATCAAAGTAATCAATTGTTAGAAGTATCTGCAGCAATTGAAAATATATAAATATATAAGTTGGAATATTCGAAATTTACAAAGAAAGCATAATATCATATTGGATATAACATAAGGAAGAAAGCTTATTATTTGGAACTTGGCGTTACACATGGAATACACAGAGCCTTTACTACGCGGTACAGGGTATTATTCTCCAATTATAGAATTCTACTATGTAAATTGTACTGCAGAAATATGATTTTCTTCTGAAGCTGATGCAAGGAAAGTTTTTAATCTGTTGGAATATATTATTATTATTATTATTGTTATTATTATTATTATTATTATTATTATTATTATTATTATTATTATTATTATTATTAGTAGTAGTAGTAGTAGTAGTAGTAGTAGTAGTAGTAGTAGTAGTAGTATTAGAGGCATTAAAGTTGTTAACCACCTAGTAGCAGACGACATCTATTGTTTGTTTGTTTTTCTAGATCAGAGGGATATACATACTTCTTGTACTTTGTTCAATATTTCCTGGGTATAGCGTAATCTTACATACAATGCCTCTGTTCGTATATATATTTTAAATTATTTTAGCTATTACGCATCTTAAATCTACCAGTCTTAAATTCTGAGAACACTATAATCGAGGATAATAGCTAATTTGACTTTACAATTCAAAATTATATGTCAAACTACAGGGGTTGGCCAAAATGTCTAAAACGTTTGCAAAAGTGAGTAAATCATACCTAGTATGGTATGGGGCCACCTTTTAAAAGAGCTTGAATCCGACGTGGAATGGACGCCTGAATTGTGGTGTGTGGAATTTGTACCATTACTCCTCCAAAACATTCTCTAGTTCCTGAAGGGATGCTGGTGGAGAATAAGGAGACCGAACACGTCTTTCGAACTCGGACCACAATGGCTTAATGATGTTCAGATCTGGTAATTGTGGAACCCAGGGGAGGTGTGATAGCTCATGGTCATTCTCCATAAACCATGATTTCACCGTTTGTGCGAAGTGATATATTGCCACATCATCTTGGTAGATGCTATTATCATCAGGGAACGATATTTGGGCCATGGGTAGAACCTGATTCCCCAAAATGGCCTCATATGCCTTAGCATTCATCATTCCATGCAGGGCTATGATGGGACCTGCAGAAAACCACGATATCACTGTCCATACTGTAATAGAACCACCCCCACGCATTACAGTTGGAAGCAGACAGTCTATATCACTTGCCTGCGAAGTTGTTCTCCACACGAACGGTTGTTGGAAACAAGGTGAAGGTCGATTCATCGGACCACATTACGTGTTTCCACTGCTCATGATTCTAAGACTTGTGGTCCTTGCACCACTCGATACGCCTCTGCGCATTTACTGCTGTGACCAAAGGTTTGGCGATAGCGGCCCTGCCATGAATTTTCATTTTATGAAATCCCGTAGCATTGTTTTCGATGAAACCGGCTTCTGTAGGCCGGAATAGTGTTCAGACGTAATTTGCATTGCAGTGGTCTTCTTTGTAGCTGCTACAATCCGTTTTAATTCCCTACGGTCCCTATGTGACAGGATTGTCTCTCGACCACTGTTGTACTTTGCAGACGTCGTTTGCCCATTAATTGTGTATGCCCTCGTGACATTGGACACAGTGTCTTTGCCCCCACAATGTTCGCCATTGTTGCCACTGAAACTCCAACCAGACGGGCACCAATGATCATGCCTCTTTGGAAGTCTGTCAGTCGCCCATTTTACCGCACAACTTTCACAACACGACACACACAAGTGAACTGGTTACTGCTGACGAAAAATGAAGGTCCACATGACGCATTGAAAGCAATAATTGATCGTCAACCGCAACGCGTTTGTATAGTAGAGGGCCATACTTACGTGTTCTGTATGAAGTGCTTTTAGATTATTTTGTCCACCCCTGTATTACGGCAACTCAACAATTATATGTTATAAACATTTCGTTGACAATAACTAACATCACCATAGAAACGTACTAACAAATATCTATCTATCTATCTATCTATCTATCTATCTATCTATCTATCTATCTATCTATCTATCTATCTATCTATCTATCTATCTATCTATCTATCTATCTATCTATCTATCTATCTATCTATCTATCTATTTACCTATCTATATATCTATATTAATCTACAGATACTACTTTCATTATTTTTTTCTTCTTCAGTTTTCTGGCTAGTGCTTGTATATAGAGCACTGCTTTACTATCTTAAATACATACTAATATTTAACATAGAACGTTGTCGTAGTATGACTGACTTCCAAAAGAGGAGGAAATTCATATTTGAAACTAACATTATCTATATTAAGGATCTATTTATCTTGTATGGCTTCGTTCTGACACTGAAGAAATATGTCGGTTAGCGTATACGATTTATGTTCTTTTGCCTATATGAATATATTCCAAAATATATGGGTTTCTTAGCGGATACGTAGCAACAGCGTAGAGGAGATCCAAAGATTGATTTATTTTGTTCTCGGTAAAGGACCCCGCACTTTTCTTATGGAAAGTGGCTTTCGGCTAATGTTGAAACTTCGCTGGTTGATAGTTCTTAACATGTGGATCAAAATTCTCAATGGGCGCAAAGACCGAAATCCACTCCTTCCTCCCAAAAAACCGCCTCCAAGTAGCTGGGGGCGGGATTCAACTGATTTCAGCATGTGAAACAATTTGTGGTTTTAATCAACTCAACAAGGACCCCAAACAACCACATGTTAGACTATCAAGCTACCCCACTTGACACCGCCCTTTGCCCCCCACATATCCCCCCCGCGAATTACCTTACGGATGTTCCATATTACTGTAGTTTATAGTTGCGCGTATGTGTTGAAATACCTACAGTTTTGGTCTCACCGACGATATAATGGGTTTCACGTATCGCTGATTACGAATCTGAGGTGAGAGTTCTAGAATTCAAGATGGAAGATCAATATGGCGGATCAAAAACACGAAACTCCTGAATGTAGCCACAAATAGCTGTTTACTAGGGTATTTTGGGTCGTTGGTTACGAACCTGAGGTCAAAATTCTAGAATTTAAGATTGCAGATCCAATATGGTGGATAAAAACGTCGAAGTGAGCTCCCTCGTGGCTAAGCGGTTAGCGTACGCGCCTTTGGCGTGGGAAACCCGGGTTCGATTCCCGGCGGGAGCTCCTGTGGTTCGTATTCCACGTTAATCAGTAGGTCCACGTCTCATATAGCCTCGCTGCTGAACGGGACGCTAAACTAAAATCAACTCAACTCAAAACCGTCGAAGCCACAAACCGTAGTAGACTAGAGTGGTTTTAAATCGCTGTTTAAGTACGCAACATTCTTTGATACTTCAGCCACCATGTAGAATTATTCTGCACCCTTGCCCTTTACCAAAACCCACCACAGATATCTTAATGCTGAACGGTGTTAATTCATCAATTATCTGTTCATTATTTTCATCATTTCGGTTTGCAGCATGTAATGTGGTACTTAGCAATGAGTCATCGGGATATCTAATATTCTGTAAATGTCGTGCATGGCCTAAATACCACAAGACACTTGCAACGTGCGCACATGTACCTAATGTACGAGCATCGCTTTGACATGTACAGTAGTAACCTTGAATAAGATTTTGATCATAATCCTGGTCATCTTCATCCTTGGCTACATATGCTATGAAAACTTGATGCTTAGTTGCATTGTGGAACCTTGAGTAGAGACGTATGCGCAGGAATCCCGGTTCAGTTACGTTTTCGTCAAGCTGGAATTGCTCCTCCTTATCTCGTATTAGTTTATCTTGGACGTAAGAGGATGAGAGATCTACTTGATATGTGCCTACAGTGAAATCTCATAAGTAGTTTAAGTTAAGTACAGAGAAATCAATTAGGCCTTGATCATTCAGCGGTACCCATTGACCGTTCCTTGTAATAAGATTATCTATCTCCACTCTTGCTTTAACAACGTTCGGCATGATTGACCTATTTCTTATTTCTCTAGCTAATTCAATGGTTGCATCTTGCATGAAAATAACGGGATGGTATCTGTTCAAAATAGCTCCAGCTATGCGATAGAAACTATTCAGTTTCTTTGCATGTTGCAGATTCAACGTTTGTGCTAGAAACTTAAAAACAGATCTTAGATGCCCGTTTCTTGCCTCGACTATCCATCGACTTTTAGTAACTAGTCGAGAAGTATTCGCATCTTCTGTTGATAGTTGTCTTTCACGTGGTAGTAGGAGTGCGGGCATTCTATGATCAATTCCTAAATATTCCAGTAAAGGAATTGCATCGCGGTATCCTCTGTCTACTAACACAATGACCAGGATTATGATCAAAATGTTATTCAAGATTACTACTGTATATGTCAAAGCGGTGCTCGTACATTAGGTTCATATGCGCACGTTGCAAGTGTTTTGTGGTATTTAGGCCATGCACGACATTTACAGAATATTAGATATCCCGATGACTCATTGCTAAGTACCACATTACATGCTGCAAACCGAAATGATGAAAATAATGAACAGATAATTGATGAATTATTTTAACACCGTTCAGCATTAAGATATCTGTGGTGGGTTTTGGTGAAGGGCAAGGGTGCAGAATAATTCTACATGGTGGCTGAAGTATCAGGGAATGTTGCGTACTTAAACAGCGATCTAAAAACACTCTAGTCTGCTACGATTGGTGGCTTCGACGTTTTTATCCACCATATTGGATCTGAAATCTTGAATTCAAGAATTTTGACCTCAGATTCGTAACCAACGACCCAAAATACTCTAGTAAACAGCTATTTGTGGCTACATTCAGGAGTTTCGTGTTTTTGATTCGCCATATTGATCCTCCATCTTGAATTCTAGAACTCTCACCTCAGATTCGTAATCATCGATACGTGAAACACATTATATCGTCGGTGAGACCAAAACTGTAGGTATTTCAACACATACGCGCAACTATAAACTACAGTAATATGGAACATCCGTAAGGTAATTCGCGGGGGGGAGGTATGTGGGGGCAATGGACGGTGTCAAGTGGGGTAGTTTGATAGTCTAACATGTGGTTGTTTGAGGTCCTTGTTGAGTTGATTAAAACAACAAATTGTTTTACATGCTGAAATCAGTTCTTTCCCCCAGCTAATTGGTGGCGGTTTTTGGGGGGAAGGAGTGGATTTCGGTCTTTGTGCCCATTGAGACTTTTGATCCACATGTTAAGAACTATCAACCAGCGAAGTTTCAACAACATTAGCCGAAAGCCACTTTCCATAAGAAATGTGCGGGGTCCTTTACCAATGTGTTAATCTTTACTAGTTACTCTAAATACTACGCTAAAGCCGACTGATCAACTTTTATTTTCTCCCCAACGTCTCGTAACATTTCTGCAGATCTGTTTTGGAAGAAGATCTGATTCTAACTTAAGTCCAAGCTTCGGGACCAAGCTTCTATGGCATGTTCCCTCACATTGATTAATTTAACACTCACTTTCTTTAATGGATAAAGTTGTTTCCGCTAAGGTACATACTAATTAAAATAGATATACTGAAATAGATTTTGAGGAAATAGAGTTTTATGTTCCTATGTTCTGAGGCATGAACAGACAAATGCATGTATATATTTCCTACTTTTAATATAACTACAACGTCCTAAATTAGCAAGGCACACGGCAATCATATTTTATGGCTTCTGGTACGTGTCAAAGTAAATGTAATCAAATCTGTACATTAATTTTGCGCAACGCACCAAGTAGTATATCCCGGAGTCAATCTTAATATTATATGATTGGAAGTGTCCAAAAAAGTCATTTCATTTTGCTCTGCACGATTCATTCTTGCTTCAAACGTTGATCGCTATCACAAAATTAATCTTCTAAGCTTAAAGGACTATTTTCTAAGGATCTACTCTAATTGTGCCATCTTCCTAAAACACAATTGCGCAAAAGGAAGCAGTTATCCAGTAGTGATATTTTTAAAGTCTAGAAACTACATTTGACTAATGTGATCAATATTGTTATTCTTGGACTTCCGTTTTCTCTAATAGTCTTTTTAAGAAGTGCAGCAAAATACATGACATTCTTTTAAAAGTAATGGTCTGTACTAAGAATTCAGAAAGTAATATGAGCGGGATTCGATAAAATAAAAAGTGTTTAAGGATATGAGTGTGACCCAAATTCAGAGTAATTATAGAATAACGTCATGTTCTCTTTTCTCGACAACATAACATGCCGAATTAACCCATATAATCGATGTTCTAGTGTGTACATTTTCGGGACGAGATCAGATGATAAATTTTCAAGACGAGATGGGAAGTTTGCTGAAGATAGGGACAAAACAAGAAACAGCAGTTCGATGATCGATACAACACAAGACTCTTTAAAAATTACGAGATCAGGCGAGAAAGTGTTATTTCACGTCTCGTCTCATCTTTAGCACTATTCGATACTCTAAGAAACAACAATCCTTTTTTCGTTTCTTTCTCTCTTTCCTTCTCTTTTACTAATTCGTTATAATTTTTTCATTTTCTTCTCTCTTTCTCTTGCATTTTCTTGCCGGTGCACCTTTTCCTGTACAAGAATTTTCTTTTCTCTTGCTTCCCTCTTTTCTTGTTCATGGTTCCTACAGTATCTAGTTACGCTTGCTTATTTGTCTCTATCGTTCCTTAACAATTTTCTTCATCTTATTTTTCATACAAAGAATTTAGCTAATTATTTAAATAAATACTTGTTACAGCTTCTATCATCTTCTTCTAAATCACTAACTTTAACACAATATACTTTCTCCAAAATTGTATAGATTCCTTGAGCAATCCTGGATAAAATTCCCATTATTTTTCTGATTTCCAGTAGTTGTTTCTTCTTTTGTTTTCATTTACTTTTCTTAATGTATCTTGAAATTCTTCTTGGTTCATACCTAATGCACTAGCCAGGTACATCACAATTACTGTTATTAGGTTGTCTTTTATCACTGAGATTAAATTTAGCTCCGTTATTTCCTTTACTGTGCTTAGGTTGTTTTATTTGTCTCTCTCTCCCAAAATGCCAAATTCAAAGATGGCTTTTAAATCCTAGATCTGGTTTGGTAGTATGTAGCACGTAGCATGCATTACTATTACAGGAAATGGAGCTTGACTAGTTTCTGTGACGTACACATGATGGTAGCTTATGCGTCTGCTATATATCATTCAGGTTACACATGTAAGAAAAGTAGTTGTGCTTGGAGCACCAGCAGCTAAACTTTTTTTTATGATGAACATTTTCCTCAAAATTCACTTTGAGAATACACTTATATTGGAATTTAAAAGTATTACTTTTGTGTTAGCAGCAACAGCAAGAATACTCAGAAATAACTGGTACTCTTGATTATTGTGTGTGCTCCAGGCAAAAGCTAACATCCTCTAGATGAGCTACTATTATTAATCTCATTAAGTCGGTAGTTTCTACTTCTAATTTCCTGTTTTTGAAGACTTCCATCTAGCATTCGTTCTGCTAACTGAGTACACGGCCAATGCTATTATCCATTGCCTGGAGACGTTTTATGTTAGTGGTTCCCATCTAGGATTAATTGTTTTCCTTAAGCCTCTTTCTGAAGCCTGAAAACGGATTGTTTTCAGTATGAATGGGATGCACATCTCCCGAATCCACATGCTGATGCCTGATTTTATAAACAAAATCAATGTGTATCGATCTGTCATTTGATTTGCTTTCACTCTGTAATAGTGAAGCAACAATTTCTTAATTGTACATTTTTATAAGCTCGGTAGCAGGAGAAACGAGTTCCTTTCTTACGTATACAATGTTTTCGAGTCAACCAAGGAGAGCAAAGTGGAAACATTCTGTCTTTTAACATTTGGATACTCTTGCACATATGTTGAAATTGATCCAAGAACATCTGCATTTAATCTTTATCCTCAAAAGGTCAAAAGCTCATCAAAAGCCTCAATTGTGAAAGGTGTGACCGTTTTCAACCTCAGCTGAACTAATTTATCATGTCTCTTTCACTCTATCATGTGTAGGAGAATTATGAAAAATAACTTTACTACAATTAGGACTGTATAAGCCAGTAAAAAGATAATCCAAACTTATTGTGAAAGTTAGTAGTAGATACACATATTAGTATTAGTATTAGTATAGTATTGCTGTCATTATTATTATTATTATTATTATTATTATTATTATTATTATTATTATTATTATTATTATTATTATGAAATATTCTGCTCTTTGGCAGGTCTTAGTACTAATCAGTTTCTGTTTACATTTTATATTTGGGCCAGGAAATGTTTATTCTACGCTTCTCGACCTTCAACTTCCTTTTTTAAATACAAATATTTTCTTCTATGTTTCAAACCATCGATCAGTTCGATCTTATTCCTATTCCTCGTTTTTGTTCTAACTTTCTTTCTATGGCGGTATACAAAAATAATTACTTTACAAGATGTGTCCAATCCAATTGATCTTTTGAAGTATGTTAGCGTAGTCTTCTTTACTATCCGATTAAAAACATTTCCATCTCTTGCTCTGTCTGTCCATTTTATATTCTCCATTTCCCTGCAATATCACATCTTAAAGCTCTCTAAATATTTCTTCTCTATCTTGTGCAATGTCCAATTTTCTAAATTATACAGTCCAATGATCCATAGCGACACCAAATTAAAAAAAAAATTATTTTAACCTTAAAACCTTAAAAAAAAAAACTGAAATTCCATCTGCAAACGTAGTTGTACATAATGACTTTTCTTATGATATCTGCTTCACCGGATCAAAAATCATTATTATATTTTGAACTGAAGTAAATATGTGTGGGTAAACTTATGTCAGGCACTACTGCATTTTGTTAACAACGACTGAAAGACGGACTACGGCCTAAAACTACGAGATAAATGAAAATGTTTTGAATGAATTTACTAACGATTTTCGTCAACTAGCGCAATGATAAATCTGAATGTAATTTATATTTTTTTTACATAAACTCAGGTGAATGCAACTTCAGATAATGCAAAAAATAAGAAATTTACATTGCAATACGAAAGTTAATACCCTTAAAGAAATTTGAATAATCTTATCGTTAATTTCTTGCACTACGAGGGAACATTCAGAGACAACAATTGAAAGATCGTGTCTAAATGCTCAAAATGTTGTATTGAACTACTTAACAAAAATGTTTGTAACAAACAAATTTACATTAAGAGAATATAAATATTGAGAAAAATTACAAAGATACAGAAAGTTGTATTTGTGCATATATTGATTTAATATTTCTGGCAGTAAAATTTTATTCTTTTAAAGTCTACCCGTTTCCGTAATAAGGACAAATATAATTGGATAATTAGGAGTGTTTGTTTATTTAATGACGCTAATATGTCGATGCATTTAGAAGAAATATTCCCACGGTTGATTAGTATTCTTTGATGTTGCATCCTTTCAATATAAAGGCTATAAACGCATAATCAACAGGCATAGAGATCACATTTTGCAATAAACATACTTTGGAAATTCGGAATTTGACGGAATGGACAAGTTATTGCAAAAATAGGTTATACAATACAAATACGCCTTACTTTTTAGTTATATTAATTTGGATATATATACATAAGAAAGTGTCCACACTAAGAATCCAATACGGTACCATTTCCTATTGATTGGTCATTCCAGAGGAAGTAAATAATGTAAACTTTAAAACATTAGTAACTCATTTCAGTTCAAACCTTATTTGATACCAGTATCAATGTCATAAAAAATATTAATATTTTCCTCTACAGCTCGAAGATGTGTAAGAGGAAACGAAGACTTGTGGCGAAAGTATGTTCAGCATTTCTGGAATCTATTAAGGAGTACTTGACGTATTCATCCCTAGGTGGTCTCAAGCAAGTCATTAAAACTCGTCATTTCATTCTCAGGTACATATATTGCATATAGATTATTATAAGTATACCTAACGCATTGTATACTAAAAAACAAGCAATGTTGCTTATAACGTAAAGATAGTATTATTTTCAAACGATTATTCTGTGTCCTCTTGTATAAACTTTCCACAATATTAAACCAATTTGGGAATAGTAAAATGATACGACAACAATTAATTGAAATGCCAACCTTAATTTAAGGGTTCAAACAAATCCAAAACTTATGTATGAAATTATATGTTGGACATATCCTGAGCGCCATTTGTTTGATTTTGGTGGGTTTAAGTCGTTTGAAATTGCAAGAAATGTTTTCGAAAACAACATTTGTATGAAATTTTATTGCTTCTAACTGCAGTAGTCTCGACCATGCGTTCTGTTATTTCGTTAAACATTGATGGGTGAAAGTACTTGTGCGACGAAGAATTTACTTACAGTACAGTGTTTCAAAATAATAGTAAGGTTCTAAAATTCATAATAACGTGAAACATAATGCTTTCCTCATGTGTCACTAGAAAATGGTCATAAATACCTAAGCTGATAACTTAGTATTTTAAATATCTATGTAAGTTTAATATTTCTTCTTTGTTTATCTTTGTACATTGTATATTTTTTACGAATATCATTATTGCAAACTGATAGAAATGCAAAACATATAAAGGTTCAGAATTATAATATTAGTGGAAACCCTGATTGGGAGTATGCATCTTAAAATTTATTTATCTCATAATCACGAAGGAGGTTTCAGAAATCTTATTAATATTTTAATTAACTCAGATTCCAATGCGCTTTTAAAGAATATTTATGAACATTTAAATAAATAAGTATATATCTAGAGGAAAAAATATATATATCCAGTACACAATGACTTAAAATCAAGAACTCAACACTGTTGAGACAGTTGTTTAGGTCTACTGTGCTTGCTAAGGACCATCATTAATACATACATCTAATCTCGGATATTTCTTATCATTATGGTTTCTGTATATTTCATTGTTCAGTAGAAATAACCAATTTCGAATAATTTAGTAATAATAAATTGGTCAGAAAATCTACAGATTCAATGTGGAGAACGTAGAAAACAGCAGTTGATTATTTTTGCACTAATTAAGTATATTGATATAACCCCCAAGCTTTATAAACATTTTAAATTTAAGTGTTAATTTAAATGTTGTTTCCGTTCTATCATTTAATAATCCCTCCAAGGAAGACACTCTGATTTAAAATCTTAAGTTGATAGAAATATTATTTCTGTCAACGGCTCAAGGAAAAATTAGACCAAACGCTCATGTTTCCATGATCTGTGTAGATTTACAATCTAAAAAAAAATATACATACACCAATTGTGTCTAATGTATTACTACCGACGTTTCTAAATCAGTAACACAAGTTAAAATGATCACTTTTATTTCTATACCTCTTATTGGTATACAGTTTCCACAGGAACTATCCTAACCTTATTCACTGGATATACAATCGCTACTGCCGTAACTTATATGTAGTAAATAATCTCAAATCATACCTACATTAATTTCTTCGTAATCTAGTGAGTCTCATTTTAAAAAATACACATACTATTTACCTAACAACAGCTACATAACGACATGTGTACAATTTTATGTAACTTCCTGTCGATAATGCATTCAAACACTCTCCCGTTGTTACCTTAGAAAACCGCCCGCACTAAAAACAACATTATATACACAATTAGTATTTTTCCCATTACAACAATTAATCATGAACACAGTCTGAAATGTCAATCCCATTTGTCCTTCTTCTTCGGTATTTTCCACCAGGTCCTCAACTCATCAATCTGTGCCTGTAAGTTCTCTAGTTTATCGATTAGTATAACTAACATTATATCTTGATCAATAGGCCGTTTATGCGATGGACCACCCTCTTCCCAATTTCTAAGTATATCATCTGTATACTTGTTTTTTGATATCCTTTTTTCTGTGCATCTCGTCTTTCCTTACTTGATCCTAATGTTCTACGTAATGTCCTTTCGTTCCGGAAGCGATCATTCTGCTGGTAACCATGTTGTTGTTTGTACATTTCACTACTTGATGTTAAATTATTTTCAATTCTTATTTCTTCCTACGTCCTAAACTTTTCTGCATTTTCTAATTTTGGTTTGTGAATCTGTGAATGTTCCATGAAGCTATGTTCCTGCAAGTAAACTATTAAAACTTGCGTTTGTTCCTGCAGTATCTGAATTTAGAGTTTCCACCCAGATTTAATCAAGTCGTAGAATATTCGCAATGTTACTTAATTCTAGAGCTTCCTCTTCATCCAGATTTTACTATCATTATAACGGAATTGACTGTAGCTTGTGCTGGACGTTCGGATTCTGGTGACATAAAGGAATAATATTTGCATGTTACAAAAAAGATATGTTCGTCCACAACGTAGAAAAAATATTTCCCCAGGCTGGACAACGTCACCTTTCATGCTGCATGGCACAAAACCTACAATTAGTATTAGATTTAAATGACGATTTTACAGAAGATGATGTTGAACTATGATATGATGATACTGTGTCCTTATTTGAGCGAGATTTTGCAGATTGAATTGCATTTACTTCTTTATTTTCTGATGACTTATACAGCCGAAGTTGTTGTTCAGTACTTTCCATACCTAATGTAATCTCAGTTGCTTTGTTGGAAGTAAGATATTTTGTATTTAATAACTTTTCGCGAATTGCTTCGTTCGTAATGCCCAAAACAAATTGGTCCTTGAGGTTTTTTTCTAAACACAGGCATATTCCCAAAATTTTGACTACGTTTTCAAGTCCAGAACAAAAGCAGATATTGACTGGAACGGTTTCTTTTGCATGATGTGGAACTGGTACCTTTCCGAAATTATATTGACTTTTACCGCATTATATAGTGTCATCACGTTCTTAATATCCTCGTATGACTTAGCTGAGGATGAGTCTCAGATATTGCATAACTGATCTTATGCTTCAGTACTCATCACTGTAGATAACGTTGCAACATTTCGTTCTTTTGATATTTGCGCTGCTATGCACATCAACTCAAACCGTTCCAAAGAAGTTTGGAGGCGGTCAATTTCCACATTAATGATATGAAAGCTTGTAATGCTAGACATGGTTAAACAGAGCGTAAGCTTCAATGAACGACTGCGCGAATGTAGATTTATAATCTTAAAAAATTTACATAGACCAATTGTGTCTAATGTATTACTACCGACTTTTCTAAATCAGTAGCTCACTTAAGTAAAAATGATCACTTTTATTTCTATACCTCTTTTTTGTATATACTTATCACAGGAACTATCCAAATATTATTCACTGGATATACAATCGCTACTGCCCGTAACTGATGTGTATTAAGTAATCTCTAATCATACATACATTAATTAATTCGTATTCTAGCGATTCTCTTTCATTTTAAAGCAATACATAAACTATTAACCTAACAACAGTTACTTAACGGCATGTGTTCTATTTCATGTAACTTCCTCATCTCAACAATCTGCAAGTGATATGATCCGGGCCTTAATTAAGTGAAAATCAAATTGTACCATACTAGAACAGTAAACAATCAAATTATTTATGCGAGACGACTATTAACACTCTAGAATAAACACCATAGGGAAAGATTCAGAGCAAATCTCTTATATAAAATTGAAACGATATGCACTAAGTCTGGCATTGGTTTAGAGTATATTAGTGTTGGTCATGTTTAAAATTGTATCTCTAAATTAGATAAAATACTAGATTGCGGGTGATTTGAAAATGTAACTAAAGCGTAAGATTCACTTGAAAAGAAATATTTGTTTCCTAGTAAAGAAGAAGACTGGAATGAATAAAATACTTTGCAATAATAATGTGAATACAGAGATACTCAGTATGACGTAGAAATAATGTTAGCATTTAAATATAGAATTTGTCAATAACATTTTCTACTAAGCTTAGTAATAGGGTCTCTTAAGCTTATTTTCATAATTTATTTCATTTTATTTATTTGCCTGTCTAATGAGCTTAAAAAACACGACCAATTCTCATGTAAGTATAAAGGTTGTCAAACAAATACTAATAATGTTGCAAAGTCCCAGAGGTAGGATATATCGGGAATAGACACAAGAATATTTACAGCTTAATTAGGTAACATATACCAGGCCTGCACTCAGAAGTAAGTATTTCTTACCAACTCTTCATTTAATAATTATCTTGTATGTTCTTTAATAGTAAAATAGCACTTCTCAGTAAGCAGTAGAAAAATGATCGATCTGACTCATATGAGAACAACTAAGGAGTGCGTGGGAAATCGAACACCTTGAACCGTCCACCCACGGTCTTTTACGAACTCCATTTCAGGGGTGTATTTGTTCCCTTTTATGAGCATTTTTAGGGGGTGTCCTCGTTCTCTTTTATGAGTAAATTTTAAGGGGTGGACTAGTTCCCTTTTTCCACCCCTTATTTTACCATAGCAGAGAATACCGAGCACATAGCAGAGCAGATAATACATAAGACTACGTAACATAGCACGGATGTATTCGTTTCCTTTTATGAGCATTTTTAGGGGTGTATTCGTTCTCTTTTATGATCACTTTTTCAACCCGTATTTGAACATTTTACCATAGCAGAGAATACATGGAGACTACCAACACATAGGAGAGCAGATAATACATAAGACTACGTAACATAGCAGGAATGTATTCGTTTCCAACCCATATTTTAACAAAGCAGAAATCGAATACCCTGAATCGTCCAGCCATGGTCTTTTACGACCTCCAGTTTAGGGGGTGTACTCGTTTCCCTTTATGAGCATTCTTAGGTGGTGTACTCGTTCACTAATTTAAAATAACAGAAATAGCAAAGAATACCAACATAATAGCGGGATGTACAAACCTTTAATTAAAATAGCAAAATTACATAAGACTATGTAACATGTACTCGTTCCAACACTATTTTGACATTACAGAAATAACAGACAATGAGCACATTATAGCAAAGATTACAATCGAACACCCTGAACCGTCCACCCACGGTCTTTTACAAACTCCATTTTAGGGGTGGACATAGCAGTAGCACAGAACACCCCGAAAACTCATTCTCTTCTATGACCCCATTTTTGGGGTATATTCGTTCTCTTTTGTGAGCACCTTTTTCAACTCCTACTTTAACATAGCAAAAATTACATAAGAAACGTTACAATCATTTTTAACAACAGAGCTGATAAAAGAGTATGGCCTATTTTGCAAACATAGTAGAGCTAACTTATTTTTCCACCCCATTTTAACAGCAAAAAATTACGTAAGACAATGAACACAGAGACTACGAACGCATATTTTAACAGCACACCTATGTAACATAGCAAAGACTATAAACACATCTATGGCATACCGCAATCTTTATATAACATAGTAGATATTACACAAGGAAGACTACATAGCATTAAACTATGAGCTCATTTTCCTACCCTAGCAGAGATTTGACCAGGTATAGTAAACACTTTTATGACACTTTTTTAGGTATGTACTCGTTCCCTTTTATGAGCCCTACTTCAACATAGCAGAAATCACTTAAGGCAATGAAGATATTTCTCAACCCCTATTGAGGACAGCAGAAGCAGACCTGATAAAAGAGTATCATCTATTTTTAACCATTATTTAACACAGCAGAGATTACATAAGACTACGAAAATATATTACACGCCCCTATTTAATACAGCAGAGAATACGTATATCCGTTCCATTTTATCATTCCCTATAAAACATAGCAGAAGTTACACAAGCGTTCATCAGGTACTACATGTTCCAAAATTAGTGGCCATCGAGGTCAATGTTCAAAATACTTAAAAGCTAATAACTCGAAAACGGAGTCACATATTGAGGCGTTGTTTCCATATTTAATAATAGGTCATCAACTACTACATGATCAGAGGTAGTGATTAGCGAGGTCAAAGGTGAAATATTAAATCCTTAATAACTTTATACAAAGCCTTGGATAAATTTGTGTGACCTATTCAGTTTTGTACCAAGTAGAGAGAAGTGAAAAATGAATAAATACCACTATCTTACTTACTTTTGTATTGACGAGAAAGAAAGCAAAGATATGCCATTTTAACTAGCTGAAAATTTTAAATCATCTTGTACTATTTAAACAAAGGAAAGGATAAATTTGAATGACATATTCGATTTTGTACCAATGAGAAATGCCATTTTTTCTAGCTCAGAGTTTTATTTCATTTTGTACTAGTCAAGTAAACGAAAGAATATGTTTGTACTAACCTAAAAAGCGAATAAAGCCCATTTTAACTAACTCAAAATCTTATATCACTTTTTACTGGTGCTAACCAGAAAAAAACGAAGAATGACCATTTTAACTAACTCAGACTTTTATACGATTTTGTACTACTCCAATAAACGAAGGAATAAATTTGTACTAACCAGAAAAGCGAAGAAGGAACATTTTAAATAACTCAGACCTTTGTACCATTTTCTACTACTCCAATAAACGAAGGAACAGAGTATTTAGTTTTGTATCAAGCAGAAAAAAAGAAGTGAAGCATGAACAAAATGTAGGTGTTTATTTTCTTTTGTATCAACTCGAAAAGAGAAGAAGAGCTAATTTAACTAGCTTAGAATTTTATATCATTATGTACTGTTTAAACAAACGAAAATTGAAAATTTTAACTAGCTCAGAACTTATGTAACTTTAGTACTACGGAAATAAAAACTAAGAACAAACTTCAATGTTCTATTTTTGTATCAATCAGAAAAAAACGAAGAAGGACCATTTTAACAAGTTCATATTTTCTGTAACTTTTCGTGCTATTCAAGTGAATGAAAGAATAATTTCGATTTTCTACTTTTATACCAACGAGAAAAAATGAACTTCCAATTTAACTATCTGAATATTTTATATCATCTTGTACTATTTAAATATACGAAAGAATAAATTTAATTGACCTATTCAATTTTGTAGCAATGAGAAATGCCATTTTAACTCGCTAATAATTTTATACCTTTCATACAATTTAAAAAACGGGGAGATAAATTTGAGTGGTATATTTAGTTTTGTACCAACCCGAAAAGGCGAATAAAGACTATTTTTTATTTTTTTACTACTCAAATAAACAATGGAGTGTTTAGTTTTGTACCACCGAGAAAAAACAAAGAAATACCATCTAAAAAAACTAATATTGTACCATTTTGGAGTATTCAAATAAACAAAGGAATAAATTTGACTGACTTACAATTTATGTCAACTCTAAAAAGGACTATTTTAAGTAACTCAAAATTTTATATAATTTTGAACTACTCAATTAAACGAAGTAATGCCTTTGACTGAGCTACTTAATATTTGTAACAACCAGAGAAAAACCAAAGCAGGATCATCCCAACTAGCTGATTATTTTATACCATTTTCTATTTTTTCAATAAACAAAGGAATAAATTTATATTAACCGGAAAAAAGCAAAAATGGACCATTTTAACCAGCTCCTAATTTTATATCATTCTAAACTAGTCTAATAAACGAAGGCATAAATATGAGTGAGCTAATTAATTTTGTAGCAACCAGAGAAAAAACCGAAGAAGGACCATTTTAACGAGCTGAGCATTTTATACCATTTTGAACTACTCAAATAAACGAAAAAACAAAATTGTACTAACCAGAAAAAGCGAAGAAGGCCCATTTTAACGAACTGAGAATTTCTGTACCTTTTTGAACTATTTAAACAAACGATGGGATAAATTTGAGTGGCCAGAATTTTGTACTAACCAGAAAAATCGAAGAAGGTCCAATTTAGCTAACTCAGAATTGATGTATCTTTGTACTAGCCCAATGAACGAAAGAACAAATTTGAGTCTTCTACTTTTTATACCAAACAAAGAAGAACCATTTTAGCTAGCTGAGTATTTTATACCATTTTGTACTACTCAAATAAACGAAAGAATAGAATTCTGATAACCAGAAAAAGCGAAAAAAGGCCATTTTAACTAGCTCAGAATTTATATACGGTTTATTTAGGTGTCCTACTTTTGTACCAGCGTGAAATGACATTTTAACCAGATCAGAATTTCTGTACTTTTGTGCCATTCAAACAAACGAAAAACTAAACTAATTTTCAAACAACCAGAAAAAAGTGAAGAATGAATAAAATTTGAGTGGGCTATTTCCTTTTGTACCAACGGAAAAAAGTGAAATACCATTGAAATACTATTGAAGTACTATTGTAGTATTGAAATAAACGAAGGAATAAATTTGATCGACATTTTTAATTTTGTACCAAGCAGAGAAAAAGTAAAGAAGGTTCATTTTAAGGAGCTCAGCATTTCAGGATCATTTTTAGGTATTCAAATAAACGAAGGAATTTTTGTGGACTATTCAATTTTTTACCAACCAGGAAGAAGACCAAAGTATGTCCATTTTAAATAACTCAGAATTTTATATAATTTTGTACTATAACAATAAACGAGGGAATAATTTGGGCGGTCTCTTTAGTTCAGATGCTAGATTTTGTATATTTTTGTGTCACCCAGAAAAAGAGCCATATTAAAGTTTTTCAGTCCAATTTTTGTACAAGGAGGAGAGTCATATTACTATGTTTCTGCAACTTTTGTAGACCATTCAAAATAAACGACGAAGGGCCAATTTTTAAATTCGAATATCTTGTACCAACAGAAAAATATCCTGTTTTAAATAAGTCGCATTGCTAAATAAATTTTAATTGTGTCTACCGTCATTGCCTGGCACACAGTTATATCGTTAATGGACGTGCGCTTAGCAAATTAAGTCCAAAGTTTCCCGGCCACCAACTAAATATTTGAACGTAAGATTTAACGCATATGAGCTGCCATTGGTTACAGAAGTAAAATTATTCAAGTAGAATAGAGTAACGTCAAATATTCTATTTTAACTTCAGTTTGTAGAACATAACAGCGTTACTAAGAGATGGAGACGTACTAAAGAAAACTAGTGAAGCACAACGAACCATGTCGACAAAATAGAAAATAGAAGAAACAGCATGCTTATTCATTTTGGTTGACCCTAGTGATTGAGGAAAAGGGAGAAGGAAAACCAGACAAAGAAGAGATCATATCAAAGTAAAAATCAGCTCATCAAGGAAGAGAAAAGTTTTCAAAGTTCCTTGTTGTTGCCCACCATCTATAAAAATTGCTGAATTATTAGCTGAGGACAGTTTTATTCAACTCTTAAAACTAAGATTCTTTGTGTTGCTGTAGATATTTAAGCTTCTCAATATTAATACTCTTTAAAAAGGTAAACAAGTAACGTTAGTAATGCGTTACCTAAAATTTGTATTGTTAGTATAGCGAGAGTCGTAAGATATAGTCAATTGAGCGCAAATATGTTTTTGTATAACATAGGGTACCTTACTAGTGTGGAAGAAAAACAGGAGTTAACATTATTTTTTACCCCTTTGCTTTAGAGTATTTCATTAGGCATTGTTTTACATGACGGCATAGACAATTAAAATTTATTTAGCAATGTGACTTATTTAAAACGGAATATTTTTTTCTGTTGGTAAAAGATATTCGATTTTGAAAATGAGCCCTTCTTCGTTTATTTTCAATGGTATAAAAAAGTGCAAAAACATAGTAATATGGCTCTACTCCTTGTACAAAAAATGGACTGGAAAATTTTCTGTGGGTGACAAGAAAATATACGAAATAGTGCAAAATCTAACACCACAACTAAGTAGGCCATTCAAATTTGTTCCTTCGTTTATTTGAGTAGCACATAGTATTTCAATAGTACTTCACTTTTTTCAGTTGGTACAAAAGAAAATTGTCCACTCAAATTTCATTCATTCTTCACTTTTTTCTGGTTGGTATAAACTTAAACACTCCATCTAAATTTAGTTTTTCGTTTGTTTGAATGGCACAAAAGTACAGAAATTCTGAGCTAGTTAAAATGTCATTTCACGCTGGTACAAAGAGTGGGACACCTAAACAAAACGTATATAAATTCTGAGCTATGTAAAATGTCTTTTTTCGCTTTTTCTGGTTAGTACAATTTTATTCTTTCGTTTATTTGAGTAGTACAAAATGGTATAAAATACCCAGCTAGTTAAAATGATCCTTTTTCGTTTTTTTGTTTATTTGAATACTACTGAGCTGCTTAAAATGGCATCTCACGCTGGTACAAAAAGTAGGACACCTAAACAAAACGTGTATAAATTCTGAGCTAGTTAAAATGGTCCTTTTTCGCTTTTCCTGGTTATTACAATCTTATTCTTTCCTTTATTTGAGTAGTACAAAATGGTATAACATACTCAGCTAGCTAAAATGGTTCTTCTTTGTTTTGGTGTAAAAAGTAGAACACCCAAATTATTTCTTTCGTACAAAGGTACATAAGTTCTGAGCTAGTTAAATTGGACCTTCTCCGATTTTTCTGGTTAGTACAAAAAACAGGCCACTCAGATTTATCCCATCGTTTGTATAAATAGTACAAAAAGTACAGAAATTCTCAGTTCGTTAAAATGGGCCTTCTTCGCTTTTTCTGGTTAGTACAATTTTGTTTTTTCGTTTATTTGAGTAGTACAAAATGGTATAAAATACTCAGCTCGTTAAAATGATCCTTCTTCGGTTTTTTCTCTGGTTGCTACAAAATTAATTAGCTCACTCATATTTATGCCTTCGTTTATTAGACTAGTTTAAAATGATATAAAATTGGGAGCTGGTTAAAATGGTCCATTTTTGCTTTTTCCGGTTAATATAAATTTATTCCTTTGTTTGTGGAAATAATAAAAAACGGTATAAAATAATCAGCTAGTTAAGATATTCCTGCTTCGGTTTTTCTCTGGTTGTTACCAAAATTAAGTAGCTCAGTCAAATGCATTACCTTGTTTAATTGAGTAGATCAAATTGATATAAAATTTTGAGTTAGTTACAATGGTCCTTTCTAGAGTGGACACAATTTATAAGTGACTCAATTTTATTCATTTGTTTATTTGAATACTCCAAAATGGTACAATATTAGTTTTTTAAAATGGTATTTCTTTGTTTTTCTCAGTGGTACAAAACTAAATACTCCGTTGTTTATTTGAGTAGTAAAATTATATAAAATAGTCATTCTTCGCCTTTTTTTAGATTGGTACAAAACTAAATAAACCACTCAAATTTGTTCCTCCGTTTGTTTAAATTATATCAAATTTATAAAATTCTGAGCCACTTAAAATGGCAGTTCTCATTGGTACAAAATTGAATAGGTCACTTACATTTATTCTTTTGTATATTTAAATAGTACAAGATGATATAAAATATTCAGATAGTTAAATTGGAAATTCATTCTTTCTCGTTGGTATAAAAAGTAGTACATCGAAATCATTCTTTCATTCACTTGAATAGCATGAAAAGATACAGAAATTATGAACTTGTTAAAATGGTCCTTCTTCGTTTTTTTCTGATTGATACAAAAATAGAACATTGAAAATTGTTCTTAGGGTTTATTTCAGTAGTTCAAAAGTTACATAAATTCTGTGCTACTTAAAATGTTCAATTTTCGTTTGTTTAAACAGTACATAATGATATAAAAATTGTAAGCTAGTTAAAGTAGCTCTTCTTCTTTTCAAGTTGATACAAAAGAAAATAAACACCTACTTTTTATTCATATTTCACTTCTTTTTTTCTGGTTGAAACAAAACTAAATACTCTATTCCTTTGTTGGCACAAAAGAAAATAATCCACCTGAATTTTATTCATTCTTCACTTCTTTTTTTCTGGTTGGTACAAAACTAAATACTCTATTCCTTTGTTAATTGGAGTAGTAGAAAATAGTATAAAGGTCTGAGTTAGTTAAAATGTTGCTTCTTCGCTTTTTCCGGTTAGTACAAATTTATTCCTTCGTTTATTGGAGTAGTACAAAATGGAATATAACTCTGAGTTAGTTAGAATGGTCCTTCTTTGTTTTTTTCTGGTTAGCACCAGTACAAAATGATATAAATTACTGAGATAGTTAAAATGTGCTTTATTCGCTTTTTTAGGTTAGTGAAAATATATTCTTTCTTTTATTTCAGTAGTACAAAATGATATAAAACTCTGAGCTAGATAAAATGGCATTTCTCGTTGGTACAAAATTGAATATGTCGATGAATTAACCAGAAACATAATTACTGTTTTCTAATTCAAGAACAATTTTGGGCGTGTAATAACACAAGCCTGTTTGAATAATTTTGTTATTGTGGAAACCATGTGATAGTAATTTTAAGTTCATCATGGTTAAGTTACGTGACTTCAAACAATTGCAGAGTCGTGACTTCATCACATATTCAAGAATTGTTTGAAAACAGAAAGAATGGATAATGGGTGATCATTCCTTAATCATGTATCCTGCCTTTTTTTTATGGAGAGGAATTACTTTTCCCATTTTTAACATTGATTGAAAATATCCTTTCTCAAGAGACAGGTTTGCTAAATAACAGAGATGATTTCCTATGAAAGGAAAACAAAATCCAGAATTAGAAATCCTACTCAATAGCTTCCAAAGTCTTCTACTGTCGCTGGAACTAAAAGGAAAGTATGTGAATATTGGAATTTTCAGCGATTCAACATGACTCGCTTTTATGGGGTTAGGTAACTGTACAATATCTAGAAAATAATTATTGAAGATATTTGGAATCCATTTAGGGTTTTTAATAATTTCGTCCCCAAATTTAACGTACTCAAAATCTCTCTTTTCGTTGGTTGTTCCACTATTTAAGGTTTTACACATAGTTCTACTTTAATAGTAGAATTAATTTTAACTTTATTAGAAGAACTGTGTATAGTTGAGCTACATTTATCTTTTCAAGCTACATTTATATTTTATGATTTATAATGTATACACAAAAAACTTTGCTGTAATAAAGGGTTATTGTTGTACTCAATATTTAATTTTGACTCTAGAAATGAAAACAAACATACTGATTATCAGAATTAATACCGTATCTTTTAGACCATATTGCAAATTATAATATTGATATTAATAACATAAAGAAAATGAGCACTGTTTCTAAGATTGTAACATCTACAAAGATTAAGTACCACGCAAATACATTAATTATAAGATACCTGAATGTTTAAAGACATTTATAATTTATAGCATGCACACTTCTCCATAACATAATAGCTCGTCTCATATTTATAGAAGGAGAAGTCATAAGAAAAAATGATTAGTGAAGTGTTCCCAACACACCTTGCTATTTGCTGGTACTATCACGAAAGGCACTCGTTAGCAGATGTTACGTTAAAAGTAGAGGTGGTGATGCGTATAAAATTTAATTTTTAACACTGCGGACGTTCGTTAGAAAACTGATGTCTACTGCGTAAGAATTTCTAGAATATTGGATTCTAATCAGGTTGTTCTATATTCAATAACATAGAACAGTGGGTATAAAAGGGTTTCACAAGTGAATTCTCAAATAACTTATCACTTTATGATAAGATTGGAGCGCTCAGTCGATCATTTTCGCACATAATGCCAAAACACTGGTTTGTGATCTGTTCTGACTCTTATTCTAATATTATATATTTCAGAAGCCTCCTCCTCCTTAGTATTACAGCAGCAACTCATTATTGCAGTTTTAAAACATAATAATAATAATAATAATAATAATAATAATAATAATAATAATAATAATAATAATAATAATAATAATAATAATAATAATAATAATAAAATAGATAAAAACACGAAGGGACAAACAACGTTCGAATAGACTCAAAATGAAATGAAAAACAGTCCAGAAATATGATATGATGTAGGATTAATTTCTAAAAGATTGAGAAGAGGACTATGGTAAACACATTTCTTTTAAGACTAGTCCTTCTAGAATCAAATAAACAACACAGTGCGATTATAAATGGAGTACTAGTAGTAACATAAATAACTAATAGATTTTTCAGAAGTCTGTTATACATGTAAAATTAAAATTTTGAAGTTGCAGCGCTCCCGTCTCATCCAAAGAATCCTGTTATAGCATATATGCAACTGTTTCTTCAGATCGTCGACGATAACGTGGAAACTTTGCAACGGATTTTTTTTTTAAAGTTTTATAGCAATTCTATATCGCCACCTCGTCCAGAAAATCGCGTAAAAATTGCTGATTGCGGTACTGTGGAAAGTAAGAGTGGTACCGATTGAGTTCTAAATTCACCTCGCACGGAAGAGATTAAACAATGTCTTGAGATACACGTATGAGGAATTAGATGAATTATTTAAACTCGAAGAACAAAGAAGAAATTACAACTTTCTTCACCTAATCCAGACGAATGAATATATAGAACTGATCTTACTAGATACTGCCTTTATCAAAGTAAAATTTTAAGTTAACGCTGAAATACAATAAATATTAGATAATTAATAACAAAGCAATTTATAATTAACCATTGAAACATAATAAGAAGTTAACATTTTCTAGAGAAAGTGAGATTACAGTGAAGTTAGCGAGCTCCTTCTTGGCCAAGGTCCGTCGACCCTACTGTTCCTTTCCTCTTTTAAGGTCGCGTCATAACTACCCTTCTTTGAAAACCGGAGATGCAGTAAAATTGTGACGTCACGGCGGGAGCAGAAACAGCTTTCGCCCAAAGTCCTTGTCATTCACCCTGGCTTGTTTCTTTGATTTTTGCAGAAAAGTGAGTGATTCTTGCTTTCCTGTATTAAGAAAACATTAATTACTGTAGTGCTCGTGTTAGCCTATAAGCATGTCGAATTGTACACTAAGTACTTGTCACAATTATAGTAGAAATACTACGGGTTTCAAAGTTATTTATCATGTATTTCCCTCGGATCCTTTGCGGAAAGTTAGGCAAAAGAAATGCTGTCGGAAAGACATCTTTCAAGTTGAAAACGCCAGCGTCTATTCCGATAATTTTATTCCCGAAGCTTATGGACATAATTTAAAATGTGGGCTTCTAAATATTCTACCCAAGAAAAAGTTTAAAAAAGATGTGCCTTCACTAAACTTACCATTACCATACGGAACCGTGTTGATGTAAATAATGAAAGAATTAAATGTACGGAAATTAGGTGTTTAAAGAAAACAAATCAGACATTGGGGTGCAGCCAGATGAAATAACTATTGTGACTGAAACAAAAAATAACTCTTTGTTTATGTTATTTTCCGTTCTGGGAGAGTGAGGGGCATAAACCAAAAGAAGAGCTTTCCTTTTTGCGTAAAGAGAACGAAAAACTGAAGTCTAACAGTATGTACAAAGCCAAAATAATATGTTCACAAACGAAGTTAAAAGAATTGGAAAGCAAATATAATAAAGAATTAATTTCACAGGCCTGTTCTAAAATATAATATAGTGATCGTTCCAATAAAGTGGTTAATAACCGGGTGATGACATATTACGAAAACGTTTTACACTAGGCCAAGTATATATGCTAATAAATGGCAAGAAAAACTAAGATGGATTGATTAAGATATCACTCGTGCATTAACACAACGCGCCTCATTGATAAATTATACAATCATCTGCGATAACAAGTTCGAATCCCCGTACACAATGTGTCAACATTTCGACGTTGTATGTTAAAATTCACCCCCCCCCCCCCCCCCCCCCCCCAGTTTTTTTTCTGGTATTCTTACCCCAGTTTTGAAAATTTTGACTTAGCAAGGGCGCTACTTAAAGCGTGTGGAAAAATGTTCAATGTTTATATTTTGATGAATTGAATGTTAATAGGCGCGTATGCTATAACCAAGAGGTTATTTATTTTTAGAATCACACAGAAATGTCCAGGTGGCAATGATTCGAGGCTTAATAGATGTGTGGAAACAGCCAGTGCATTATGATTTCGATAAGACTATGAAAAGTAAAAAATTACTCTTCGAAATCATATCGAAAGTTGAAGTCTCAGGATTCAAGATAGTTGCGATTCTTTCGAAGTTCAATGGTGGCAATATGAGGCTATGTGGTGGTCTCGTTTCACCTTCTTCCAGGTGGATGGAAGCAATAAAATAGTATAAAGTTATATTTCAAACATTTCACAAAAAACTGTGAATCGAAGAAAAGAAAAAGAATGTGATTGGCCGACCTTTTTATATCCTAAAAAAGACAATTCGCTCTTGAAACTATTCGACAAGGCTAAGACATACTTCAGAATTCGGTTTTTGAATAGAAAAACACAGGAACTCCGCAGGAGGAATGTTCTTTAAGATAGTGGATGCAAAGCTATTCTTCAAGTGCTACTCAATGCTATAGTGAGTTTCATATTGTATCTGTATGTAGTCTTTATTTTTATTGCATTTAAAAATTTGTTTTCCTTTGCAAATCGCTACGGCGGAATATAGGCTTAGCACATGATATTTGTCCCTGCTTCACCGCGGTGACGTCACACTACAGCTGGAGAAAGTGGCTACGCAGAAACAGGGAGTTATGAAGGAACCTCTAAAAGCGCGGAACAGTAGGGTCGACGGACCTTGCTTCTTGGCCAAGTGGTTAGCGCACGCGCCTTTGGCATGGAAGATCCGGATTAGACTCCCAATGGAAACTCAAGTGGTTCTGATTCCACATTAATCACTACGTCCAGTCTTATATAGGCTCGCTGCTGAGAAGATACATTAAACTCAAAATCAAGTCAATTCAACTCATTGAAGTTCGTAGAAGTAATTTAGAAATAAAACTTAGGTATGTGGTTTTCTTGTTTTACAAAGCTATAGACCAATATCATTCATGATTGGGTTGAAATTTGAGCCAGTTCGACTTATTTCCTGAATGTACTGGTGTCAGGTTAAGTTAGTAATATTTTTTCGGTAATGTTCAATATGTTCAAATTATGTTAAATCAGTATACTGTTATTGCGTTTATTCATGCATTTTATAATTTAGCTTTATTTTCGGATAATCATTCTTTGGCAATTCCATAATGTTAAAAATACTGCTCTCTAATGTTATGCGAACGGAAAACTGTTAGTTCGATAAATTACTATAGTTGTGGCACAAAATACAGCTATCATTAGATAATAATATATCGTGTACTCACACATCCTTTTACATACAACTAGTTCGGGCATCCATATATCAAGCAAGTGTGTAATTTAAATAAAATTTCCCTTTTTTATACTGATTATCTAATTGAATTATTTGCCATATGCAATAATCTCAAATGTGTATTCACTTTATATATACATTAACTACTAATGCAAAGTGTGATTATAAAAGCAGTACAGCATTTAATTACATGATGTAAATAGAGACGTACTTATCCTGTTATTATACTCAGTTGCACGTAACTAAGAAAGAGGTTTAAAGTAAAGGCTTACAAATAACTACATAGGACATGATCATCATTAACACAATAACAAATTAAATTTTGTCATGCCGCAGTAGGTGATTAGCGTGTTTGAAGTGAGTTTTGTTATTTTATTTTCTCTTGTGCTGTATTGTCATATGGAATAAGCAGAATGCGAATAAAACATAACGGTACTAAATTGTGTTAAATTCCCACATAGAAATAAGAGACTGAAATTTTTGATTATTGGAAACAACTTTCGAATTACTAGTTTTACATTTTAGATGTAGTTATTGGCATGGCTATACAACAGCATAGGGAAAGGGAAAAACAAGCACAGTTTCCCGGAAACGTGAAGTAGCCCAACGTGTTAAACATCTTCATAATTAAGAAAATTTTCGAGAAACCAAAATTAATGTGTATTCACTATAGGTATACATTAACTCTATGGCTACTAATGCAAAGTGTGATTATAAAAGCAGTACAGCATTTAATTACATGATGTAAATAGACACGTACTTATCCTGTTATTATACTCAGTTTGCACGGTAACTAAGAAAGAGGTTTAAAGTAAAGGCTTACAAATAACTACAGAAAAATTAATGTTACCTTCAAAACAACACTAATTACTACTTTTTCTAAAGCATTTTACTAAATTATTTATATAAGCACACTAAGGCCTATAAGTATCAAATTATATTATATATTTGATGGACGCCAATTTCGTTTTAAAGTCTTTTCTTGCTGTATAACCACAATTGTGATTTTGTAATATTAATGCCACAGCCATCAGCTATGTTGGCTATTGCACTACAAATTGTTAAACAGTAAAATATTGTATCAAAGAAAATTGATTTTCACTATTATTGTCTTGGTCATAACCGAAGTTGCAAGCCAAAATGGCAAAAGACACATAGTCTGAAATCGCCCGTCGTAAACACTTTGCTCTAAAGCAATAATACCGTGAACATTATTTGTTGGAGTTAAAATGTAATTGAATGTTAAATACCAATGCTACATATACATGAATTTCCCAGTATATACTTCTATAGTAGTTCCGACTCTCTTACACTTAACAGCAGTAGGGTTGTTACGTTTAAAAAGATAAGTAACTGTTAGTCTCATATCTCCAAAAGAAACCATAGACTAGATGAATTAGAGTAAGTGTAGTTAAATAAACGTAGTATGTATTTAAATATTATTCATATTGTTAATTTAGTGTTGTATTCCATAAAGTGGTTTTATTCCACATGTATTAATAATGTATATACAATCTTCACATAATTTAAAGTAATTGAGATTTTGAAAGTATCTAATGATACATTCATTGTCATGTAATTAACTAACATTAGATTGAAAGCAACAGACATAAGTATCGTATCACATATCTTCAGCTTAAACTTCTTTCATGGCTTTGATCCATGTACTTTTCGAGGTAACATCCTAAGAGAACAACAGTTTTCGGAGTAAGCCCATTACATTGCTCATGGGATGTATTTGTTTAGTATGTAATACTTCATTTAATCTTTAATATATTTATATAATCTTTAATTTTTAATAGTAATAGTTATATATATATATACTTGTATATAAAATAAAACTTTTTTATACGTTGAAAATATCCTTCTTTGTTGCTGAAGAGACAAGACATGAAATCATAATTGCTTGCTACATGTTTAATCTGAGCTTGTACAACCTAAATAGATTACACATAGTGGTGTGTTACTAAATGCTATTTATAACATTTTTCAGAAATATTGTGCCTATACAATATAATACGTCTCTGTGCAAAAAAAAAAAAAAAAAATATATATATTAAGACAATAAAATTTATTTATTGTAGCTTTGGTACCATTCCAAGTGGTTTCCATGTCGGTCAGTTGATTACTATAGAATACTGAAATTTAGTTAGAACGTAGTTTTTAAATTATCAAATTAAAATTTTTCAAATGTTTGATGTTGTGTGGCAACGCAGAAAATGGACTTAAACCCCCATGATGAACGCTTTATCTAATCATATCTGTATTCTCCTGTCCCTCGCCCCCATTAACAAAATATGTCTTCAATGCTTTAACAAATATTTCTCTAAGTGGCGAATAAAATCGATATTACCAGATTATAGTGCAGATTTTCATTTTTACAGACATTTACATTATTATTTTGTTTTAAAGAAATAATTGCAGAGATTTATTTACCCAATTTCCTGACTTTGTTTTCTAATTTCATGAATTTGACATTAATAATATTTCTTCTTCGCCAATTGACACTTAGTAATTATAAGATAATTCATATATTTCTCTATACGGATATGTAATATACGTACTCAGTCTAAAATCGCTATTTATATTCCTTGGTGCAGATCCTGAACTAGTTATCAATTTATGTAAAAATTCCGACTTTGTAGAAAACCGATTGTACGAAATGCCATTAAATTGTTTTTTAGTGCAAATCCAAGGAGATTTTGCAATAACTGTACACAAAGAAGAAATGATGGGCAAATAAACAAATTACCAATAAATATCTCGTGATATAACAAAGTCCTTTTACTACTATTAATTGACGAAATATGGATTCTTTGCATTCTCTTTTTCTCTTAATGAAGAAGTGGATTACGTTGGAGATCGTGGAAAACCTTTGATTTGGAAACTATAAGTTTAATATTAAAGACGAGAGTAATACATCTAAACTTTACGCTTGCAATGGAGAGGTAAGGTCGAATTTGAAACGTTTCCTTTACGCACAGAAGAAAGAAAGAATTTTCTTGATTTCTTTCTTTTTTGACCCAACGGGGTCAAATTGAAATCGGAAGTACATAGAGCTCCACATCCTCAAGTTCTTTCTATGGTGGAAACATAATAAAGTTGTATGGTACTCGACTCCATATACATATTTTGTTTTAATTCAAATTGACATGATGCCATGAATGGGGTAACAAATATCGTTTAACGTATACTAAGTACTATATGGTAATATTACAAACTGGATGTAATAATATTTGGTCTAGGAATTAATTCGTGCGGTTGGTACGCACACATTGAAGCTGTAGTACAAACACAAAATACATAAATACCTTAAGAAAAATATTGTCCATCGCTAGCCACCACCTTCGCCCATCTGTCAGGCAATGTACGGATTCCGTGGCGAAAGAAGTCCTCATCCTTGGAAGCGATCCAGTCAGAGACCCATGTTTCGATATCTTCTGAAGAAGTAAACCGCTGTCCAATCAAATCGTTGCTCATGCAATCGAACAAGTAGTAGTCCGAAGGAGCAACGTCTGGTGAATACGGCGGGGGGGTAAACTTCCCATCCGACATTTTCTAAATAGGTTTTGACCGGTTTTGCGACATGTGGGCGAGCGTTATCATGTTGAACAATAAGTTTATCATGTCTGTTCTCCCATTCTGGTCGTGTTCTGGCCAGAGCTTGCTTCAAACGCATTACTTGTCGTCGATAACGTTCTCCATTCATAGTTTCACCCGGTTGCAGCAGCTCATAATACACCACACCTTTCATATCCCACCATATGCACAGCATAACCTTTGCACAGTGAATATCTCGTTTTGGTTGTGATGGACCTGGTTCACCTGGTTTCACCCAGGCCTTTTTTCGTTTAGGGTTCTCGTAATGGATCCACTTCTCATCACCCGTAATAATTCGATGCAGAAACCCCTTTCTGCTCTGTCGTTGAAGCAGCAATTCGCAAATGGTTTTTCGTCTTTCAACGTCTCTGTCTTTCAATTCATGTGGAACCCAATGTGACATCTTTTGAATCATTCCCATGGCTTTCAAGCGTTTGGAGACTGTTGTTTGATCAACGCCTAATGCTGCTGCAAGTTGTTCCTGCGTTTGACACGAATCCTGCTCGAGCAATGCTGTCAATTCTTCGTCTTGAAATTTTTTTGGCTGTCCAGCTCGCTCTTGGTCTGCCAAGCCGAAATCACCACTTCTAAACCGTGCAAACCACTTCTGACACGTTCGCTCAGCTAGAGCATGGTCACCATACACTTCCACCAAAATACGATGACTTTCAGTCGCACTTTTCTGCATGTTAAAGTAATGCAGCAGGACACCCCGCAAAAACACTTTATCAGGCACAAATTGCGCCATGTTCACTTAACTACAAACTGGTGTTGTTGACGCTTTAATCCACTGCCCTATACTACGAACGATACGCGATGACAGGGGTTTGCAACACATGTGTGGATACACGGAACTGTGGGACGCTCCGTTCGTTGCGCCATCTGTTGTCCACCCGCACGAATTAATTCCTAGACGAAATAATAATAATAATAATAATAATAACATCAAGTTCGTAACATTACCATATGATACTTGATTTATGTTAAACAGCATTCATACTACTATTACGACTACTACTGCTAATAATAATAATAATAATAGTAATAATAATAAAAGTAATGGTAATAATAATAATAATTTGAACTACGTTCTAGTAGTGATGAAGGAGTTTCTACGGCTGAGAGTGATTTAGGGAACACTATAATTGCGGATTTAATGCTTAGAAAACTTTATGGATCGATGTAAAAAGTTATTTGCACTAAGGAAGAATCAAGATAGGATATATGGAAGAGGTATTATGCCTGTGCGACTTCTAAGTTTCAGATAGGATATAAAGTGGTCAATCATCCCCCGTGTAGGGCATACACTACTATAGTATAGAGAAAGAATACCTGAAAAACTTCAAAATAAAAATAAATAAAATCATCCAATTGGATTCGAACTAGGATACAAATATTGAATCCCACGGAACGTAACAAGACCCATGATTATAAAAACAATACAATGTTTTCGTCCTGTTATACTGATAGATAGCGAACTTCTCAACACATTTCCTTTTTATTAACGAACCTTATGATTGAAAAGCGGAAATGATGACGGCACCTTGGAGCTTCATACAGGATCCACTTCTCATAACATGTCAACACCCTGCTCAGAAATGGCTCCTTTCTCTTACCAGAGACCAAAGAAACACAGGTGTTCGCTCTCGTTGCCTTCTGGTCCGAAGTCAAATCATGTAGGGCCCATCGACCAAACTAGTAGTACTTCCCATTTGACGAAGTTGCTGCCGAATGGTTTTCTAATCATACTGAATGGTAGTCCCACTTCCTGACATGTCTGTCTTCAGCTCGCCACAACCGTTGCCTGAAGATCCTCATTTTGTACATGTATTGATCTTCAGGCACATATTGAGTCTTCGAGTATTTTGTAAGCGTCTTTAAACTTGTTAAACCACAGCTCCACTGTCCGAGTAGTTACGTCACCCTCACCAAAGGCCTGGGATATATAGCGCCCCGCTCCTTCGGCATCTGACCCCAGATTGAACTCGTACAGCATACACGTCCGAATGACTCTCTATGGAGGTAATATGTTCACTTTGTCCTTACGCGCGTTAATGGTATAAGTGAACTGCCACAACCAGGTAGCATGTTCAATATAACCACACCAACAACTGAACTTAGCCTTATTACCATTCACATTTAACTCATGTTGTGAGAGCCAATTGAACACAGATATCCTCAAAAAGCGACAGAACTTTCTTGGTTACTTTATATAAATTGTAAATCTGTATGGAGAAGTGAATTTAGAAGAGTTTAAAAAGTATATGAGAAAATTAAATGCCTTCAGATCCATAAACCCATTTTCATTTTATAGATGCTTATGGTTCCTCTCGTGGGCAGCTATGATGACTTTTGCTGTAATTGCTGCGATATATCTTTGGGAAAAGTACTTCTACAGCTCTGTTGTGTACGAAGTAGAAACAGGTTATAATTGGAGTAGTCCACTGAATGCACTGGCAATATGTTCAGAAAAATACGAATGGAGTGAACAGTAAGTTTGCTGTATTATGTTGTGTTATATCGAGTCAATGTATAACATAAATTTGGTAAGGAAAACATTGCAGCATAATTCATTGTAATTGTAAAACTTGAATTTGAAATTTCTGTAATACATCCAATTATCTCTCTAATAAAAATCAATATTTAGTAATATGTATTTCCTAAAAACTACGTTGTATCTTCTAAAATTGCGGAGCTTCTATTTATTAAATTGCGTTTGATACGAAACAAGTATTTGGTATTATCTAATTGGTTTATGATTGGAATTTGAACGTAGATTCTAAACAACGATACATATCGTAACTCATATTTTTAATGTACTCTCTTGATTATTTCATATGAATCATGCTGTAAATGTTGTAGATTCTTTAAAAAAATCCTAAAAGTTCAGGGCATGAGTACTATTATCTGTTTTCAAAAGATATTTAAAAAAATTAACAAAGTAGTTTACCTAATTTTTAAGGTTAAAAACATGTTTATGTTAATAACTATAATATAAATATGCGTAGACGATTGCAAGTGTTGAAGCTGTCCCAAGCAAGTCTGCATCCCAAGGTTTTAGTTCACATACTGATATCCAGGCATAAAATTAATAAAGTGAAATGCATTCATTACCATTTGTGTCATGGCTTGAGGAAAGTGGTAGTATATACTGCAGACTTACCCGCTTGTCTTTTATGTGAAATAAAGAATATTACCAATTCTTGAAGGTACTTAACCAAACATAATTAGCTCAAACAAGATATGATATCATGTGAGGAATTCGTCATCTGAGAAGGAGCGGGACATCTGAGATGGCGGAAAGAAGAATAACTAAAATCATTGTCCATAAATCCAGAGATAGAAAACAAATAATAAAATAAAGACCACAAAAGTTTGTGTAATGTAGTGTATACCTAAGTAGAGAACACTGGAACTTGAAACGGACGAATATGGATCAGTCCTTAAATAATCCAGCGTTTTATATAGTTACTTGATGTGATTCCAAAAGAATATTTGAATTATTTGATATATTAAGATTTATATCTGAGGTCATAACTAAGAACTGACGAGTCTCACCGAAAATTATACGTGGAATGTGATTTTGGACTGCTGGCATTCATTAGGGAGAAATCTCGAGACAAGAATATAATAAAATGCATTGTACTTTGCCTGAAGGCAGTTAATTAATTTTCTGAGAGCAATATCAAGTTTAACTGCGATGTTAACTAAAAGAGTCTTGGTGATAATCAGAACGTAAACAACACTGGGTAGTATATTAGTTGCATACATGAAAAATTAGAAACCTAAAAAAGTTCAAGGAATTAGAATTGTTGGGAAATGAACGAGAGAGATAATGGTTTACAGTAGTAATTTGGCCTTTCTAGCACTTTCTAGAACTTTCGTGCCATCAACCAGGAAATTGGTTGGAATATTAAACAAAATAGTATAATTAAATTTGTCAATATAACGAAACTTGTCAAAGAAGTATTATCAGAAAGAAAAGTGTTGGAAAGCCTTGGATCGGATGATAGAAAACATTATAAAGAATACAATATAGCGAGATTTAAAAAATATATAAAGGTTGGATTTTTAGTAATGGCAACACTGGTATGCGTATACTCTGGAACAAAGCATTCCATTATAATTCATACCAGCGGTATGTTCGACGCCAACCCTTTTCAGAGCACATGAAGTCGCCTATCCTGACATGAGCGCGCAGCGCCAGCAGTTCTGAGTGAGTGCTCGTGGACTACAGTCACCTTGTTTGATTGCTCGCAGAATTCAATCATGTGTACGATGAAAGATCAGAGGAGCTGTGTGAAAATGGGATGTCCTAGAGCTAGTAACGCAAAATAATGCTACGAAGTATTTTAAGATATTTTCAGTCCAAGTGCTTTACCATATCGTACAGCAGCTAGGTGAGTCAAAGCCTTTAATGATGGACGACAAAATGTCACAGGCATGCCTCGCTCCGGCCATCCTCCTGTAAGTGAAGATGCGCAGAACGTGAACGCGTTAGTGCTAGCGGATCGGAACGCTACGATTCGTCCGTAATCAAGGACACATCGTTAGTGCAGAGTACTACTGCAATTTTTTTCCAAAACAACCTTGAGCAGCTGTAAAACGGAAACGACGCCACTTCCTGACGAACCCACTAATCAGTATGCATGAGAATGCAAGGGCACATTGAGCATTTGCTGTCACTGATTTGTCGCATCCTTGGGGCTAAGAAGTGCTGTATCACCCCCATATTCTCCAGATTTAAGTCTCTGGGACTACGAACTCTTCAAGAAGATAAACGAACCACTTCGTGGGACATGCTTCCGTACAGTTGATGATCTCCTACGGGCGAACGATAGCGTCTGCAACATCGCTGGAGGGCGTGATTCACAATGTTGTTGATTATATCGAGGGCCTCTAAAGTTTTGAACGTTGTAAGTTGACTACTTCTCAAGATGTACCGTTGTTGCCATTACTAAGAAATCCAACCTTTGTATGATACATGAATAATGCAATAATTTGAAAAAGTTGTTAAAGAATTAAATGATCAGGAAATCTTTTAATGTAGGAACAACAGCCTAGTAGTTAAAAGAAGAATGTATAAGAGAAATGAGTTAATACATGGAAAATACAGGAGTGCTAGCAACCATCCATGCTGGATATATGAACAATAGAAAATGCAAAATGCAAAGAAGCACGTGGACGAAGCAAGAACAATAGAAAACCAAGTTACTGATTAGTACAACAGAGTATAAGCAGCAAGTGTTTTCAATAATATCTAGTTAAATAATGAGGGATTTAAAACAGCAATAAAATGAATCCAAAAAGGAATTTGTAAAGTATTGTGAAAGGGATTAAATTATTATATCTAGAGTAATACTTTGGAGTATTTTTAATCGATACTTGATACATTACAAACATAAAAAGGAACAGATAATTGTAGTAAACATAATTGCACTAGCCAAATAATTAGTACGAACAAAGCTGTAAGAAAATATGTAAACGTGTACAACAAGTGTGAATATAATTGCAATAGAAAAGTTTCGTTACACAATTATGGTATGGGTGTTGCAAACAAGTCAACATAATACCAATCTTGTCACTAAACGGTGGCATTTCAGATCTCAATAACTATAAACAGGAACTAATCAAATGACATTTAATGAAAATTTGATAATATTTATTATGTGACAGACTGCAATGGCCACTAATAGAATATTCATTGTTTGACTTTTTGTCGGGACGTTAATTTATTGACTATTGGCAGGCTTTAAAAAGCAAAAGGTTCAAAATATATCAGTGTGCATATCCTAATGAGAGATTGATGAATGATCTAGGAAAAGGGTTAATAGACGTATAAGATTTGTTACGTAAATTATGATACGAACACTGTCAACGTTTTTCGCACAGGCTTTGGAACACTCAATAATGGCATAGGGTAGATTGATTCCCTTCTAATTCGATCACCTTTTTCTGCGAAAAGACATGGGTCATTCTTCCTTTGTTTGAATTTGTGGAAGATAATATCGCATAGGCTAATTTCCTCGAAATATATTATTTTATCTTACCAAACCATTTGAACTTTTAAGCATTAATTATCATTTTACTTTTGGAGAACTCAGTGTACACATATTGAATTAATATCTTATGAAAATCAATATATCAAATTTTATCAAAGACAAAAGACACTTTCGTCTAAGATAATCTGATATGATAGGTAAACAATCAACCAACGACGCAGATGCAATGCGTTTTCAAAGCGTTACCCCCCGTAGCTAACGTGACCAAGGTGGCTATTCCGTAATCGTACTTTCTCCAGAACTATAAATCATACTGCGAACCAGTCAGAATTTCCAGGTCTTTTTGGCCAGGTCCAGGTCAATAACAGCAGAGTTCCAATACTCTGCACAAAGCATCTTCCAAGTAACTGTTTCTTGAAAAAAAAATCCCCGTGCCTAGCAACACGTATTTCCCTTATTTCCTTCCTTAAACATATCTTAAACAGAAGGTGGTCTAATGCTTCCGAACGTACCAAATACGCTCGAGCTGACGTTTTTTCCGCGTTTTTATTGCTTTCGTGTTTCTGATTACAAAAATGAAATGAAATTTTTGAGTTTTACGTCCAACGAATATGCCGGTTAGGCTAAAGGGGACGATGATTATGAAAAATGAATGAAATGGTGGAATGAAGAAAGTGGGAGGAAACGAGAGAACCGAGAAAACCCACGCACACGGTGTTTGTCCACCACAAAATTCATTTTGCGGGAGCAGGGTTTGAACCCGGGACCCCATGCACCAGAGATGAACGCCCTACCACTGAGCCACCGCGGCCCCGTTTCTGATTAGAAATCTACATTTAAATACATGGTCAGCGTATTCCAAGCGCACGCATGAGTAATAAAAACGCGTGGCGAACGCTCATGAGCCATGTCCTTACTTGCATAACACCTAGTTTGTTAAAACGTATAATAATATTCCAGGAGAAAACAACGGTAACATTGTTATAACGTAGCATATCGTACAAGTTTTATATTTTCCAATGTTGTTACGAGACAAAATATTCTCTTCAGATTCCGAATGATACCTTTACATTTTTCCTGGGAAATTTTCACTATATGTATGATGTCATTGTTTCAATTATCTAATACATATTAAAATTAATGTATAAGTTAAAATCAACCCGGTAGTAAGAAAAATTCCGCCATGCTACATATAGTTTAATATTTCCACAATTTGAAACAATTTGTTACCGTTGCTGGCATTATGATAATATAATGGCGTTAACGATTAAATAAGTCATCTAAAATGATATTTAATACTTTAAAATTAAAAATAATTTGTCAAATGAAATATATGATATATATATATATATATATATATATATATATATATATATATATATATATATATATATATATATATATATATATATATATATATATATATATATACTGATGATAAGTAAAAATTGGAGCTCTGGGAAGTAGGAAGTAATTCGTTATCCTTATGGACAAAGATGAACCCTCTGCGTGAGCAAGCAAATAAATATCTAATTGATATTAGTTTAAGTGCCAATTTTATGGGAGAAAATTTATTTCGATTATCAGAGATTTCAAATTTACAGACGTGGGACATATGAAATATCTAGAGCTTATAAATAACAAACAGCTGAAGATAAGTGATGACGCAAAATGAAAGATTGTAAAATATCATTGGACCATTTATGAAGCAGTTTTTTTCTCTACAGAGCTCATTTTCATTTGGCACTTGTGGATCACTCGAAATTAAGTGAGAATTTATGCACTTTACTATATAATTCATAATATCATGAAAAAGAAACAGTTGCATGAAAAACATTTTACTTTATGATGTCATTTACAAAATTATATCTCAGTTCTTGCACAATTAGATAGAAAGTTCAATGCTAATATATCACATACGGCTATCGATAAAGGATAAAATGAGAAGTTAAGTAGAGCAATGACATACGAAGCATAGAATGGACTCTACTGCCTTTCCCACAGAACCCCCTACTTAATGGACCTTAAAGGGCCCACTTAAATTTTAAATAACAATATTTATCATTTAATATATATCGTTAAAAGGTAATAAACACACGAAAGACAACTCTAAATATTTAATTAGAACGTACATTTTTGAAAATATAATGAATAAGCAAATAGTATTTGTAAGAAGTTATCTTTGGTTTAGCACACCATAAAAAATGGCTAAACTATTTTCCCATGAGTTCTTGCACATACAGGTAAAATATTCAGTACTTTTAATTACAAATTGATGAAGGTGAAAAAATGAACCAACAAGTATAAATCTGAAATGTCGTATTGTGACTTTAATGAGTTTTGCACTTTGTCCTACAGAGTCCCTCGTCATGGGCCACTGAATTCACACTCGACAATTTTAAATTAAAAACATGGAAAATAAATACCAATTTCTATTTCCCTTTACAAAATACACTTTTACACTTAACACATGTTCGTTATCGTATGAATTTTGTCACTATACTGTATTTTCTTCGGTTTTGCATTCTTACTCCGGCACTATATATTAACAGCTAGTGTAGAAAAGACCACATTTGTATTGTTGCAATTTCATAAACGATGCTCCACACACCAAAGGAATTGCAGAAAAGTTGTTAGTTGTCCTGAACTTTACAATGACATATTAAACGACATATCTCCTTACTTAAAATGTTCCAGAATCCCCAGTATCTCATGGAAGCTGTTCTCTGGGAAAACAGGTATATCTCATAGCCTTTCTCTAATTCACTTTCTTTGTTATTTTTATTCAAAGTTATAAGCACTGAACATTTTATGTTTTTATACATGATCTCGGAGTTAATAAGTGGCCATGTCGTAAAAGGTGTCACAAACGAAAAATTGCAAGCGAGTTATTTACTTTTCCTTAATAATTTCAACGATATATGAAGTGATATACATTTTTGTGTGAAATGCCCGAGTGACCCTATACTGCTCTTTGCAGGCTTTTCCATTAGTTTGGGCCAATTTGTTTAAAACGTAGGTATACGATAACTATTAAAGTTTGCTTTTTAAATGAAAAGTTTTAAAAATTCTGACGTTACCATATCAAGAATGGCACCAATATGTTCCAAATTACGGAAATATCCGACTACATGTACCCTGCCTAAAATAGTCTTCCTACTGTTTATGGTTGATCAGTTACGAAGACATCCCGCATTATTTAATACCCGGTTTACATATGTTACACAGTGACGTTTTACGTGAAGTAACAGGAAAAATTCCAAACGATTTTACACGGACCCTTAAAGAGGACATTAAATTTCACATATAAAAACCAAAGGGAAAACCTAAGTTCTACAATTTACACTCCTTTTCTAAAAAGAAACAAATTGCTGCACTATAATACCAATGAGTTATTAAATACCTTTGCTAATTGGGGAAATAAATACATCTTCACGTTTCAACACGGTGATAGATTTAAAAATATTAGTACTTGTATGTATATTTGCGCTCGTAAATTTTCACATCGAAACTTTTATTTCCTTGGTCGGTCTCCTCCAACATTTATATCCGGCCTCTAGAGTACAGCGTGAGGCAGCTAAAAGTACCACCCGAAATAGCGAAGAAAGTAGAAACAGTAGCGTTGTAAGGTTTGCGAGAAACAACAATAGCAGTGGGGGCTCATAAAGTGGAGGTATGGGGTGGTTCGAAAAAGAACGACAAATGGGGCATCTGGAGCACAGTTATATTTTGTTAAATAGAACGATATTCATTAACATGCATAATATAAAGAGCACACCAGAGAAACAACGCCGTTGGTCCCATGTGCGTACTGTACATAGTAGCAAAGATAATGGCCACATGAATAGGTGTAAACGAAATAACCGTGACCCACTTGACCGTCAGTACCACGGCATATAAGACGTCTCAGGTGCTTGACAGCACTGTCATGACACAGAGCAAGTTTTGATTGCAGAGCCACGAGATCGTGTTAGTTCATAGCAGGCAGTGGTAGTAGTAAGAGCAAAGAGTATAGTGTTTACGGACATAGAAAAAGCGGACATTATCCTTATTTATTAGGAATGCCGAAAGAATGCCTCAGAAGCATACAGTGTGTACGCAGAGAGATATCCGGACTCATGACAGCCATATCGACGTCTGTTCGGTAAATTATTTAGTAAATTAAGAGAAACCGGATGGGTAACACAACGAGAACGTGTGCGGAAGAAGCCAATTACAGGTGAGGCAGATGCAACAAATGTTCTCGCCACTGTTGCTGTGAATCCGCACATTATCTCCCGTGAAATTGCTAGAGATGGTGAGATGAGCCAACGAAGTGTATTACGCATTCTGTACAGACACAGGCTTCACCCATATGATATCTCCCTCCATCAGGGACTGCAGGGGAATGATTTTGTGGAAAGTGTTCAGTTCTGCACATGGATGTTACGACACGACGCACCAGATTTGTCATGTATCCTGTTCACCGACGAGGCAACTTTTACCAATCATGGAAATGTCAACCTAAAGTACACGCACTATTGCTCTGTGAAGAATCCACATTGACTTCGCCAGCTAGAACGCCAGTGCCTATGGAGGGTGAACGAGTGATGTGGTATGTTGAGTGAACCTCTTGTTGGTCCCTTTTCATACAAGGGACACTGAATACTGACCGATACATACAGTTTTTACAACACAAACTGCCTGTACTATTAAAGACATACCACTTCAGACAAGGAGTGAAAAATGGTACCAACATGACGGGTGCCCAGCTCACAGTGCACAACGCGCTACAGCATGTGTAGAAAGTATGTTTCAGAATCGGTGGATTGGACGTGGCGTTCGTGCCAAATGGATGTTCCGTTCCTCAGATTTGTCACCGTTACACTTTTTTCCTGTGGGAAACTCTGAAGGACATTCTCTACCAGAATGTGCCAACAACACCAGAGGATATGCAACACCGCAATCCTGCCGCCTCTAGGGTCATTCTCTCTGCGATGCTACAGTCTGTGTAACGATCTTTACGTGGGCGCCTTGATGCCTGTATCGCAGCTGACGGCCATCAATTTGAACATACACTTTGACAGGTTTTCGCTTATTACACAATGGTTTTGCATATACTGTAATGGCCATTCTCATTATGCTGTATCACTATCACTTAAATG
This sequence comes from Thermobia domestica, assembly GCF_964235325.1. Taxonomy (NCBI): domain Eukaryota; kingdom Metazoa; phylum Arthropoda; class Insecta; order Zygentoma; family Lepismatidae; genus Thermobia; species Thermobia domestica. The sequence continues at coordinate 111,145,941 of NC_137454.1, read as the reverse complement.
GTGCTGACGATGTCTCCTCTAATTTTTCTTCCTTGCTATCACGTCACTTCTTCATCTTGTCCGATTTGTTATGACAGCTCATATACATGCCGTGTTACTGAGAGTAAGTGGGCCACTTGTTGTTTTGTTTACACCTACTTACGTGAAAATATCTTCGCTTCTATGTGCAGCACACACATGGGACAAACGGCATTGTGTTTGTTTGCATGTCCTCTTTTATATTACACATGTTAATGCATATCGTTTTTTTTAACAAAATATAACTTTGCTCCACATTCCCCATTTGTCACTCTTTTTCGAACCACTCAATACCTTCATTTTCGAGTCCTACTGCTATTATTGATTCTCGCAAGCCTTACATCGCTAGTGTTCTAGTTTCTTCGCTATTTTAGGTGGTACTTTTAGCTGCCTCACGCTGTAAACTTTACTCAAATAAGTCAAAAATGAAATATTTTTACTTCTGATTTTATGTTCAGATAAACCATAGAATATGGTACACGATGGCAAGAAAGTATTAGAACAAACTTGCGGAAATTTTCCGACACCAAAAGTAGAAAAATGTCCTATGAAACATTGGTCGGTGAGGAATAGTTTCGAAAGCGTGGGATAATCAACTTCAGAGAACTGTGATTCAAAAACAACGCCACATAGAGAGCCCGGTTTAAAACATGATACTCGAAGTCATACCTGCTCGATTGAAGAATGCGTGATTCAAACAACCGCAGGATGTGTGCGATAGCTTCCCCAAAGTAGGGTTCCCTATAACCTGGTAAGTAAAGATTGGTGAAACTCTTTGTGGATCGCCACCTGGCACCTGGCAACCATAATTCGTCATAATTTGTAAGTAATAAGTCGATATCACAAACAGATTTTAACAGGGTTGTTCGTAGATGTAGAAGCAAGTAATGAACAATGTTAAGATTATGCCTCTAGCAAACGTGCGTTGAAAACGACAGAAATGTAAGAAGTATCATCAGAAACATATAATTCATTTTCCGTTCTTTAATAAATCCTTAACCTCATTAACTTGGTGTATGACGTTATATGCCATTCAAGTTGAAGGGGAAAAAATTTCCATACCCAAGCCCATATGTCTAAGACGAGAGAAGACACATACGTATGGGCCAACGCTATGGTGAAACAATCAAAGGACAAGTAGAACTCTAGTATACAATGTAGTGGACTTATCTGAATTGTCTTAAAGTAGATAATCGAAGTGACTGCCATTAGTTTTGATGCATGTATTCCAATATCGACGCATAGAGAGTCTAATCCGCACGAAGATCCCAGTTCCTGGAGAACAGCACGAAATGCATTCCCGAGACGTTACTTACTACCACACGTTGATATCAGGAGCCAGAGTATCATACACCACACTCTTCAGATGGCTTCAAAGATAAAAGTCCAGACGACTGAGATCGGGAGACTAGGGAGGGTATGTGACACGGCCCTTTGAGACCCTGAGAATGTGCTATCTAAATACTTGTGTACATCAGCAGGAAAGTGAGCAGGAACGCCATCATGCATGAACTCTACGCATTGGCCCACTGCTAACAACGCATCTTCCAGCAATACATGAACATATACAGCACCATTCAGCTTTTACGGGAGAAGATAAAGCCCCAATATATGATCTTCTAGACGACCCAACCATACATTAACTCCAAAGTACTGTTGGCGATTCGCGGCGATCGTAACATGGTAATTTTCTTCGGCCCAGAGAAAAGTATTGTGTAAGTTAGTAATGCCATTCCTTCAGAACGCCGTTTCATACCTAAATAATACAGATTACAAAGACGTCAAACAGTTCATGTTCTTACTAATGAGATAGCAACAAAAGACTTCTCATGGGCGAAAATGCGATCGGTTATCTCCTGTACCTTTTGCACGTAATACGGATACAACGCATTAGCATGAAGAATGGTTAAAATCATCACATGCGAAACATTCATCTCACAAGTCTTTAACTCGTGCCAGAATCATTTTCCAGCATTTGCATCACAGGTTCCTCAATTACTGATGCGGTCGTTCGTCGAAATAGTGTGCCGGTTTCAGATAGACAGTGATACACAGTCGCAAATGAACTCGTTGTTGTCGACTTGGAAATCATTTCTAATATAATCATGCTCCTGCTCGAAGATTTCAATTCGCCTGTTCATAAATAAAATATATGCCCGTCTGTTTCCAGTATGAACATTGAGCCATTTACCTAACACGATAAGTTCAAATGTACTACCACACGCATCTGCACATACACATATTGATGGAATTGATGTACATGCGATCACTGCGCTAAAACGAACAAGAGTTCATTCATGCATAACATAACCACCATCTATCGCCCAAACATAGCTTACTACGGTGCGAGTTGCCGTGTGCTAAGTCATTTGTGTTCAACAGCCAAAAGTTGAAAATGAAATTTTTGCATCAGAAAATTACATTCGAAACGCTTTTCCGCCTTCCTCCGACTCTCTCGTTTAGTTCGTATGGGCAAAAACGCAGCCAGAAAGCATTGTGTAAGTAAAGCACAGCTCTTTCGCAAATGCAGTACACAAAAGGAAAGTTCATTATAAGACTACATCAGGAGCAAACTATCACTCCTCGAGTAGCACTCTGAAGTCTTTTCAACAAGACCATGTATATTGCGGATATGTTCCTCTTCACTTATTTATTTACACTTCTATCACAGTCGTATAGGTAGCTCCACCTTAAAACTTACTCTTAACCACACATCATTTACCGATTCAAATGTCAAGACATCGTGCTCGTGCGTTTTCTCGGGGTTCTCTCGTTTCCACCCACTTTCTTCATTCCACCATTTTCAGTCATTTCTCATAATCACCGTCTCCTTTAGCCTAACCGGCATAATCGTGGGAGGTAAAACTCAAATGTTTCATTTCATTTTCCAAATGTCAAGTGTCGCGAACCGGGATCAGTGAAGACGCAGGAACTCAAGTATCTGCTAACATCGTACTACCTGTGCTCTTTCATCATCATTATCGTCATCATCATCATCACCATCATAATCATCATCATCATCATATTATTATTATTATTATTATTATTATTATTATTATTATTATTATTATTATTATTATTATTATTATTATTATTATTATTATTATTATTGATCGTAGTAGTAGTTGTTTCGTATTATGTTTTATGCTACTATTCTGCTTAGTTACCTCAGCATGTTACACTTTTAGTGGTTTGTTTCCGTGAGTACATTTGGTATGGTTACCATGATTACATGTGTTAGCTCTACGTATTCGAGGTGTTGGTCCCAGTGATAATATACAGTTCAATCGGTGTTCTATGCTTGCTCGTGATTGAGGGATCGTCAGTGCACCTATGGGTTCCTGGTTTCCAATGCCATCAGCCGCAATCACATTTGGAGTTGCATTTCATCTTTTTATGCATTCAGAATGCTTTGTTTTTCAGTATCGTGACTTTCAATCATGATTCTCCTGATAGATCACCGCCACTCAATGACAATACAGGATAACTTCAACACAATTGTCTTCGACTGCAACATATGCATGGAGCCTGGACCACACGATCTCTCCTATTTCCTGATATGTTCCTAATGATCTTACAGCCGGTATTGGATTTTCATACGATACTGACACATAGTGGACGGGACACAACACAAAATGTAGAACTTTGTTAATTCGCGTTGATGTTCAGACTCATTTCGCTAAGTTACACGGCTCACGTCCTATTGAGCAGTTGATATCCAACTTGCACAACATATGTTAAGTCATCCGCCATTTTCAATGAGTTTAAGGGTTTATTGAAAAACCGAGATTGAATGTTGTATTTTTAATGCTACTTCTTACATGTCCGTTGCTTTGGACGCATGTTTGCTTGAGAGATATTCTGAGCATTCTTCGTTACTTACTTCCAAATTTATGAACCACTCTGTTCATATCTGCTTGAGATGTGAACTTATTACTTACAAATTACGACGAATTAAGGTTACCAGGTGGGAACCCTCTCCATCCATAACGATTTCGACCCCTCTTTACTGTCCAGCTTATAGGGAATGCCTACGTTCCTTTGATATAAGTCCTTGCACACATCTTGTGGAGGTTTAAACATATATTTTTCAATCGAGCAAGTATGACTTCGAGTGTTATGTTTAAAACCGCATTCTCTACGTTGAGTTGTTTTAGATTTAGAGTCCTCAGAATTTCATTTTGCCAAGCTTTGAGAATCTTATCGCCGAAACCCTCTCTTAGTGACACAACTTCCAGAGGACTGCTTTGCTGATTTCAGTGACGGGAATCAGTTCCCGAAGTTTGTTCAAACAGTTCCTTGCCATCATGTATAATGCAATGTAGTACATAGATATCTTAGGTTATAATAGTAAATGCTACATTAACATGTTGATACATATTTATTCCACCTCTAATAAGAATGTCTTATTTGAGAAATACACCACACTTTCTAATTGAATTTTAGGAATTGTAAGGATATTTTACGTAATTGCTTCTTCAATGGCAAACCAGAAGACTGTTGTTCGAATATATTATCAGCTCCATCGGATCGTCCTAACTGTTACATGATACATTCCATGCAGCTCAGGTAAGTTAAGGAAACCTTACCGAATATATATTTAGCGAGTACAAATTATATTTAATACACTATCATTTTACTAATCGTGTAGGTCAATGCTATAACTACAACTATTAACAAGAATACAATTGCTGTGAACCACCTAAAGTTTATTATAATTACACATTAGTGCATTATATAAATAGAAATACGCACTTTTTACAACACGGTTCGAAAAATTATCACCGCCTATTTTCTTATTATCAAAATGTCGTTTAAAGCACGACGAATGATTTGATTTGATTAATTGTACTATATGATTTTGAATATCGTATTTGTCCGAATCCTTTATTTAGCCCCACAAACGTGATTGAATAACAATAATGATAATAATACCATATTTCGGGCAGGTGATATTCTGCACTGAAAGTCATGTGTGAAAACGAAAACGTGATTTTTTTGAAATCATAGCCAGTGAATTTTATTAGATCAATGTTAAAATTATATTTAAATTACCACTTTTTAGTAAAACGTATAGTTCATTTACATCTCTGGAATAGAAAAAGAATTTTATCTTCTATCTACGTGTTTGGATATTTTGATAACAGATTTCCTTATTAAATGTTTAATTTTCTCTATAAATATTTGTCTTAAATTGAAATTGTTTTGAATTTACTACATAAGCAAAGTTGCCCGAAGGAGGAGAGCTCAACTAATAGATATTCTACGTAAAAGCAACCTATTGTAGAATGATGATGCTTCTTACCTTCAGCACATAATCTTAACGTTAGAGGGTCAGAGAGAGAAAAGTCCTGTTTTTCCTCCCCTACGACTACTCATCTTAAAGCTCTACCTATAATGATTCGTGTCACATAATTTCCGCTCTCCAAAGACATTCATATTTATTATTATTATTATTATTATTATTATTATTATTATTATTATTATTATTATTATTATTATTATTATTATTATTCCTGAATATGCCACCCTTACATAATGTTGTAACTTTAGACATCTTAGTTTAAAGTGCTTTCTTTAGTAATAATTTAAGCAACCACGTCACAAAATTTAAAATGTATGAGGGGGCACGACGTTTTATTTCCCCTCCTCTCTTTTCAGCACCCTCCAACAGAAGGTATATAATTTCTGAGAAGCAGGGCAGACAAAATGAATAAGAAATATATTTAGAGCATTCTTTCCTCCTTCGTGAATGTAATATCACGTAGCATTTTTTATTCTACTGAAGACGACCCTAGGCCGTTATGGTTAGGTAGCAAAAGAAATACCTAATATATTTATAGCGCCCCTTAACTGTAATATTACCTCTTCTTTATTTGTTCGAGGCTTCCCTACACAACCAAGGGTGACAAAAAGAATAGGAAAAGTGTCTAAAGATTACAAAAGACTTTATATTTTGTCAGAAACAAGGCAGTATATACACAACATTGCTTTCGTTAACAAGTGTTTCACCCTCGAGTCGCTTATAGAATTAGGCAGAATAACTTTTGCCGATCATTGTTCTAGAGAGATTTGTCCAAGATGATTTGGTGTCGAGCTAATAACGATGAGTATGTTTATTTACATCACTGTTAAAGAAATAGCAAACTTTCTGAAAGGAACTTACTTAGGAAACAGATCTTCCTTCTACTTAGCCAGAGCCCACTCTGAAAAATTGCATCTGGTGTTCTGAGTGAAAGTTCTATGGGACTATTAGAAAAATATATTCCCGTTTCCACGCTGATGGTAGAATTTCTTAAACAGTTATTGAATTACGTTCGAAGGGTAGGCGTAAATAGCGCCCCCGCAACAATGTGGCGTGGGGACCGCACAAGCTGCAAGGCCAAAAAATATACAGAAAGTACGCAGGAGCGGAGCAGGCCAAATTTTCACACGGGCAAAGTGACTTTTTGATGCCCTTCCCCTAGTAGTAGCCTATATTTTACATTTTATCATAGTGTTTTTAATAGTTTAAACCAGGAGCGTCATTTCAGATTTTGCTTTAGGGGGGGCAAGACCTCTTGATATAAGTAAAATTTCGAGTTTTTCACTGATTTACTACTATTCTAATGATAAAATCTATATACATCTCAAACTCAGGGGGGGCAAATACCCTCCCTGCCCTCCCTAAATGACGCCCTTGTTTTAAACCCATTTTCAAAAAGAAATCCATTACCTAGGAAAAGTTCACAAAGAATATGGCCCGCTATAAACAATACCAACTCCACCCCCCTGGTCTAGTGGCTAGCACGCCTGCCTTCTGTGGTACCGGGTCCAATTCCCGGTGGATTACTGTTGAACGATAAAAGTGGTTCGGATTCCACAATAATTAGTATCCGCATCTCCCTTGCCCATTAAGGCATAACCGTGGAACGCTAAACTCAAGCAAACAAACAAACAATACTTAATTCCCGGCACTCTTTATTCTACATGCCATCTCTCAATTTTTCGATACAGCCCCCTTAGTACTATGAAACTCTCTTCTTCCATAGTGAAATGGAAAAAGATCATATAATTGCCACTACTTTACAAGAATATAAACCAAAAACGTCAGTAGAAAGCACATTATAAAATTTACTTTTGAGGCTCGTTTTGGTGGCCCTCTTTCTCTGGCTCCCCGGGCAGTCGCCCGGCCCTTAGTCCGCCCTTGAAAGTACAGACGCATAACTAAGGACTGCGGAGGAGAGGTTAACCTTCATGTTATGCCACTGGTTTGACGTGTTTGAAATGTTCAGTAAGTGATCGGTTAGTGAAATAATTTCCACGGTTACTGATGTTTAAAGTTTAGCTAAGACAAAGCTACCTAATCAAATACATTTGATATCGCGATGTCACAATTTGATTTTTCCTCACATAAAAAAGATAAAAACAATAGTAATAAAAACCCTTACTCGTACTGGGCTCCTAACTAACTAACAACCTAATTCTTACAGACTAGTTGCTCTGACCAACTGAGTTTCGATTTCTTACGCGAAAGAAGTCTGTTATATTAAGAGGCATGCTTTTCATTATCAAAACTGTTCGAAGTAATACGAACATGGCTTAAGAACAGAGACGGAACTGAATTACCACTCGATTGACCTTGAGGGCAAATCACCAAAGCGTAGCTATAAACGTAAGATCAGCATGCATTTCTCTGGAGTTGTGTTCAGTATTCCTATCTGCCAGTCATGCTTGTTCGTAGAAGTAATATGTTACAAATCTAACCTTTCGATAGAGCACAATGACAGAGAATCAGAGGAAAGGAATTCTTGCCATTGTGAACGTGGGATACCACCATGTGCAATAAAACTGACGCGTCTCCTTGAAGTGATATTTCATCGAAAATAACTCGTTTTCCTTTATATAGTCTATCCGAAGTTTTTGAGGGTTTCAAAATGAGGAAACGTTACTGTCAAACAAGGACGCATTTAGGGGTGGGTCCAAGGGGTCCGGACCCCCTCTGAAACCCCAACTTTTCTGTAAATTTATCCTAATTTTGGGGATTATCTTTTAAAATTTTATTATAATTTATCCTAATATTGAAGTCGGACCCCTCCCGAAATAAATTACTGCATACGTGTCTCTGACAATTTTCAATATATTCGTTAAATAATAAAGTAAAATAACTAAATTAGGAGCAAAAAGCTTTAACACGGGCTAACTTTTGTCCACTGCCAATATTGCTAGAAGGGATATTAATAGCAAAAACTGCTAGTCAATGCTAAACCTTGGAACGTCATCCCAAACAACAAGTCTATTATTGAGAACTACATATGAAACATGTTATTAAAACTTATCCAGCTTTTATTTGGCATGAAATTATTATATACACCAAAATGCACTCTCCTTAAATGTGTATCGAAACATTGCTCTACGTATCTATGAAGCAATGAAAATTTTTTATCGAAATATTAATATATGAGCAGGAGACTCTAACAGCCAGCCATTTTATTTAAATCGTAATAAACCCTGTAACCGTACGTTAACGTGAGGACAAAGCTTGGTCCATTGGTAAATTGTTTGAAGAATAAAAACTCAATGTTCGTAGGTTCGAATCTATTCAGTCACCACAACATTTTATTCTTATGTGTAACGATGAAATAAGAAAAAATGTATAACCGTTAAGATAAAACTTCAACCAAGTCTGAAGAGAACAATACTAAAATAGTAACACAATGACGTCAACCAAAAATTATTTCATGTAGCGTTTGGACGAAATTACAGCTGTTAACAATTGCAGAAATAAAAACAGGCTGATAGCTGTAATGCAGTCTAGACTTCTGAATGCATTTACTTCCTGAAAACTTCCGTCTCGTCATTGGTATATCGTTTATCATTGTAAAACCTTTCAATTGGAAGTGAAATGACACAAACTAAAACACTTTTAAATCAATAAATGTCTATGTGTAAAAGTAGGTGTCTTTTATCTGTAGTTCTGAGTTCCTTTTACTTTCAAGTGACAAATGAGAGAAGAAAGTATGGTGTTCGAAAAAAAATCAAATTTGAGATTTCAACGAATTTACACGTATTATAGCCCCTAACACCGAAAAAGTTATTTTTCGATACATGTCTATCTGTTCGTCCGTCCGTTCGCTACACTTTTCTGTGCACTCGCCTAGAGGCCATACCGTTCAACTTATCTGCACCAAATTTTAGTTTAAGATTTTTATAGTATTTCCTATATTTTTTTTTATTTCCCTCCTACTCCCAAAACAAGGGTAGTTTCCTGTACGATGAAAATAGAAAAAAGATATTTTCTCATAATTGGCTCTAACGATCTTGTTTTCTTTCTTTTTTATATAAATCAATATTTAATTAGCAACCCTATTTTGTGGTATAAGTCATTTATCTGAGAAAAATCTACAAGGGGTAGTTTATACTAAGGGGGTGAGTTTTTTCTCAGTGATTTTCTCAAAATGGACTCAAATGTTTTCGTTCATATTTCATAAATAAAGATTTCATTAACAACTTATCAATATGGTATAACTCGTTTGTCCTAAAAAGTGCGAGGGGTAGTTTATTCTTGGTGGAGTGTTGTCTGGGCGATTTTCTCAAAAACGACTAAAAAGAGTTTATTCATATTTCAAAAATAAATATTTCGTTAATAACCGAACAATATGGCAAAACTCGTTTGTCCTGAAAAAATATGCGAGGGGTACTTTACTCTTGGGGGTGTTTTTCCTCCACGGTTTTCTCAAAAATGAGTCAAGCAATTTTGTTCGTACTCAGAAATAAATATTTCATTAAAAACCTAGTAATATGGAATAACTCGCTTACCCTGAAAGAATCCTCAAGAGATAGTTTATTCGGGGAGTTATTTTTCCCTCACGATTTTCTCAAAAATTACTCGGACAATTTTATTGATAATTCATAAATAAGTATTTCATTAATAATCTTATATTTTAGTATGTCATTTCTATGAAAAACAATTACAACGGATAGTTTATTTTTGGGGTCAAGGTTATTTCCCCGACAATTTTGTCGAACGACAGGCGATTTTGTACAAATTTCGCAAATAAATATTTCATTAATAACCAAAAGTATATCTTAACTCATTGTTCGAAACAACTCACAACAGGTAGGTTACTTCTGACGTGTTCTTTTTGAACGACTTTCCCAAAGTGACTCATTTGATTTTTTTCATATTTCATAAACAATGATTGCATTAATTGGTCTATTATATGTCTAATGAAAATGTGCTCAAAGTGTGAGTTAGTTTTGTAGTGTGGATTTTCTTCAATCGAAGTTTCTTATTCGATAATCTGACATTCGATGTATTTGAATAATACGATAATTTTATTCGTATTATCCAAATACACACTTCAGTTACAACTGCGGCCTAACACAGTTAAGAAATTGAATTGAAAAAGTTTAGTGCGGTGGCCCTGTAATTGAATATTTTTTGAGAAACTCCCCAGCTTTTTGTGGTAAACTCAGGCTTTTCTTTTTCGAGCCACAAAAGAGAGAAGAAAATATAGTGATTGTGAAAATAATATCAAATTCAGATTTCAACGGATTTACATGTTTCATGGTGTCTACATACCGAAAATGTGACTTTTCGACACCCGTCCTTCCGGTCCGTCCGTTCCGCACACTTTTATATGCACTCGCCTAGAGGCCATACCGTTCAACTTATCTACACCAAATTTTAAACTTAGGGTTTACTTAGTATTCTTACAGGAGCTTTTCCATTTCTTCCTACCACCTAAAATAAGTGTGGTTTACAAACAGCCGAAAATCGAAAAACGCTATTTTCTCAAAAATGGTTTTAACAATTTTGTTTATTTTTCATTAATCAATATTTAATTAACAACCCTATATTGCAGTATCAGATATTTCTCTTAGAAAAATTTATGAGGGATAGTTTATTCTTGGAGGTGACTTTTTGTCGACGATTTTCTCAGAAAAGACCCTGGCGAATTTTGTACACTCTTCATAAATAAATATTTGACCTTACAACATGGTATAAGTCAATTGAAAGAGTATAAGTAGTAGTTTATTCTTGGACTTGAATTTATTCCCAGTGAGTTTCTCAAACACGACCAGTTGGCAACCCTGTATCTCGACAACGAAGCTGAATTCGAAAACTGCGAGAGGACCATTTGTCTCCTTTTGATGTCAGGAATCACCTCCCGAAGTTTGTGGACATCTTTCAGGTTCACCCTTAATGAAGCTTCTTTTCAAAAAGTTAACTATTAACTTTAGGCATTGTTTATCTTTTTTAAAATCACAAATGCCGTTATTAATTTTAAGGCAGAGAACTATTTCTGAGAGAATAGATCTTGAAAAATAATTTTAAAACTTAGACTTTTGTTTTCGAGACATTCCAGACAAGACGAGACATTTTACAAGCTATCTCGTGTCCAAAACATTTGCCTCGTATTATCTTGGAAGTCACAAAGCGCGTCTTGTCTCTTTCTCGAGACATGTCTTATCTCGTGTGCATTCGTTAATACTTGGAAAAGATTATCTTTCTACTCAAAGCATTGTTTTTATAATGGTTGCATATTTATGATAATTGCTGTCCACATAAATTACAGTCCTTTCAGTTGAATTAATTTTTATTATTATTATTATTATTATTATTGAAATTGCAATATCTAGTTTAACGTTGGACGATTATGCACCTACGCTAAGGGAGAATGATGATGAATGAAATGGTGAAATGAAGAAAGTGGGAGGAAAATGGAAAATCTCAAGAAAACACATACCCATGCACACGGTATTTGTCCACCTCAAATTTCACTTGGCACGAAGTGGAATCGAGCCACGGACCCCCTGCACCAAAGGTCCCTGCAATGCTTTATTATTATTATTATTATTATTATTATTAATAATAATAATAATAATAATAATAATAATAATAATAATAATAATAATAATAATAATTGAAGCGAGCTTAACGAGTTTCAACCGTACGACTCAACCAACGTTTGGGTGCCTGTTCGTTCGTCTGCTCCTCTCATAAAAGACATTTCATTTTAATGAAACTAGTAAGTGCCTTCTCTTAGCTCTGCGAAGTAACTATTGCTTGGAATATGAATCTGCAAAACATAAGAGGTAAAATTAACCAAATGGTGCAAGTTTCCACTTATATATACAAAACAATTTTGCAATATCAACTACATGAATCTTGTCCCATAAAGAAGCCGAAACCCCTACACCGAAGAGCCCTCCGAGATTTGATCATTGTCCACACGGGCTGAAATTGTCATTTGAAGCAAAGACTTTAATATGAAGCCAATAATTTCTTTAAAATAGACGGAAAATTCGGAAGTTATAAGCATTTTCATATTTTTGCCTTTTCCCATAAGGGAGCCGTAGCCCCCTATACTGAAGAGCCCCCCCTCCCGGAGATTTGATCATTGTCCACTCGGACTGAATTTGTCATTTGGAACCAACACTTTAATATGAAGCAAAATATTTCTTTAAAATAGACGAAAAATTCGAAAGTTATAAACATGTTAATAATTTTGCCTTTTCTCATAAGGGGGCCGTATTAGCCTACACTGAAGAGCCCCACGAGATTTGATCATTGACCACTTGGACTGAAATTCTCATTTGAAGCCAAAACTTTAATATGAATCCAAAAATTAAACTTTTACATCAATTTAAACTGACTGGGTTTCAGTTCCCCACACTATTGTTTAGTTTAGTTAAGTGGTAATTTGTGACAGCTTCACATCATCAAAAGAATGTTTCACTTCCCCTCCCCTCCCCCAGGAGTTCGTGCTGGATCCACCACTGGAATCAATAGACACTCTTCCTATTTTTTTTGTCACCCTTGATTGTGTAGGGGCTCCCTCGTACAAATAAAGAAGCGGTAATATTACAATTAAGGGGCGCTATATATTAGGTATTTTTTTAGTTACCTACCCCTAACCGCACAGGGCCATCTTTCGTAGAATAAAAAATATTACGTGATATTCCAATCATGAAAGGGGAGAGGATGCTGTAAATATATTTCTTATTCATTTTGTCTGTCCTGCTTATCAAAAATTACTTTCTGTTGTAAGGGTACTGAAATGAGAGGGGAAAAATAAAAAGTCGTACCCCCTCCTACATGGTTGCTGAAATAAGTACTAAAGAAAGCATTTTAAACTAAGATATTTAAGATTTAAACTAGGAAACTAAGATATCCTTACATTATGTAAGGATGGCATATTCAGGATTATTATTATTATTATTATTATTATTATTATTATTATTATTATTATTTGAATGTTTTTGGAGCACCGAAATTTTGTGAGACGAACAATGATATGTAGAGGTTTAAGATGGGTGGTCATAGAGGAGGAAAAACCAGGATTTTTCTCTGTCTGACTCTCTAACGTAAAGATTATGTGCTGAAGGTAAGAAGCATCATCATTCTACAATAGGTTGCTTTTACGTAGAATATCAATTACTTGAGTTCTCCTCCTTCGGTCTACTTACCTTATGTAGTAAATTCAAAACAATTTCAATTCAATACAAATACATTGTAAAACTTTTCCGTAATTAAACATCTAGGGAAAATTAAACATTTAATAGGGAAATATGTTATCAAAATATCCAAACACGTAGATAGAAGACTATCTAGTGAGAAATATTGTGAAACTTTATAAAATTCTCCAAATTATAAATAGAATTAACATTTACTGGGAAACATTCGTTATGCGCCAGCGAGCATATGGTGAGCAGTGAGCACAGGGGAAATAATTACGAAACTGTTTGCAAACAAAATTAGGGACGGTAATGCAAGTGCGACAACGGCATTTTTTCTTTTTTTGGTATCGTCATGAGTTTTACACATACGTTACAATTTGATTCTTTCCCACATAAAAAATAAATAAAATAACCGTAGTGTAGTGATAAAAATGACAACGGCACTTTCATGGGATCGAACCCGCTACCTTCAGCATACAGACTCGTTGCTTTAACTAACTGAGCTATTTCTTTTTTTACGTGAACTGAGCCTGTTCCGGTAAAGACTATATTTAATTACGATCGTCCTACCAATTCGTCCTTTTCCATAGATAATTTCCACTATTTGCTCTATCTTTATGTTAATACTTAGCATATATTCATATATTTGGAGTTTGCAGATAATGCATATAATAAGACATACTAGAAATATTCGTTAAAAGTTTAGTTTGTAGATTTAATCCACATTTCTCTCAATGACATAGATGTCGCTGCTTCGTGTTGAAATGCAGAATTCCCTCGTGTTCTTGAAAATTTCCCACTTTAGCAGAGTTGGTAATTCTCGAGATTTCTGTCGATTTAATGTTTTTTGCTTCTAATTTCTTTATTTTAAGCTAATATCTAACACAAATATTAAAAATGGGTTTGTTATTAACCTGTCCTGCTGGGGAAACCTTCCGAAATTTCGAACATATAAAGAAAACGGAGATATTTTCAAAAAACTTCAAAATAAAGAGACGCGTCATTTATTTTGCTCATGGTAGTACATACGAACGGCTGCTATTTCACACGATAACTTTGGAAGAATGCGAATTTTTAAATTCTGCTTTCTGCAATAAATAAGTAGAGTGATTCCTCTCGAGGGAGTTCCCCTAAATGGTAGCCCCCACCATGTCGAATCACAAATTGCCGCAATCGTTTGTACATTGTTTGTACAGAAATATGCAGGCCAAATTTTCGTTTGTACACTATTAGGGGCGCCGCCAGAACGAAAACAAATTGGGGCTGTCTAAGTGGTAGCCCCCCACCAACATGTCCTATTCAATCACTAATTGTCGCAATTGTTTGTACAGAATTGTGCAGGTAAAATTTTCTTTTGTATACAATTAGGGGCGCCGCCAGAACAGAAAAAAATGGGGGCTGTCTAAGTGGTAGCCCCCCACCATGTCCAATTCAAGCACAAATTTTGACAATTGTTTGTACTTCGTTTGTACAGAAATGTGCAGGCGAAATGTTTATTTGTACACAATTAGGGGCGCCGCCAGAACGAAAACAAAGTGGGGGCTGTATAAGTGGTACCCCCCATGTCCAATTGAACCACAAATTGTCGCAACCGTTTGTACTTCGTTTGTACAGAAATATGCAGGCGAAATGTATGTTCGCACACAATTAGGGGCGCCGCCAGAACGAAAAAAATTGGGGGCTGTCTAAGTGATAGCCCCCACCAACATGCCCTATTCAATCACAAATTGTCGCAATCTTATGTACGTCGTTTGTACAGAAATGTGCAGGTAAAATTTTCGTTTCTAGACAATTAGGGGCGCCGCCAGAACGAAAACAAAGTGGAGGCTGTCTAAGTGGTAGCCACCCAGCATGTCCAATTTAAGCACACATTTTTGCAATCGTTTCTACATCGTTTGTACAGAAATATGCAGGCGAAATGTATGTTCGCACACAATTAGGGGCGCCGCCAGAACGAAAAAAATTGGGGGCTGTCTAAGTGATAGCCCCCACCAACATGCCCTATTCAATCACAAATTGTCGCAACAATTTATACGTCATTTGTACAGAAATGTGCAGGCGAAATTTTCGTTTGGGCATAATTAGGGGTGCCGCCAGAACGAGAACCATGTTAGGGACTGTCTAAGTGGAAGCCCTCACCATGTCCAATTCAATCACAAATTGTCGCAATCGTTTCTACATCGTTTGTATAGAAATATGCAGGCCAAATTTTCGTTTTCGCACAATTAGGGGCGCCACCAGAAAGTAAACAAAGTGGGGTCTGTCTAAGTGTTAGCCCCCACCATGTCCAATTCAATCACAAATTGTCGCAATCGTTTGCACATCGTTTGTACAGAAATGTGCAGGTGAAATTTTTGTTTGTACACAATTAGGTGCGCCGCCAGAACGTAATAAAGTGGGGGATTTCTAAGTGGTAGCCCCCAACCATGTCCAA
Source organism: Thermobia domestica (assembly GCF_964235325.1). Classification (NCBI taxonomy): domain Eukaryota; kingdom Metazoa; phylum Arthropoda; class Insecta; order Zygentoma; family Lepismatidae; genus Thermobia; species Thermobia domestica. The sequence continues at coordinate 111,130,043 of NC_137454.1, read as the reverse complement.
TTCAATTACAAATTATCGTATTCGTTTGTACATCATTTGTACAGAAATGTGGACGCGAAATTTTCGTTTGTACACAATTAATGTCGCCACTAGAACGAAAACAATGTGGGGACTGTCGAAATGGTAGCCCCCACAATGTCCAATTCAATCACAAATGTCGCAATCGTTTGTACATCGTTTGTACAGAAATGTGCAGTCGAAATTTTAATTTGTACACAATAGGTGCGCCACCAAAACGAAAATAATGTGGGGGACGGTCTAAATGGTAGAAACATTAAAAAAAGTGTCACATACTATGGATATTTTTCTAACAATACTTTGTACACACTATTGTATCGATTGGTATGTTCACACTATCGTGTGATTCACTACATTGATCTTATTCTAAGAATAATAGAATTATTTTTTTGTTTTTATATTTATATTTATACTTACAATCATTATTGCTGAGTTAGCTTATCACCCGTCGGCTCTTATTATTAGATTTATTCATTATTTCTTACGTGAGCTGAATCCTTGTGAGAAAAATGCATTTGTTTCTTTCTAACTTGCGCAGAAACCGTTATTCTCATCTCGTACTGGAAATTGAAAAGTGGAAGATATAACAAATTCACAAAAAATAGACTGTTAAAGGGAAAATTATAACACACCATTTGTTTTATTTGAATATCTTCATGAAACTCATTTTGCAGAAACTTTAGAATGGATGGTGAAGTATTTTTGTGCATTCAGCATTCTGATTTACGAGTAGGGTTGCTAACTGCCCGATATTCCACCGGCCTGGCCGGCAATATTGCTGTGATTTTGATTAAGGCCGGCGACCGGTACAAACTTCTTATTACGTCTCTTCTGAACGGTATTTTGGAATCTGTAATCCTGAATATAATATTGAACATCGAAAATTTTCAATAGTGCCTTTACAAACACAAATTTCCGTTGTATTATATATTTTTTTTTAATCTATGGCATTTTTTTACTTAACATAAGAAATTTGATAACACTTAGATTCTATTGTAAAAGAATTTTATACATTTATTGAGAGTAGAAAAATACTTTTTAAAGCAATTTCCTTTGTTTGAAGTGTAAGTTTATAGAGTCAATTTCATTTTCTGAATCAACAATTGTTACGTAAATATTAATATCCAGTATTATTCATCTGTAACGATAATTTTAAAGAAGTGGCAATTACTGGTAAATACAATAACGATCAATACAGCCTTCAGTTTCTCATTTGTGCAGGGAATTTTGAGGGTGTGCCGGTTATTTTGGTTTGCTGAGTTGGCAACCTATTTACGAGGTTTTGTTTCAACTCTGCTACGTAGTGGCTCCGTACTGACACTTCGCATGCAAAAAAAGGATGTAAGGCTAAGATACGTCCCGGTTTCTTAAAATTTGTCCCCCTGTGCAGAAATTTTCCTTCTTGTCCTGTTTTTTATTATTTATTACATATCAAAAGTCCTGAAAAGATAAAAAATCCTTTTGCTTTCGATTCCGACAATACTATAGGAACAATTTCATTCTAATCTATATTATCATTCCAATCGCTGCTCCCCGGATATAACATGCAATGTTTAAATCCTTCTACCTCACACTCTTATTACCAAAAGTAAGAATGTTTACCCTGAGGGGGCAACAAATTCTTGTGACGTTGTAGACCAGCCTCGAAAACATTTTTTCTGCTTCAGAAAAACAATTATGCAAATTGCTTTCTTTTAGTTCGCATTTTACAAATCAGACCATTGAAATTTGGAAACAACTTCATAAATCTGGAGTTTCTTTCTTTATAGACACGTAGAGCATCTGAAGTGGTATGTGTAATAATATTAAAAATATAAGTTTTGCCTAAATATTGTATGTTCACTGATTGCGTTTATATTGTATAACAGCTTCTAGCTTGTACAATAATTTTAGCACAGTTAATTAAGTATGAACTATATTAATACATTATTTTAAGTTGTGTAATTAGTGCGATGCCATAGTAAAATTCGAAAGATAAAATTAATACAAAATGCAATATTTACTACTAATTTGTAAGATGTCCCGTTTTTATTGTTTTCAAAGAATATGGTAGCTTTAAAGTATGCTAAACCATACAAAATAAAGTGTACTGAAACTTGTACCCCTCTGATAGTGCTCCCCTTGACGGGTCGGGTTACAGGTCGGGTCAGCTCGTGTCGGGTTGTCACATTCTTCACTTATTTTGAAATACTATAAGGAGCTTTGCTCTAGAATTCAATTCGAAGTTGGTGAATGAATGATAATTGTGACTAATTGTAGCTGAAATAGTAATAAAATTTTAATTTAACCGTATATTAACTAATTGGCATGGTAATTGTAATTAATATTACTACTGACTTTTTTCCTGCGTTTTTATGTCAAGGTAAATGTCACATTAAGTGAAATTGAAAGGAAATATCTAGTTAACGTCCCACGTTACGCACCAACGCTAAGAGAGAAAGTGATGATGAGAAATAATTGAAGTGGCTGAATGAAGAAAGTGGGAGGAAATGGGAGAACACCGAGAAAACCCATGCACACGGTGTTTGTCCACCAGAAAACTTACTTGATACGTGCTGGAATCAATGCCCATGGACCTTCGGGTCAATTTATATTATTATTATTATTAATATTATTATTATTATTATTATTATTATTATTATTATTATTATTATTATTATTATTACTCTAAGAGTGACCAAGAAAGTTCCGCTGCCTCTTCACCAAAACCTTCGAACATTGATATGTAACCTAAGACGTACATGGAATATCAAACACAGTCTCCATCAGCATCGACGACCTTCTGCCAACGTTCTGGAAGGATATGGATTCCATCGCAGTCGAATTTGGTGGGATTTGAGACGAAGAAGGTAACAAATGCATATTGAACCTCTACTAGCGATTTCAACTCGCGTTCTCTAAGGTGATTGTCTAAGGAACGGAACAGGTGATAATCAGACGGTGGAATGTCCGAGGAGTATGGCGGATCCAATAGTGTTTCCCATCCAAGGCATAGAATAGTGCCCTGGGTCATCTTAGTCACGTGGGGCTTAGCGTTGCCTTGTAACAGGAGGACCCCTTTGCGATTCAGAAGTGCTGAATCCAGAGAGTGACAGTACACAGTTGCATTGATGCTCTGAACAGCTGGTAGCAGTTCCTGATGGACGATGCCGCGGATAGTCCACAAAATGCATAGGAGAACATTATTCTGGTGTAGTGCTGGATTGGGCTGTTTTTGAAACGGTTCATGGGATGCAAACCAACGATGACGGCGCCGTGGAGCTTCGTACAAGACCCACTTCCCATCACATGTCAACACCCTGTCCAGAAATTGCTCCTTCCTCAGACGAAACACCAAAGAAACACAGGTGTCTGCTCGCGTTCCTTTACCAAGTCAAGTAGGACCCATCAACCCAACTTGCAGTTCTTCCCCAGTTGATTGAGGTGGTGCCGAATGGTTTCTCCACTAACACTGAATTGTAGTACCAGTTCCTTACATGTCTGGCTTCGCCTCAATTGCTGCTTGTAGTTCTTTCTTTTGAACATCTGTTTGTCATCCGTGGTGCGTGTTCGAGTGTTACGTCACCGCCCTTAATCCGTGCTACCGTTGCACTCTCCGCTTAGTGACGACACCCTCACCAAAGGCCTGTCATATCTTCCGCCCCACGGAGCAGAGTTTTACCACAATTTGAACTCGTACAGCAAACAAGCCCTTCTGACGCTCTGTGAAGTGCCCATGTTCACTCTGTCCTTACGCACGTTCACGGTGCATCTGAACAGCCACAACCAGGTAGTATGTTGGATATACTTACTAGTGTTGCTCACGATATCAGATTCGGGGCATTCTCGTCTCGAAAATGTGTCGTGAAGGTAGTCTTGTCTCGAAAAGTGCATATGTTTCTATTGAAAGAGCTCTGTCTCTTCTCGTACTTCTTCATGATAATTCTGTCTCGCCTCGTCTCGTCCAACAATGACCTTCGCTTTATCTCCATTCGCATTCAACTCACGGTCTGGGGTCCAATTGAACACAAACCTCCTGAAAAAGAGACAGAACTTTCTTAGTCACCTTCAGATTGTTAATAATATAATAATAATAATAATAATAATAATAATAATAATAATAATAATAATAATAATAATAATAATAATAATAATAATAATAATAATAATAATAATAATATTGCTGCGGTAGTGGTAGGACTTTCTCGGCACTAAATTACTCGCTGATTATATGTAACGTTGCAAATTTCTTCTAGATAAATTAATCAAGAAAAAAAAATAAAAGGTAATTCCTTACAGAATGATATTTCAGTGCAAGTAGTTCCTTATGATTCTATCAGACAGCAACGCTGTTTTTAAATAGAAAAATTGGAATGTTAGCGTAATGAAATTTTTGTTTATTACCGAGAAAAAATATTAAAAGAAGTTCTATAACATTCGTTACTAGAAAATCATATTTCCTGCAGAACTTCAAATTTTACTTTGGCTTTCGAACTTGATTGCCTAAATTTTAACCTTGGTAATTTGGATGTGGAGGAACATATAGAAGGTTAACAGGGTAGAGAGGAAAACGAATTAGGAAATGCTGAAGAAATGCAAGAGACAAGAGCAATATTGGACGATATAAGGAAGCGAAAAAATGGACGGATTACAAGTTTCGATCTTGCTAAGGGATTGCATTCTGAGAGATGTAGTAAAGGGGGTGATATCAAGAGAGCGAGAGTGTGTAAGAAGGTTGCAATTGATAGATTGTACTAAGGAGAGCAGTACATTATGTTGGGTTGCGAGGAAGATATTAGCGGGAAATCGCAAAAATTGAAGCTTCTTACCTAGTTCACGGAAACTAGCCTGCCATTAATGGCAGAACACTGAGGAGGAGGAGGATAATTATACTGCAAATAAAAAAGCCGAAACAATTGTTTATGCATACGAATTGGACAGCATTTTTTTTCTGGTGGCAGCTTTGTAAGGTTCTAGTTCTCTCAAACTGGTTAGATTATAAGATCTGGTTACTCGAGTCGTTTGTCGGGTTAGGTCACCTCGGGTCGGGTCACTCGGGTCAACTCGGATCGGGTCATTTTGAGTCTGCTCAATCGGGCCAGCTTGGGTCGGGTTGTCGGATTGAGTCAATCGGGTCGGGCTGTCGGGTCGGGTCAATCGGGTCGAATCACAGGTCTGGTCATCGGGTCGGGTCAGTCAATTCGGGCCACAGGTCGGGTCGGGTAAATCGGGTCGAATCACAGGTCTGGTCATCGGGTCGGGTCAGTCAATTCGGGTCACAGGTCGGGTCGGGTCGGTCTTCAGCACATAATTTCCACGAAATATATCACGGTTTATACCTCGTTGGAATTCCAATAAAACATATTTTCGATGATGTGTACACCAAGTCACCATTTTTGTATGAGGGAATTTCTAGAGGTATTTTGTGGGAATTTAATGGAGTGTATATTCCTGCGTGTGTGTGTGTGTGATACCTTAGAGGATACAAGAAGGCGAGGAAGTGTGTAAATCAACCGGATAATTTATGTTATGTACGTGGGAGCGGACATTTAAATCGCAACGTCGATGTTTTACTCCACTTGTGAGGAAGTGTTACCAGTTATATTTTGGTTCCTGTGTAGGAGACCAAGATAAGAATTTCGCTTCTCACTACATTTGTTGCACTTGCGTGAAACGTCAGACCGGGTGGGCAAAAGGTGAACGAACCATGAACTTCGCAGTACGGATGATCTGGATGGAAACAAAAGATCATTCTTCAGACTGCTACTTTGGTATGACACAGATGAAAGAAATAACCAGTAAATCTAACCACACAGTACAGTACCCTAATTTGCCATTAGCAATTAGGCCAGTTCCACACAGTGCAGAATTACCTGTATCAGTACCTCCTCCTCATCTTACGGTAAATGAGGATTACGTATTTGAGGCAACTACTGAAGTTCCAAATGAAGAAGATGATCCTACTCATGTAGGAAGCACATCTACATTGGAAACCCATCTGATACCTCAGGGTGAACTAAATAACCTCGTACGGATTTTAAACTTCTACGTGTTACAGACAGAACTTCTTGCTTCTAGACTTAAAGGCTGGAATCTGCTCCATCCTGACACTAAAGTGTGTATTTTTCGAAACCTTCATAAAAGAGTTACAAAATTATTATTCTCAAGAAAATGATTTAGTGTATTCTAATAATGTCTCTGCTGTGATGGATACAATTGGACATGCACATATAAGTACAGAGTGGAGATTGTTTATTGACTCTTCCAAAATTAGTTTTAAGGATGTTCTTTGCACAATGGCAACAAATTTCCTTCAGTGCCTTTGGCTTATGCAACTAATATGAAGGAAACGTATGAAAACATCGAAATAGTGTTAGAAAGAATTCAGTATGTGAAATACAAGTGGACCGTTTGCTGTGGTTTAAAAGTCATTTCTTTGTTAGTGGGTTTGCTGCTTGGTTATACGAAATACTGTTGTTTCCTCTGCGAATTGGACAGCAGGAACAAAGCGGAACATTACATCAAGAAGGAATGGCCAACGCATGTGTTAACTCCTGGACAGAAGAATGCTGTTTATTGAGCCCTGATAAGACAATTCTACCTCCTCTTCACATAAAGTTGGGGCTCTTCAAAACCTTTGTTAAGGCAATGGGACAAAAGTAATGCAGGATTTTGTTACTTCAAGGAAAAATTTCCTCGGTTAGTGACGCTAGGGATTTTTGTTGACCCCCAAATAAGATGTTTGATTCGTGACCAAAAATTTGAGGATCTCTTAACTCTGGTTGAGAAAGCAGCTTGGTGTACATTTAAGCGGATAATGTCCTGTTACTAAGTTTAAGTGTTTGTGCAAAAGAAGGAAACATATCTGTGGTTATTAGTAACAAATAGGAAATTTGAATGGTGATATTAGTTGTTTGGTTGTTGATTGTTCTGTAACAATCGCTATCGCTTAAGTCGTTCTCCATGAAAGTTTGCTTGCACTCCTGTTTTTCTGGTTTTGTATTCTTGTGACATAGCCCAATAAAACTTTATCTTTTATTGACTTTCCCTTAGTTCTAAAATTCCATTTCTACCCTTGGATCAAATATAGTATGAAAAATATTCCTGTGGTAAAGATTAATTTAATATTGCTGTTAGAAGAAAAATGTTGATCAGTATACAGGGTTACTCAAAACTATTGAGACAGAACAATAATGGCGACAGGCGTGGTCGTAGGAGAAATAAAGGTTAGAATTGGTATTATTGCAATAACTGCATTGATTTTGAGTTTGGTGACCGTGAAAGCCATCTCGAATTCCGTCATATTGCATATCACAAAATATGTTTCTAAATGTAAAAGGTTATGAATTTACACTTCAAACTAGGGTTGAATATTCCCACAAATGAGAATTTGAGCGCGTTTTTGATATCATCTGTTTGAGACAAGGCGTGGTATATTTGATATATGTACCTAGTAGAAAAATTGTCATGACAGGGCAGTAACAAAGAGACGCATGGACGGAGGAAAAGGTAATGTCATAATTTGGTATTGCAGTAGAAACTGTGTTAAATGATTGACTGTACGTGATGACAGCCATCTTTAATTCCGAATACTTTATACCACATAATATTTTTAAAAAGAAATAGACATGTTTGTCACATACATTGATGCTAAAATCTTGCTACGAACGATAATCTAAATTGATTTTTGACAGACCATCATTGGGTTACGAGATAGCGTATGCTACGTTTGGCATTTTGCGTGTAGAAAAATATGTCGGGACATGCAAGTAATCAAGAAAGCGTTCGTCATGTTCTTGTCGTTTCTGTTTGTAGGTTTGTATTTGCAAATTGTCTTAGGGTGAGTCACCACATAGCTTAATGATAAATATAATTTATTTTAACTTTTTGAAATAGTACGTATATTTTTGGTTAATTGTTATTTTAAGAATATAAAGCAAGAGAATATTCTTAATGTGCAAAGTTTCGAATATTTAGTAGAGCTCAACCAAATAGTAGCAGGTGGTAACAATGTTTTATCTTTTCAGTGTATTGTGCTGTGCGAGGTTAATATGATAAGGGTATCATGGTAGAATAGCTAGAAAGAAACCGTATATTATCCAGATGTGATAAATAAGATATTTAACTTTTCTAGAGCTTTCGTGAATAAGCCCAAAATTTGATGGGAATATGTGTTGACTTCCGATGCCTCTTTGGATATGATGGTAGAGTAATAGTTTTTTCAGCAAGTAAATACAGAGGTAATATCAAGAACTTCAGCTTACTGTAAAACGCGAATCAGGAAGCGTAATTGTTTGGGTTATTTATGTTCATCATATGTTGGAAAGTCATTGTGTATACGGATAGATAGGTATTTATATATTTTAAAGTTTTTAGTTCAGATGTTCAGAAAAATACGGAAAATTGAGAATGACGAGGAATTGTAATTTATCAAGATATTTCTTACAAACAAAGTGTATATTGTAAAGAAATGGTTGATTTAAGCTGTCCAAAACTACGTGAAACCCTACCTCAAAATACCGACGTTAACCTCATTGAGAATCTTTGCAACGAATTTCAACGTAACGTCGGTATGTACGAGTTACGGCGAAAGAAGTTTTGAAAAAAGTATTACGTACAGCATGGAACAATATTCTTCCACACTATAGCTGAAAAATTGTAACAATCATGCCGAAATGCTTAAAGGAAGATATGTAGCCGTGTGTTTGTTATTAAATATCTACTGTATTAACTTGGGGAAAGAACAGGTTTTTCCTGCCATGTGGTCCCCACCACATAACTGGGATCACGTGTTGTGTTGTGTCATCGCCGCCACACTATGGACTGAACTTTTGACAATAGTTACAAAAAAAAGAAAATCTTTCCACAATGATGGATTGTAAGACGAGTAGAGTGCAAGATTTAACTAGCCATCACTCCAGGGTTACCCTTTATAGGGGTACATTAACATCAACGTGTATCACACCAAACCACCCGCCCTGAATGACTTATGGATCGTCTAGTGAAAGAAAGAAGTCTTCTTCGTGATATGCTTCAGCATGCACTTTCCATTTTTTACGAGCAAGTGGCCTATTGTCAGATAATCGAAAACATGCAGATAAATATAAGTAATTGTCTAGTTTTTCTCTGTAATATGCAGTGTACGAATACGCACTATAATATAGTAAACTTTCAGATGTATTTGAATTTTGGATATCAAACGCATACTCTATCCAGTAAAGAATTAGTGATATGTGGAAAGTGAGTTTAGGTTCTCATTTCAGGGAACATCCTAGCCAATATTTATGTGTCACACTTATACTTTCTATTTCAACTATGTTGTGTGATATCCAAAGTGGCGGAATTAATGATGGCTTCTACGATGTCCACATTCCCACTCAATGCAGTTTTTGCACCCATTTGCAACATTCACTTTCAATACGCCACATTATTACAGGATTTTCCAGATACTTTTGCTTCTACATACAAATGTTAAACATAGCACACCTACCTCGTTAAGAAATGAATAGCAATTCAATAAAGAAATGAAGAGAGGATTTTAGGAATAATCCAAAAAATGGATCATAACGTTGCGATTTTGCCCAATAATTAGCTTTTGGATCTGGGGCCAGAAGGCTTTTGAATGTGACCTAAATCGAGTTTTCATAATTTTTTACGGAATAAGAACATGTTACAGAGTTAAGTGGTAGTTTGGGTTTCACTATACTCTATGGATTTCTACAGCTATAAGAGTTATAATAAAAACATTGATTGAAATATATTGGATATTTTGATCCAATACTTTCATATTCTCATTTGTGAAGAGTTTCTAGTTTAAATTGATGTGCCAAAAATATTCTGGGTATCCAATATCCAGGAATGCCATACCCAATTCAATGCAGTTTTTGAATCAATACCAAAATGCAACGTTTACCTTTACTTCGTCCACGCATATCGTTATTACTAGTCTGCCCTAACATTTTTGAGTAGCCCTATATTTTTCCACATGTGTGTTTTCTCGTTACAAATAAATCAGGTAATCTCCCACAGAATAATCTTCTTCTAAGAATTTTTATATTTGTCAGGATTTTTAGGATATACCTCAAGCTTAATTGACGTGGGGCCCTTTTGTCGCGCGCGCTTTTGACTTCAGACTTTCCGTCATCTTATTTTCGTCCCGGTCCTTCTGACATGACACAATATACAGTAACAGTATACCAAGTTATTTTTCTTAACAAACCCAAAGCTTTAACTTATCATTTTCCTAAATTATCATTTTATACTTAACATTAATTATGTTAACAGGAAATTAAAAGTGATTTACAGTATTTAATCGAAACGTATAGCAACATAACGATAATAATAAAATAAAACAAAAAGTTGTAATAAAAGTTCAGTTTTCATATTATTTTGGATTCTCTCGTGTTCAACAACACGGTTTTCCTCAATGCTGTCTTCAGAAGTATAAAAATAATTGTGAAACACTGCAGTCCACATTTTCAGTTAGCGAACCAAATATCGAACAAATGTCTGAAATTAATTTTACATACCTTTGCTCGCTCGAAAATCCATGGATCTGTTTCCGGTATCGGCTGTTGCGAAATAAGGAAGTCTCTAACCGTTGGAGTGCCCTAAGTTTCCCTATGTGAAACCATGTAAAATTCAGTCCAGATTATTTTAGCAACTATATTGTAATTTTAGATAAGTATTTCAATGGCCAATCGCAAGGAAGTGACTAGTTAGTATAATATATATCTCGTTTCGTTTTGCAGTTGATTTTGATCGATTAAATTTGACAATCATCTAATGAGACTCGCAACTGCTAGCCCGAGCGGACGCATTTTTGTTCTATGTTTTGTCCCGTTCATTGTAACTCAAAAAACATGTCAAAACTCTGCGTATATTTATATACTACTCAACACTTTTTGTTTCATGTTTTATGCTGTAGAATTTACTCACGCCAGCTATAGCTGTATGTTTTGTCTACTAAAAGAATCGACTGGGAGAAATGGAATGAGTTTGAAATACTAACAATTCAGTTTGGAGACATTCTGTCGATTTCTGTGTTGTTCCCAATTCACCGAAGAGTGAGTCATACTCTTGACTTGCGATGTTTCTTTCTTTCTAGAGTGCGCGGACAATTTTTGTTTCACCAGTATTGTTCTTATAAATCTTAAGTTTCGAAGAAAACAAAACAACCTGTATAGCATTTATTTTTGTGCATATTGTTTACGTAAAAAGTAGCTCACATTTGGCAACAGGACCGATATAGAAGGTTTGAAGCTAAGAAGACGAGAAACATGTTACCCTATTCTTCCGAAATCGATGCCGTCTGGTATACGTTCTCAGAAAGTACTGGAAAAAACGACGAGATTCTGAAATGTACACGTAAACGAAACAAAAGACTGTTTCTTTCAACTGGTAGGGAGGGTTGTACGCAAATAAATCATATATTTTCTCGAATACATTGTTTTCTGGATCACTTAAATAAATAGTAATATTCCAGATGTGGTATATGACCAAGGTTTCACGCATTGGCATGGGGTTCAGAGGAAAGAACCCGTGAAGATTTCCGAACAGCTTCTTTGACCACGGGCGTCGTTAGCGGGGAATCAGACTAGTCAAATATATTTAAAGAAATTATACTACTTTGTATATATAACTTTTGTGGGTATGAGGATTTTGATTTTACACCATCCGATCCCCCCAGAGTTAAAAACTAACGATGCCAGTGTTTTGAAGTAAGTTTCAATACACTGAGAGTGAAAAGTGGTAATGAGAAATTCTTGTATCACCTCCGGACGTATCAGAGATACGATTTCTGGGGAAGTGTCGTTGCTCCATGGAGGTTTCCAAGCCATTTCGCCTAATTACACCTCACCTAACGATTTATCAGCCACTGATCTCTGCAAGATAAGAACGCCATCTATATTATGCGAGATGGGAATTGCCATCTTGCCTTATCCCACCTCGCCTAAAATGGCGGTAAGATGCAAGGAGGGAATTTCTGCACTAAAAAGGAAATTACTCTAGAAGCATTTTAACTAGATTTCTCTAGAAGCATTGGTGATCTCTGATAGTAAAATGAAGTAGAGAGACCACTAATCGCAATGTGGGTAGCGTACGGGACTTTGGCATAGGAGACCCAGCTTCGATTCCGAGTGGGAGCACAAGCGGTACGGAATCTCAAGTTAATCCGTAACTCATATCTCATATCTCATTTCGCTAAGGAAGGGATGAAAAACTCAAATCCGATCCAATAACATATACAGATAAAACATGGAAGCTAATTAGTGGGAAATTACTTGTGAAATGTGAATGCAGGAGAAAGCAAGATAATCCCGAGGAAACTCACGTGTACAATGTTATCCGTAAGTTTTATAGTCTGGGTCGAACCAGGCCCATCCCTCATCAGAAGTAAGCGCTCTATCACTAAGTCACCGTCCCCCTACTATGGGGGAAACACTGTGATTCTGACAGATGTATAGGTCTAGTAAATATTGCGTGCGATAAACTAACATACAAGAAGTACAAACGGTCAGAATATGGAATTCGAAAGTTTACTTCGTTCAGAAACGGTAAGCAATTTTTTCTAAACAGTTATTCTTAACTGGTTCCCGCATCTCTCATGGATTCGGGGGCGGTAACCCAGTAGTAAACAGCTTGCCTCTGGTACGTGGGATCAAAGGTTCGATCGCCAGACAAGTAATTACGTCAGACAATATCATATCTTAAGTGTATTTCTCGAAGTACTCATAATTAATTCCACATTGTCATTCCACCATATCTTCCATCATCATTTACTTGCCCTAATAATTGTCTCTATTGGCCTAAAGAGCTCAATCGTATATCGTTAAACAGAAATATTTTATTTCATGTTTCAGGGGTTGCTTACAGTTTGTCGGTGGATCACCATTAAGTTATTAATATTTATTATTTGTACATTATTATTATTTATATTATTGATAAGGGAGAAGGAGCCTATGAGGCTCATTATTTTCCAAAGACTGAGAATTAGAGTTGTAGGCAGATTGTAAGAAATGCTAAAGGTACGGACCAAATTCAATTTTTGAGTATTTAATCATTATTAGTCGTATTATGGAGAACAAATAGTTCAGACAATTTTCTATTAGTGGAGGAAGAACCAAAATAGGTCTAGTTGTACAGTGACTGAGTGAGCAGGTTCATAGCTAGATGAAGAAAACGTAGTGGCAGGATAGTGCGTCGAAAAATAGCATTCTTCAATTACTACGCAGTCAACAATACTGAACTAAATTGCATCGATTGATTCACTGAATAAGTAACTATTTCTTAACCTATAAAAATGCAGTGAAAACTATTTTAAATTCGGATAAATTGATGCAGGAACTGAGTGACGTATTCTTGACAGTGACAACGCCAGATTTAATTAATTAGGTGGTAGTAATCGGAAGAACACAAAAAGTCGGTAGATAGCAAAGTTTTGTATACGAGAACGGTACTTTATATTACTTCATTTATACCATAATACAATTTGTCTGTAAAGGGCAGGTGTCGTCACACGGAACGGACAGACGTCCTCCTATTCCTCTCTGGTGTTGTCACTGATTCTTAACTTTTACATAATTCGGAGTATCACAAACGTGTTAGGGCATGAAAGGTGGAAGGGCATCGCGACCGAAACGTGTGTATGAATCTTCTACTAGAACTCATTCGTGGCTAAGCGGTTAGTGTACGGACCTTCGGCGTGGGAGAACCGGGTTCGATTCCACGGAGCTCATGTAGTTCGGATTCCACGTTAATCAGTAGGTCCCGTCTCATATAGCCTCGCTGCTGAAAGGGACGTTAAACTCAAAAGCAAAAACAACCAAAAGCATGAAACTTCTACTAGGAGAACTTATAATAGTAAGACAGAAAAGAAAGACAGGTAACGTATGGTATATGATTTCGTATGATAGTAAGTTCAATAGTGAAATTAATTCAAGAATGTAAACACACTAGGGATATATTCTACAATTGAAAAGAATGAAAGAGAAAAGAGAGAAAGATAAGGGAGAGACTAAGGTAATGGATTGGTTATAAAATACAACGCATTCTTTATAATTACACTTAAGAAAGCTTTTATTCCCCATGCAACACATATGTCAGTAGTTTCCAAAAATGATAAGTCAAACACTCAGAGAATATGTTTATCTGAAGGACAGTTACCCCTCGGAAAATTTATTCTGCTCTGAGGCATACTAGTTAATCAAACATGTGTATTTCTTCTTTTTATGAATTCTAACAGCGTTTTTCTAACTTGTACAATGTAGCACGATTTTTGTTCGTTGACTCAATGTACTTGATTGTGTTTTCCTCAGTCAGTTTTTCATGAAAATATCCCAGGAATTCTTCAGTTTCTTTGGGGATGGCCCTTGTACCTCCTCTGCACCACAATGAATTGTGCATTAATGGAATCTACGACTAAAAAAATTCCTTTTGCTAGACTTGGATCAGACATTTTGTTCTAGAGTTAGTACTGTTTCTGAATTTTTTAGACAGTTTTTCGGCTGGTCATAGTGCCAAAAGGAAGCATTTGTACACCCAGATTAGCCTATACTTTTTGTCTTATCTTAGCGTCAGGAATCGCTGTAAGTTCTGAGTCTGAGAAGAAACATTACTGTTACGCGTGTGAAATTATTCCGTCAGTGCATAAAAATCACTGCGAAACCACATTTTGAAATTGAAAGGAACAGTTTATAAATAAGGATGGACACGAGATGAGACATAAGAAATGCTAAAGTCTTGTCTCCTGTTTTGCAAAAATACTCGAGTCTCATCTGTTGTCCATCTGTATCAATAAATCAGACTTTTACATTTTTTTTCAATTTTCTGTGAAGAAATGCTCTCTTTCAGCACTCAGACGAGAAATCATTTCCGTAAAATTAAAAAAAGGTACGTCACCAGATTACGAGGTGGAGGGGATATTAACTTCAGCAAATGATGTTTCGTCAGTGCAATTCCATTATTCGACGTTTCCTCTCTATTGACACGTGCTTGTCTTTACATGTTTTTCTTTATCTTATGTCAGTAAGGAATTTAGAAGAAACTCTGGTTTTATTATTGTCGGAATTGGAAGGGGGGCTTGGAGTTTTTAGCTTCTCTTTTCTTTAGAAATTCCAGAATTTACGGACTTCAGCCCAAAAGTCCCCACCCGTAACAGCCACTGCCTTATATAATGAGCTACAGTATAATTCTCAGATAAATATGCATAACTTATTTGACATCCCCGTTTTAGTTACTATTTTCTCTGTGTCTCCCTTAGCCAAGAAAAACATAATCGTAGGACGTTAAACTAAAACATTTCATTTCATTTTCCTCCATTCTTTATTTACAACGTGCCTATTATGATGTTGTTTGTGTTTTTTATCCCATATTGTTGAAATATTACTCACTAGTTCTATTATTATGTCTTTCATAATCAAATTTAATACCGCAGCGAATCCTCTCGAGCATACACACAAACAATCCATTGCAATCGTAATTATAAACAAACGAAAATAATTTATTTCTTGCAGCTCTCCAGAGAAAACCAATGAGAACACAAGGCACAGCGAAGCTTCCGCTGAACATCGATGTAAAAACAAACTCGATTGCTTAACTTGGCTACCACTAATTCATCCTCGCGGACGACCTCTAGGTCGCGATGTAGCATGCATCGTTGGCATTCTCTTATCCACTTGAATCCATGTGTTTGTGCCAGTATTAGGGATGCGCACGAGTCGAGTCGAGTCGAGATTTAAGCCTGTCTCGACTCGACTCGAGAAAACGTTGTCTCGACTCGTGTCTCGACTCGAAAATATGTCTCTGTCTCGACTCGTGTCTCGACTCGACAGTATCTGTCTTGACTCGACTCGAATTCGAGTCGAGACGTCTCGAAATTCGAGTCGAGACAAAATATACAAGTTAAAATATACGCACACATCAGCCAGAACATTATGACTACCTACCTAATTGTCAGTATGTCTACCTTTGGCACGGAAAACAACGGCGAATGCTCTTGGCATGGACGTAATGATTCTTTGTAGGTCGCTGGAGAGAGTTGGCACCACATGTGCACACACAGGCCACCTAATTCCCGTAAATTTCAGGGAAGAGGGCAATACGCTCTGACGTCACGTTCAATCACATCCCAGATGTGTTCGATTGGGTTCAGATCCGGTGAGTTGGGGGCCAATACATCACTAGGAACGCCTCCCTGTGTTCCTCGAACCACTCTATCACACTCCTGGCCTTGTGACATGGTGCATTATCTTGTCAAAAAATGCCACTACCGTTGGAAAACATGGTCGTCATGAAGTCGTGTACGTAGTCTGCAAGCAGTGTGCGATACGCCTCAGCCGTCATAGTGCTTTACTCGAGCTCCACTAGACACATGGATGCATAATCATAACCTTGGCCCATATGATTGGGGGGACATTCGTGCACACACACACACACACACACACACACACACACACACACATATATATATATATATATATATATATATATATATATATATATATATATATATATATATATATATATATGAATGTATATAATTCTCAACCTTTGCTGACCCACTTCTGGATGAAGGATTCTCCAATTCTATTTCACACGTATCTATTTTTGGCAGTTCGTTTCCACGTTACTCCACAGTGCTTCCAAATTTCGTCACACCACATTTTATTACAACGTTTTCTGAATCGTTTTCGTTCACTTAGGATGCAGTCAAGGATTGCTTATGTCCACCTATCGTTGGTTCTTCTTGCAATATGACCAGCTCACTGACACTTGAGTCCTTTTATTTTCGCGATGATATCGGTCACTCCTGTCATCTTCCTTATCCATGTATTTCTTTTTCTATCTCTCCGGGTTATTCCAAGCATACATCTCTCTATGCCTCTTTCAGTTGTATATGCTCTCTCCCTTTGGAAGAAAGAGCATATACATTAACAACTGATCACAAAAAGTTGTGAATTCAACCAAGCGTAGATTTTAATTCCTACTTTTTGATTGGAAGCAGCATCATATTTCACATTATTGCTTTTGGTATAAAAATCGATTATAAAGTTTGAATTTGCGGTGGCAGCTACATGGCATGAGTGTGAACTGCAATTCTTCTTTTCTTTCATTATTAAGAGACAAGTTTTATTTATTGACTTTAAGATTCACAAACTGTAATTAGAAGTATATAATATACATTACTCACTTGTGCACGTTAAACTTTTCTTTGTTTCGACAAAAATATATTCACAAATTTCCACTTGGGCAGGTAGTCTTCGACCTTAAATTGTCACTTTTTGAAACCAACCATACATTTGCTTCTAATGTTTTAACCAAATATTTAGTACCGTAGTTTCGAGAAACCCTCTCTGATTTTGGATCACCATTGTGTAGTTGGAGTGTGTGAATGATATAAATACTACTCAGGCAGATATCCAGCCTAACTTTCCAGCCCATCAGTTTTTGAGAATGAGACCTAAAATTAAGCCTTTGCCTCTATGCTAAAAATTGTTTTAGTCAATAGCCGGAACGCCTTTCCCTGGAACACAATGACGCAGAACGAAAAGTTCTAGATTATTTCTTTATTGTGTTTAAATAGGGTATTAATCTGCTTAAAAATATTACAATAATAAACTTAAAATATACAAATTTGGAGCGAGACAAGTACAGCACAGGAACTGAATTCGGACAACACACTGACTTACTGATACGCAGAACTGGTGCGTTCCGGCCCATTTTAAGCCCCGCTTAGCCAATCTTTCCCTGATCTTTGCCCAATCCCTCATATTGACCTGAGCCTTAAATGTTGTTAAGGAATTACCTGGAACAACCTATCAGCACAACATCCACATATTCATTTACCCCAGCTCATTAATAGTGTTTCTTTCAGAAAAAAATCTCCAAAGAGGGTATTTTAAAAGTAAAGAGGGGAATTATAGTTAAACAAATGTTTCTTGATATCCTGATTTTCCCTGAAAATTTGTCTGAAGCGTATTTTGCACTTGACTCTGTGTGTATAATGGGGAAAGCCCCGGCTCACCCTCTGAAAGAAATACTGCTGATCAATGATACAAGGAAATCACAATATTAGGAAATCCAAATATTAGCCAGTAAATATCACATTTATAATTTTGATTTAATAAGTTAATATTTCACTTACCACTAAATGTAATGATATGGAAACTGGACTTGAACTGTTAATGGAGCCGCAGCCGCCTTCCTCGAAGTGTTGCTTCTGAATCAAATTTGTCGATAATCTGAGAAACGTTCATGTCGTAAGACCTTTCTATGCACAACACAGCTAAACTACGAAATTTTTCTTCACCCATAGTGCTACGAACGTATGCTTTTAGCCGTCTCAGGCACGAAAAGGAACGTTCATTGGTTGCGGAACTGACAGGCACGGTTAGAAAGGTCTTATAAACTTGGTTCAAGTTTGGGAAGCATGCGTAAAGGTTCAATTTTTAAAACAAATTTAGAAGCGATGAAAAATCACTTTCAGTCTATCTCTCTGCACACAAATTGGAGAAAACTGTTAACTCTGATGTCAACTCAACTTTAGGGATTTTGTATGTGTTGCTGACAATTGTCATACTTTCTGCTGATGGCTTGTGTTGATTCAACACGTGGTGCAGGGAATGAAGTAACTGCATATCATTTTCTTTGAACTTTTATTGCTAATATCTGCTCCCGCAAGATTGTCAATAACGGAATAATACACTTCGCGTCTGTGATATTCAGCTGCTGTCTCACACTCGAAGAAGTATCACCACCATCCAATGCTCGTGGGATTCGTCTTCGCGGAACGTTCGGTGCACTGAATCCCATGGTTTCTATAATTTTTTTCACAGTAGAAAAATTGGTACGTGTATTCTGTAAGTGCATGGACAGTTGATTCGTGTATTCAAGAACACATCTCATCAGTTTAAGACGAAAAAAAATCATGAACATTCCTTAACAGGGAATGCGCATCTGGACCGTAAATTTGATAGTGCTATTTCCTCTAAAGTTTCAACTACAGGTCCAAAATTTTCTAAAACTGCACGAATAGCTTCCGATTTACAGTTCCATCTAGTGTAGTTCAAAGATTTTAATGTTATCGAATGCTTTAAGTTTTCTGCTTGACGTTGAACATTTTCAAAAATAGCGTGCTTTTTTGACGGCGCTTCTATGAAGGAATACAACTGCTCAGAAATCGTCAGAACACCAAACATGTTTCGAATCGTAGACAGTTTTCCGCACACCCCTGACCCTATTTGCAACGCCAGAGTACTGACCACGCATAGCGGCTGCACCATCGTAAAATTGTCCTCGGATGTTATCTACGCTCAGACCCAGTGATATTAGCACATTTGTTAACAGTTTGTCCAAATTGTTTCGCCGTGATTTTTCTGTATTGTAAAACCCGATAAACTTTCGTGAACGTTTAATGTTTCATCACAGTATCGCAAAACAGTCGCTTCAAACTGAGTTTTATCCATGATGACACCATATGTACCTGCAGTCTTCACACGATCGATTAATTTTCTCAGCACATACTTGCATATTAAATCTAGAAATTGATTTTGGTATTCGGGACTAACGTATCTAAATGTTTTATCTTTGTTAACATAATACCGAAAAATCACGTCATTGTCTTTGGTTCTTAGCGATAAGAGTTCTAGTAAATTCCCTTAGTTTAACTTTCGTTACTTTCCTTAGGGTCTCTAAGAGGAACACATTGACGAGCACAATACAAAATACTATTTAGAAGTGCTTCCAAATATATTCTATTGCCGTTAACTATTTGGTTCGTCTGCAAATCTAATTTACGCGCAACTGATCCGTGCAATAGTGTGCGTTTCGGAATTCCGCAGCCTTAGAAATACAAGTCGTATAAGCGTTACTTGCCTCATGAGTACCGAATTTATCTACGGCCTTCTTCCTGTTACAGAAACCCTCCTTAGTAAAAGTGTCTTCAGATTTCGGAATATTTTCGGAGAATGCGCGACAATAAAAGCAAAAAGCACTATCTCGAGAAATGTTATATTCTAACCAACTAAATTGCCTATACCAGTGGTCGAAGTGAGACGGTATGCGGTGGTGTGCCATACTGCCTCTGGTTTTTCAATAATGAGGACA
Organism: Thermobia domestica; assembly: GCF_964235325.1. Taxonomy (NCBI): domain Eukaryota; kingdom Metazoa; phylum Arthropoda; class Insecta; order Zygentoma; family Lepismatidae; genus Thermobia; species Thermobia domestica. The sequence goes on along the minus strand of NC_137454.1, from coordinate 111,109,940 downwards.
TACCGTCTCTGTTTTTTCAGTGATCAAGACAATATTTAAATAGCCGGTATTTTGAATCAAAATCATAATAAAGCATACCGCCTCTGCTTTTTTCCACTTCGAACACTGGCCTATACCACTCAGATCGGAACTGGCGGTCATTTTTATTGGGGTACGTTTTCAATTGCGGTTGGAAGGGACCTAGACCTACTGCAAGAAATGTATTTGACTTTTCACAACCTTTGACTGGTCATGATCTTCTGAAACTTCATCTTCTGACACTGTTTCCAAAGTAATACCGTCATTTGAATTCTTATCTTCTGAGACTTCATCTTGTGACACTGTTTTCACACTAGCACTTGAATTATTGTCTTCTGAAACGCAAGAAGTATATTGTGTAATCACTATTTCATTATCTCCTCTGGCACTGTCAATATTGATAAGTTTCGTCTTCTTACTAAAATATTCCAACAAAGTTTTTCTCCAGCACGCTCAAAGTTCACTGACCTTTATTAAGATGGATGTGGCAAAACATTTATTGCAAGACATTACCAGAAATGGTTAAAATCAGAGTTCCATTCCCGTTGTTATTCTAGAACTTTTGTCAGACATAAAGACAGTTTACAGTCGAGCATTTTATAATAATATCAGCATAGATACCGTAAGACAAAATTTTTAATAACTGTTCATTGCCTAAGAAACAGCCAGAATCAGTAAGAGAGAAGGTATATGAAAATCTCTGAACATGAGAAATTTCTTTTAAATATATATTCAATCACAATTTTACACTGCCTCTGTGATCCTCCACCCCCCATCCCCAAATGTTCTGAATAAGTCCTATATTTATTCAAATTACAAGCATTTATGATATAACAGAAAAATAAAGAAATCATGACAATACAGTTTATAAATTATTACTACCGTCGTAAAGGAACATGTAATGTCTAAACACGAAAAAAGCAATAAAGTGAGGTGTGAATCAATTCAGAACACATGCATCGAAAATAAGTGACCTGACAAATCAGCCTGTTGTCACAATTTAGTTCGTGTACAACAATTGTCACTTTACAAACATTGTGCATTAATTTTTAATTAATATTTTGGTTCCGTCTATGAAACGACTATTAATATGATCTATCAAACCAGATCTGGAACATGGATCAGGGATTATTTACTTCCATTGTTGACTGCGTTCTCGCAAATCACTGTGGATAAGCATTCTGGTGAGGTGGCTTTTCACTGAAGCCACTTTAAGCCCTGGGCAGTGCATATGCCTAACAAGCAGCATTTTAAAGGTGGAGCATGGCCACGAACTCTGTTCCGATCGACCATCCTGACTGAGTGACTGAGGTTTAACCTAGTATCTTTTGTCAGGCCAGGGTCACTGTTTTTTCACTTCCTTGCCCCTCCTTTCTATTGGCCTCGTTAGTCGCCTAAAGACCTTGATACTGTGAAACAAAACATAAAATTAAGCAAAATGGTGTTGTATTCGCTTCAGCTGAGTTTATAGATAACACTGGATGACTATCCTAATAAACTTCAGAAATGTGGGGGCAGTTGCCTCCCTTGCCCCCTCTAAGTTACGTCTATGCATGGCTGCTCACTTGAATTAGTTTCAAGACTGTTTCTGATTAAGTACGTTCTTCAAAATAATATTTAAAATTATAGAAAGATTTTCGAGACATTAGAGTCGAGTCGAGATTTTTACAAGCAGCCTCGACTCGACTCGTGTCTCGAATCGAAAATTCGAGTCGAGAAATACGTCTGTCTCTACTCGTCTCGAATTTTACAGAGTGTGTCTCGGCTCGAATTCGAGTCGAGTCGAGTCGAGATTCGAGACTTGTCTCGACTCGTGCGCATCCCTAGCCAGTATCGAGATAGCGACCGCGAGTTAAACCTTGACCTCGATGGCGAGGTCTCTTATGTATGTCTCTGTCGGTATGTAAACATAGCGGGAAGTTAACAGAATAGAAAACGGGTTTCCAATGTTGATTGAAATATAGTGAAACTAGGTTATTGATTTTCTTATGTACGAACGTTTAATACATAAAGATTTTCTTCTCTGAAATGTGGGTATGATTTCACAATTTGGTTAAAATCCTAGCACAAGAATTTCCACTTTAGTGCAAAAATTTTATCCTTGCATCTTAGTACATTTTAGGTGAGGTGGGATTATCAAGATAAGAATTCTCATCTCGCCTAAAATGGCTGACATTCTTATCTTAGAGCCATCAGTCATTGATAAATAGTTAGTAGAGATGGAAGGACATCCCAGGGAGGCATTACCCCTTGATCAATTCCTGAAATAGTCACTGTTTTGCAGGGGCGAGGCCAAGAATTTACTTCGGGGACCGTAAGCTTTTTAGGGATAAATTGTTCAGATGGTAATGTATACGTATACTATTTTTTTTAAATTCCTCCAAGAGTCTATTTTGCGTCGTAGTTCAACTGTTAGTTTTTTTCTGAGTCAAACCTTTCTAAATGTGTATATACTATATATTACAGTAACAAAGGAATTTTGTATTACCGTCCGACTATCGTTGTTCTGGAAACATTCATCATAATATGACGTAATTGAAATGAGTTACATTAAGGTTGTAAGATCTAATACTAAGGTTGAAACATCGTAAGTAAAGCAAAAGCATGTAACAGCAAATATATTTCAATGTAGATTCGGGTTAAACTAGTACATTTAGTTCAAAATTGAACTTCTGAGAAATATGAGCGTAACTAAAAGAAAAAAAATAATAAGAACGAAAGGGATTTGAACCTAGGCCATTCAATTAGGAGTCCTTTAAAGTAACCATTCATCCACTATATTTTATTTACTAAAAATATTATCCATGCAGCAAAAGAGTCATTTTGCACAAAACATTAACAATATAATAACACTCTTTCCAAGAAAATTTATGAAATGTTATGTATTAAAGTTGTCCCCGCATTCGAATAATGGTACTGCAGAATCACTAGTCAAGATGCCTCCTATCGTAAATGCCCTGAGTCTGCGTTCACTATGTAAATATCATGAAATTACTATTATTTCTTTAAAAAACTGTTTATTATTTTCATGAAGCGCAAGCGTGGATCATTTACTTGGGTTGAGAACTATCCCTATCATACTTTTAATAGTCAACTAATATTGTACGTTCGTTACTTCTGCCATTTTCTACAAATTACTTCCAGAGAATATTCTGAATAAATATTTTATTTTGGTAATGTTCCATTACAATTGAGCCATATGATAATTAGTATTACAATTTTTTGTAAGTTTTCTCTTCCTGTTATGACAATGATTACAAATGAAGTCTCCCCTTCTTATATAATTTTTGATAATTGTAAAGTCTTTTAAAGTCAAAATTCAGAATTATTGGAAATACTTTAGTCAGTGGTCGAAGTGAGACAGTATGCAGTGGTGCCATACCACCTAAGGTTTTCCAGTGTTGAAGGCATGCCGCTACAGACTTTTCAGTGATCAAGACATACTGTTATGGGAAAATAGATGCTAAGTACCAGTAATAAATTCCTTTTATACACAGTAATTGACGATTAGATTTGAACAAAAAATATTTTATGTCTTATGAAGAAATAATTTCTAAGTTGACAACACCGAAATTTTTGTTCAGGGTAGTTGGGGCAAGTGGAGACACATTTTGCAACTTTCAAATTTCAACTACTGCAGCAGTAATGCTTTTCCAGATTATCAAGCTGAAAGTATGGTCATATTAACTTTGGTTTGTACAGTTGATAACCATACGACCCATTTTGAAGCAATATAAATACTTGTTCCAAAGTAAAATGTTTATTAAAAATCAGCTACTGTTCCCACTTGCCCCACTTTTTTGGGATAAATAGGGACTTCCTGTTCCATCCCATATGTTAACACGGACAATAACGAAGAGGAAGTCGGGACTGAGTACATGTTGTCTACTGTTCTTAGGTCCAAGTTGCATGTTTCTATTGCACGGATACAGAATTTGGAAAATGGTAATGTGATAAATGTAGAAAAATAACTAATGTCAATATTTTAATAATATATTTTATTTTGTTTAGAAAACTCTGATATTAGAAATATTTGCTGAACATCATTTACTTATCCCAGAAAGATTGAAATAATGAAAAATACTTGATAACACTTTGCCAAGGAGGCTTGATATTTGGTACGGGGAGAGAGGAGACAAATAAAATAAGCTTTAGTCTATATATAAAATAGAGCTCCTGATGAGGTACGTCTGTGCATTAAAAACCGACCAAATAGTGTATACTAACAAATCTACCGGCGCCTAACAGTTCTAGAAATAGGCAAATAAGAATAAATATAGGGTACACTGAAGCCTATGTCGATTCATAGGTCGTTGCCTTAAAATTGATGACTATTACTGAGCAATGTAAGACATCTAATACAAATCTACTTATAGTTTATAGGATACAAATAGTCTACACAAAATATTGAGTGCATGAATTGAGATTTCGAGTCTACAGTTTTGCCTTAAACAAACGATAGTGTTTAACAATAGCGGCTACAACAGAAGACTTAATTACGAAAGGCATCACACTCTCAAACTTAACAGGTCCATAGAAAATAGCCCTTTTTGTACAATATCTACATCGTCTTGAAGTGTAAAGCGAGATTGTATCTCACCTGCGATGTATTCATCATAGATATTTAGCCCTTATTGGCAGGTCACTTGCCGCAACTGAGAAACTTCCCTGCTCCACGATTCTTCGCTAACCTGTTCATCTTCGCGTATGGTTTTCTGTTTTTATATCATCCATTAATTGTAGTCTCCTTCGCCGCTCCCACTCTTTCCCGCCACCATACCCTCTAAGATGTCCCTGATGATACAATATCTTCTTAGACAATGTCCCAACCAGCTTCTCTTCCTCTTCTTAATAATATATAAAAGTTTTCTTTTCTCGCCATTTCTAACACTTTCTCATTCGTTTTCCGCGCAACCCAAATAATTCTTTCCATTCTTCTCCACATCCACACTTGGAAGGCTTCTATCGATTTTAATCACTTATACGTAATATCCACTTTTCGGCCTCATACAAGAAGTATTTTATGAGTGTTTTTTTAACTCTTTATTAAAGGTCCCACAAAAAAGACTTTTCATCCTCCTTAAGACCTTTTTCGCCATTCCTATCACCTCATGTCGTTGCTAAGAATACTACCCAGATATAGAAAACTATTCTCTTGTTCTATTTTCTCCCTTCCAACTTTTATATTTGACACAGACCCGTTCGTTCCAGTCATCATGGCTTTTGTCTTTCTAACATTTATTTTCATCCCATATTCTTCAAAGCTCTTCCTCAAGTTTTCAAACATAGTATTGATTTTCTTTTCAGATTCTGAAACGAGCACCATACTGTCTGCAAATCTTATGCAACTAATCATTCTACCTCCCACCGAAATGCTGTTATCATCATATAGGCTCTTTTGCACTGTTTCTTCTAAATAGACATTAAATAGTTTTGGCGAGAGGTAGCATCCTTGTTGCACTCTCCTTCAAATTGCACTGTCTTCTGCCAGTTCTTGCTCTATCATAAGACTTACTTGTTGGTTCATGTATAGGGTTCTTATAAGTCATCTATCTTTCCATTCCAACCATATCTTTGTTAGAACTCACAACAACAATTTTCAATTTTGTAGATCAATAAATACAACATACATCTTTTTCCTTGTTTTTATAAATCTTTCACCGATTGCTCTTAATAATCTAATTTCATCTATTGTGGTCTTACCTCTTCTGAACTCGAACTGCTCCTCCTCAACTTTTTCATTTGTTCTTCATATAACCTTCTGTTCTGCATTTCGAAGCTGAATGTTTGGTGCATGATATATCAGACTAATAGTCCTTTAAACCCTCGCATCTCTTTGGGTTTGATTTATTAACCATCGGTAACATGATCGTCCTCAGAAAGTCTTTCTGCCATTCTCCTCTTTCATATACTTCATTGCATAGTCGGAAAAATTCTTTCTTTCCCTTGTCTCCTATATTTTTATGATGCTTGTATTATCGATGTATTATTGAAAACACCTGCATTTGTGTCCACTTATTCTACAGGTATAAAATGTGTGTTCCTTTTTACCCCACTGTATAAAAGTTTCGGGTAAGTGGGTACACCTCAATTGTACATATACTAACAAACATACCAAAGCACATACAAATTTTATAAGTACCTTATCATCTCTTCTTAACCGTGCAATGTTATCCACATGCGCTTGTGGTACAATTAGCCCAGGATAGCCAAACGCTTCAAAGTCTATGAACGTGGATCACAAGCATGGAGCCATTTTTCGCGTATTGGTATTATTTTATACTTTTCATATTAGTTAAAACAACCTTAGTAGACCATTAGCACTATATCCACACTCTTCAAAATTCGACTGTGTTTTCATATTTTTACCAGATATTAGAAAGCGTGCCTGTCCCCACTTATCCCAACTGCCCCTACATTTACCTATCTTTTGTTTTTTTTTAATGAGGTGCCTTGAAAGATGTTCCTATAGCAATATTGGTATTTTTAATATCATTACTTGCATATAAGGGCAATATGGGCTTTAAAATATGCACAAGTTAGCTAGAAGAAGAAGAAGAAAATATAAAACCACTAGAAATAATTTTCTTCTTGATATTATTATTATTATTTTATGTTGACTTTGTAATTCGACGATATGTGTTATTGGTCGTCATACAAACGTGAGCTTTAAGATATAACAGAGGATCCATCTTGTATTATCATCATGTATACTATTTAAAGATGGTAAATATTTACTTCATTACGTATTATAATAAAAGGTAATATCAAGATGGAGTGATTAAGTGATTTTTGGTAAAAGTAGTTGACTAGATTATACATATTCGGACTGTGGGCTAAAGCGTAACACTTAAAAAAAATACAAAAATAAGTATAGTGGTTACATTCCAGTTTATATTTTGATGTGCCATTTGAATTGTATCATTCTTATGTATGTTTGTGTCTTCTTGTCTTAATTCATACAAATATCGTTTTTGAGCATGAGTGGATTTAGGGGTTTCCTGTTGTGGGGGAGATTCTTCCGGGGGTTTGAAATATCCTTCAATTAAATGGTCAGTCCAGGAGCTTTCTCATAGAGAATTGCTAATATAAATACTCTATTCGTGAGCACTATAATTCTCTATAATACAAAATAAGGGGATTTTTGAAAGAATATTATTGGCGAGAAATCAAAATCTCTCCATGCCCCCACCCGTAACTAAATATAAGCTTTCCAGACGTTTACAGTCATTGTGTAAATATAAATACCTTCTTTTAGGCAATATACCCTCAGTGTATTTCAACATTTAGATAGCGACTGTGAAGAATCAAAATCACAACACAAGATACCGCCTCTCCAATTTTTCTACTTCTAACAACGATTTAAATTATTTATTTTGAAGAGGATAATACTAAGGAACTCGACTCGAAGAAACATTGTTGCTTAATAAATTGACAAAGACAAGCTTTTCCAAAACATAAAACAATTATTGTACGGTAAGGGATTCGAACTTCTTATTATCTTGAAAGAAAGGTAAAAATAGCTAAGGATTACACACTAACCAACTACTGCAGGCAGATAAGTTAAGGTTCATTAACTTGGTAGACGAATATACAGAACCTACTAACAGAATCAGATCGCCTTACGCCTGACTATCTCTTGAAACTTCGCGACCTTGAAACTTCGAACTTTAAATTAACGTTGGTTGTCGTTTCACCATTGCATATTTTACCCCCTCCCACTATCCCTTGCTGTGCAAGGGTGTCTTATCCCTTACATGAAAAGAAACCAATATTTTCGCAAACGTAGCCAGGAGCAGAAAGCGAGAGACACAGAACGCACACAGCTCGCTGTAATGCTGCAAATACTTAAAACTATGAAAACCATGGGATATTTTAATTGGCCTATTGTTACAATGCGTTCATTCAGTCAAGGAGACAATTAAAACTGCCGCGCACCTAACAAGATCAGTTATTACAGTTGAATATTTAGTTCACGGTAGCATACAACTAGTAATTTCTGATTACTTACGGACAGGTCACGCACTGCGTAAATTTAGATGACATTCTGTGCCAAGTATATATTCAATAACAAGATATGAGTAATCAGAAGGAAGAAAACATGTAGCTATTTTTGTTCTACTTTTCTTATTAGCTATTAGAAGTGAGTATGGTTGTCTCAACACCACTTTTGGAGTTTGCTTAGGATTAACATCCGCCTTTTAGTTGAACTTTTTGCTATGAATACCTCCAGAACAAGCCAAGGTTCATATGAAGTGGCATATTTTCGCCCGGAGAAATTACGGAAATAATAAATAATGCAGACTCCGATGCTTTTGAAACGGACGGCGAATAGAGTTTGTAGGAGGATTTTAGCATCAATTTGTGTGACACCCATAGTTCTTTCTTTTTTAAAATATAGAATATGTGTGGTATACAATATGCGGAATTCAATATGGCTGCAGAGATGTACAGTAAAACATTTAAAGCAGTTTCTACACCAGTGCCAACTTGTAACATTTGCTTTTCCTCCGTATATGCGTCTCTTTGTTACTTCCCTGTCATGACAGTTTTTTTCCTATTAGATACATGGAAAAACACTCTGACTGAAACATAGCACACTCTGTCTCAACCAGGTGATGTATGAAAATGAGTTCACATTTGCATTTGGGGGAATATTTAAGCCTAGGTTGAAGTGTAAAATCATAAACTTTTACATGAAAAAAATATTGTGCTATATAGAATATGGGGGAATTCAAGATGATTTCCATGATCACCACACTCAAAACCAATGCAAACTCTCAACCCACGCCTGTAGTCATTATTGTTCTGTCTCAGTTGTTTTGAGTAACCCTGTATACTGATGCACATTTCTCTTCTTACAGCAAAATTAAACTAATATTTTCCACATAATATTTTTCATACTGTACTTGATCCAAGGGCAGAAATGGGATTTTAGATCTAAGGAGAAAGTGAATAAAAGATAACGTTTAATTGGAGATGCCCCAAGAACACAAACTCAGGAAGACGGGAGTGCAAGCAAACTTTCATGGAGAATGACTGAAGCGATAGCGATTGTTGCAGAACAATCAACAACCAAACAAAACTGGTATAACCATTCAAATTTCCGATTTGCTACTAATAACCACATATATTTTTCATTCTTTTGCACAAAAAATTCAACTTTCTAAGGGATCGCTATTCCCTTCTGCATGACTAATTTCCACTCTTGCTTTGATCTTAGGCTTTTTAACCATGGAACAGTATTTACCGAACCTTTTGATGGAGGGCATTTTGGCCAATGACCTTTGGAGGCGGGGTCCTTTTTACGTCTGACCTTTTGATGTAGGGGTCTTTCTATCGCGGGTACCATTTGATCCGGGCCCTTTTTACTCGGTCTCTTGTCACGGAGACATTTCGACCGGTTCCTTTGGACTTGGGCCCTTCTGTCGCAGAGATCATTGACCTGGGCAACATTGATGCAGGCCTTTTTGACTAGGCCCTTTCGTCGTGGGACCCTTTTGACCTGGGATCTTTTGTCTCGGGCACGTTTTGACTTGGGCCCTTTATTGAAAGGGAGCTTTCGAACCGGGTCCTTTTGTAGAGGTGCCATTTTGACTGGGGCCCATTTTAACGGGGCCCCTTTTGACCCGGGCACGTTTGATGAAAGGCCTTTCGACGCGGCGCCGTTTCACTCGAGTCCTCTTGTCGCGGGCCCCTTTCAACGGATCCGTTTTGACCCGAGACTTTCTGTTCTCCCCGTTTTGCTGGCTTTTCTGACATGCAACCATATTATATATATATATATATATATATATATATATATATATATATATATATATATATATATATATATATATCAGTAGGTGAAATGCCTGAAGCATCGTATGTGTAAATCGATGATCGATCGATGTAGGACGCAGTAAAATTTGTTACGAAACTGTACATATCTCTTCCTTTCTCTCTCTCTACGCCATGCCTGGAGACGAAAGCTTTAATAGGCTATAGCGGCGATTTTAAAAAGTAAGACGGTATACATTATCCAGGATAAATGTTATGACTTTTAACTTAATATATATAGGACAATAAATAGAATAACTCTGTATCGGTCTTTTGACCCCCTTGGAAAGAAATCGTGCGGGAGTTAGCGATTATCATGTTGCTTAGTTATTGTATTATATTGTGCTATTCACGGAATAAATACTTCTGTGTTTTATATAATATTGAGAACGTATATAATATATTTACATTTATTACTGCTCTTGCTTTACGACAGCTAAACATATTCACGTTCAGCGTAATCAGTTTCCATTCTCAAATAAGGGACAGTGAGGCGAATGAAATAATTGACATATATATTTAGGAATTAGAACATTGTCCTGCGAACATGTAGTAAATTCCTGAAGAGTGAAAAGCGCTAGTAGCAGTTATTAGCTCAGACGGTAGCACTCTGATTTTCAAATTCGAAGGTTATGATTTTGACTCTAGGTCAAGTACAATACAACTTTTTCTGATTTATTCTTGAAATGGAAATATTTCTCTCGTCCCATTATTTTGTAATTCTTGATGGAGAAGTTTCGATGCTGAAATAAGTATACTAGAATATAAGAAAGGAAAGACGAATTACGTGATTCCTTTTCTTATATTATACTATATCTTCATCTCTCTAGGACATTTCTAAAATTTGAGATTTCTAGATCACAGTGTCTCTTTCTTATGTGTTTTTAACTTGTATGTTCTAATTTACATAATCCCTTAGTGAATCATATAAATCTTGCAGATGTTTTACGTCTTTCTTTCTTGTCCCTCCACATCACGTCTGAAGATTGGTGTTTTGATAACTAGGCTACAGAGGCAATTTTAAAAAGTGAGACCATCTACGCTATCAGTAATAGATGTTGTGGTGTTTAACTCAACATATAAGACAATAAATTGAAAAAAAAAAGTTGATGATACGAATCTTTTCAGAGATGACAGTGCACTGATGCTTCAAATCTGTGCTTCTCCTCCTTAAACCTATGTTATTTATCTAGTCAAAATAAATACTATTCAAAATTAAACACAAAATTCTTATGCAACCATCTCTTCCTTGGAGTATTGCGCGGTCATGTACCCGTCACACCGATGTAAAGGCACTTTTGGTGATGAGGATACATTCTATTTAAGTGAAAATAAAACATCAGAGTTCACTTGATAATACTTCGGCACGGTAAAAAACAAAGTAGCTTGAGTCACGTCCTCCTGTAATGTAGGGAAATGGTTCTTTAACACAATGCGAAATGTTACATTTCACTAAAACAGCGCGTCCTCTTTTTTCTATAAGGATTCACAGTGAACTTGTCGTCAGTGACTGAGGACATGATATAGCACTTTCCTATCTGAGAAAGGAAACTTATGAAAAATCACAATCCGGAAAATAATTTCAGGCTTATCACTTGTACACTACATAATCTGGAAACATCATATGTATCCTTGAAGATATATCCTAATAAGAGATATTACGAAGCATGAGTTCAAGAATTACACGAAAAAAGAAAAAAATATATCATCGCGTAGGAAGTAAAACGTAAACGAAATCGAAGAATACACATTCAATTACGAAAGACATGGAAAGTAAAAGACGTTAAAAATAAGGGTTAGCTACGAAGCGGGGTTAAAGGATAACGGTAAAGGGAAGTTGCTCCACAAAAACACGATCTCCACAAAAATCGAATAATTAAAAAATCGTCGATTATATATAAATTAAAACGTAAAAGAAACCTTCAACTACGAAAGAAAGTAAAACATAAACCAAATCAAAAGTAGTGAGAAGTTACTAAACAAAATTAAAGGAGTGAAGGCAAGAATTACCTCGCAAAATTCACATAAAATCGCACATCATTTTTCGTATAATATATAATTATATAAATATTGCTTAAAATGAAATAAAAATGTACACACTGAAGAACAATCATGAAAAGACAAATATTATCTAGTTCATTGATAAGGAATTTAATTATAACTTATACTACAGTCAATTAAGTGATAGAGTTTGTAAAACCCCACTTTGTCTACTGCGTTGTCATTTATGAAATGCGTCTCTTAAGGGTTAAAAGAACTTAAATAACAAAAGTAATATGGTCTTTTTCCTAGACTTGTAACGAGTAGTGACGTTTGTCCGAAAACGCTGCTAATTAAAATGAATGCAAAACAAACGAATATATAAATAAATATAAAACAGTGGGAGTTATAACTGCTAGTGTTTGCTTTTCTGTAAACGTTTTCTATATTACATTACTCTCCCGCAGTGAGTGGAGTAGGTATGAAGCTTCTCGAACAACCTGTCTGTACTTCTAGTCTGTCCTCTTTAGTCAGTGTTGGAAGCTAAAATGGTCTAAACTTGTTATATTTGGACTTCGTAGCCTCTGTGGTTGCTCGTTCTCGCAGTCATCCAGTCGAGATGTGTTAGTTGAAATAAATAAAAGTAGTTGTGCGCAAATGGTTACAAACGATTGTAAGTTTCGAACTGGTATAGTCAAATATGTCTCATCCTCGTTGTGCTATCAGTATAGACTACTTTTTGTTTGTGGTGTGTACACAATGAAAAAATACAAAACAAATATAAACGATTTTGTCAAGAAGGTATATGATGCGTATTTCGGATTATAAATTGGTGATCAAGATAAAGTATGGACTCCTCACTAAGTAGTCCATAGCGGCGTAGAAAAACTGCACTTGTGCTATAAACGAGTGGAAAAATCGTTAAGATTTGCTATCTTAATCATGTGGAGGGAGGAAAAATACGGGTATAACTTTTGTACCTCTAATGTTCAAAGTGTTAATTCCAAAACCCAGAAGCTCATTTACTACCCTAATCATGATCTGCCAGTCGTCTGGTTTCCGCATGATCCGGGATTGCCAGTTTCCTCACCCCGCTGATGACTTGAACAGCCTTGATTGGAAAACAGATGAGGAAGCTTCCAACGTGGGAAAGTAAGAATCAGTCAGTGATTTTTTCGAAACACAGAGTTCAGATAACGAATAGGAGCTTTTTTCACAACAGAAGTTGAACGACTTAGTGTGAGATCTTGGACTTTGGAAAGATGAGGCTAAGTCACTTGGCTCCCGTTTTGTAAACAAAATTTATTACAACCAGGCACATCTTTTTCATGGTATCAATATCACGAAGCAGGTTGAGAATATTTTGTACTGTAAATACATTTCTGGACTGATGGGTTAATTAGGTGTATATACAATGATATTGTATATCTGATATCTATGAATTACTTCTATTTCTAATTGTAGCAATTTTGGGTAACAGTGCTTAAAGTGCACAATATGTTGCGAAGAAGAAGAAGAAGAAGAAAGAATGTAGAAGAAATGTGTTGAGACAGATTGGTATTCATGTAATGGTAGTTGCTATAACAAAAGAGAGTTATTTGTTTCGTGTTGCTATGACAACAGAAGATTTGTTCATGGAATTTTGAGAATAAAAGTTAATTGTAATATGCATTTGATGTGCCTAATTTCAATAGCAATTATGAGTAACATGAAGGTGCTGAATCGTGTTGATTTACTCGAAGTGTGGGTAATAATTGTAAGAGAAAGGTAAAAGAATTTTTAACGGTAAGGTAAAAATAAGAGCGAAACGTTACATACATACAATATGACTTGAAACAATGGCGTTTATTCATTGACTCTTCGAAGAGATGTCTTAGGGCCGTATCTCTGTTGCCAGGCCAAAAATATATATATATATATATCATTAGAGACAGTTTTGTTCCTTCTGACAAACTCCTACTACCGCCTCTACACATAAAGCTCGGTTTGATGAAACAAAAGCTGAGAGAAGAGACCTTTGAAGGTCCAGGCTTCAGTTAACTTTTCGCAGATGCACAATTTGTTCTGACCATGGATGAAAGGGAAAAGGAAAAATGGATTTGTTTCAAGGAAGTTGTAGATAAGTTCCTTGATAAGGATCCAAACTACAGAAGTATCGTGGAACACATGTTGCATGCGTTTGAACAAGGTTGCAGAATGAGTCAAAAGTTTCACTTCTTACACTTACATATGAACTGTTTTCCGAAATCTTGTGGAACGTCAGTGAGAAACTAGGCGAAATGTTCCACCAAGACATCAATAGATGGAACACAGGTATCTAGGCAGATGGAACATGAATATGTTAAAGGACCATTCTTGGATGCTACATCGTAATTCGTCTGAAGCGTCTTATACACTAAAATGCACATGTAGAACTTTCCTAGGAAAAAAAACGTTTTTAGTGAAACGACTGTGTAGTCTGCCAATCTGATATGTGTATAGACTTATATATTTGATATTTGTCAACATAGAAAAATCTACGAAACTGTCAGCAGATTGTTCCTTTTATCGCAGTCCCTGTCTGTAGAGGTTTTGCCTCGAGCTTCATGCCTACAACACCTACTGTGGTTGATTGATATTAGATTTTAATACCTATAGTTTACTTAAGTATATTCCATTTTTTATTTGTATTGTGTTTGCTGTTATTGTATTTATTTTTTAATATATTATGAAACGTTCAAGGAAAAATAACCAACACTATACTTCACACGTCTATTATACACATATAGGTATTCCACACACTTGCTATTATGGTACATTGTTTAAAAAAATATATACGTTGGAGAAAAACGGATTTCATTTTCGGTTTAACACACCTAAAAACATAAACTCACTTACATCAAATGAAAATTTCAGTTGTAGATGTGTGTTATTGGATTTAAAGTATCATCTACTGAAACCTTTGCATTGAAAGTATAAAATTTTCATACTTTGTCACACAAACTGAGCAAATACTTCCTTTGATTTAATATTGCCGTCATTACATTCTCTTAGAAAGTGTACAGCACGAGCAAAAATCATGTACCATTGACTCTTCAGAAGAGAAAAATAGCAATTTCAAACTATTTAATTGCTTATATTATTCAATGTGAACCAATAACCTTAGTTTTAGTTTGTAATTTTTATTTCCTTCCCCTTAAAATAACTAAGCTTTCTGGACTGCTCTGCTTTTTTTTCCTTCAATTTCATTTCCGAATATCCTACTGTATCTATTGTATATTCCAGTAACTCAGTAATTACTGTTTTCACTAGTCTGCCCAATGCATACATCTTATTTATATGTTGCAAATCTCATGTCCATTTTACTTTAATGTGATCGTACAAAGTTTTTAGTTCTCTTCTGAGGCATCTGTAAACGCGTCTAAATAATTTCTTTTCTTTTTAGAGAATGGTATTTTTAGCCTCACGCAAAATCCCCCAATTACTTCGCTTCCGTCCCTGACTGCTTATTTAATACAGGGTGTACGGAATGGGACTGATGATCTTTAAAAATGTATAATTTTAAGTTGGTCAGATAAAAAGAGGAAAAAGCTTGCATTTTAAAGGAGAATTCAAGAAGTTTAGTTGCTCTTACTTAAAAGTCATTCTAACTCAGTGTAACATGTTACCACGGAACCATACAGAACAACAGGCATGATTATTGTTTTGTATATTTTAAGCTTCAGATTCCTCGATAGAATTCGCGATGACAAGAATTTTGAACCGAATAATAACACGAATTCCCTGCTCTTAGTCAGCATTTAATTTATTCGTGAATATGATTTTCCTCTGTTAATATTGATCCTAGATATTTGAAAGTATCCACTTTATCAAAATTATTATTTAATATTTTAACACATCCATAATTTGCTGTGTTACGGTCCCGACGCACTTCCACGTATTTAGTTTTCTCTGCATTTATTTCTAAACCCGTGTCCCCGCAAGCGTTTAATAAGATCTCTGCATTTCTTTCTATTTTCTCCTATCATTCCCTATTAAATTTACATAATCAGCATATCCCATAGCCAGTTCAATACTGTTCAACTCTAGGTACTGGTTATTATCTTTGATATGGCGACAACGCATCTCCTTGTTTCAGGCCATTTTCGACGTAAAAGCTCGTGGACAAAAAATTTCCTACCCGGAATCTATTTGGGATTCATTTAAGCATACCTTATTTAATCTAATTAGCTTTCCCGGTATTCCAACTTCTATAAGAACGATGTATAATGTTTTTCTTCTAACCGAGTCGTACGCCTTTCAAAAATCAATAAATAGTTGATGTACCGGTATATTGTTTTCCCACATTTTTCGAGTATATGGCGAATGGTAAATATTTGGTCGATAGTTTATCGATTTCGTCTAAATCTGCACTGATAATCTATAATAATTTCATCTGCTAATGGGGTCATTCTTACTAATAGAATATTTGAAAGGATTTTATAGGATATTGACAGAAGAGAAACGGCTCGATAATTCTTACAGTCAGTTTTGTCACCTTTCTTGTGAATTGGAACAATGATTGATTTTTCCACTGTTGTGGGAATTATTCCTTGTTCCAGATAATGTTCCAGTGTATCTTGTTCCACAATTTTTCGCCTCCAGCTAAAATTAACTCAACCTGAATTTCATCTACATACGGAGTTTTGTCTTTCTTTAATTTCTTTATAGTGGTTTCTACTTCTATTCGGTTGGGTTCTGGAATATACGGCTCTGCGGTGTGTAACTCCTTCTCTCCACTCACAGTAGCTTTTGGTTGTGTTAAGCAAATCGTCAAAGAAATCTTTCCACCTATTTAAGATGGTATCCGTATCAGTGAGAACAGTACCGTCAGATTTCTTTAATACATAAGCACGAGGTTAATAGCTTTTTGTTAAATTTCCTGTTCCCCTTATACATACTCCGGATGGTTTATTTTTACTATTATCTTCAAGTTGCTTCATTTTATCTTCCAAAAAATCGCGTTTCTTTGTTCTAAAAGTTTTGGAACTTTCCCGCCTAATATCTGCGAAATTTTGTGTAGTTATTTCATTCGGATTTTCTAGCAGCGTAATTTTGCCTCGTTTCTCTTCTCTGTTAGTTTAATGCATTCCTGGTCGAAACATACTTGTTTCCTACGTATTTAGGCGTGTCCCAATTTTTCTTTTGCTGAAATTTTAATCCTATCTCTAATTTCGATCCAGGTATCCCCAACACTAGTGCATTTCGAATCTTCTAAAGCCGGGAATCTATTCGAAACTTCAATCTGTTATTCCTCTCTTACCTGGCGCTCTTCTAATTTCTTTAAATTGAATCTCTCCGTTTTCGGACAAAGAATGTTACCTTTATTCAACTATAATCTCACTCGTATTATCGCCGCTACCAGGTGGTGATCAGTGTCACAATCAGCCCCTCTAAACGGCCGGACATCAATTATGCTAGATTCCCTTCTTCTATCTACTAAAACGTGATGAATTTGATTATTAGATTGTTGTTTTTTTCGTCTGGTGATGCCCAAGTGTATGTATGAACGTCGCGATGTGGGAATTTGTACTCTTCATGAGTAGGGTTTTCGGATGTTGCAAAGTTCACGAGTCTAACACCGTTGTCATTACTTTCGTTATGCAGACTTTGGTTCCCTATAATCGGTTTGAAAATATCCTCTCGTCTTACCAACAAGGAAACAAGTTACATGTTTGGCATTTTAATTCCAAAACATTTGTTTTACTATCAAGCAAACAATACAAGAACACACGAAACATTTGTAGTAATGTCATTTGGAATTATATTAATGCACTTTTAATCTAAAGTACAAGGAGTACACCTGAGTAATACATAATTGTGAAAATTTTGACAACTGAAACCCTGAAATGATATAACTGATGCTACCTGAGACGTCATCAAATAATTCAACAAAAATGTAAATGTAAATTACTATTGAATGAAAAAGCAAAATTTCTGTGCTACAAAATAATACTGTTAGAGAAAAATGATGTGGATAAAATATAAGAGCGTATATTGAATGTCAATTTTCATATAAGTGCCCAGATGATTTTTTTTTAATTAGGGGAAAGTATACTTTAGACGATATTAGACAAGGCAATTATGTATGCAAAATTAGGAGACTTTCATTCAAATTATTTTTTGTAATAAAAATTAGAATTCAACTTTCCATGGTATATTGCACATTTTCTATCTCCGAACAAGGCCAAATACGTGCAATTTAATATGGAAAGTTGAATGTTAATTATTATTACACGAAATAATTTGAACGCATGACTCTTAGCATGCAAGATTGCATAGAAAATTGCATCGCATAAAATGGGCTTTAAGGACTTTTAGCTTAACAAACTTCTTTTATCTCATTGATCTTTTTTATCTGATTTATTTGAGAAATCAGGAGAAAGAAAGTTTTCACCAACTTTTCTACTCAAGGAAAGTAAGACATCAATTTTTGTAAAGATCAATTTACGCGAAGTACGAATAGTTTTTGATATAAATTAATTATTTCGTAAGAGCGAAATATGAACATTACGCTAATACTTTTAATGTGAATATTACCATTTTCCAAATGATTTCTTTCATTTTTAACTTTTACCATAGCTTTATCCCTTTTAGGGCATTATTAGAGATTGTTTAATATAAAAACGTCTTATTACCAAAAGGACAGTGCTTCATAGCGTATGCTATGCTATGGCATACTGAAATACCACGAAAACTATACTCTAGTGTTCACGTCATGTTACATATGCACATCAAGCTTTAGTCAACGAAATGATCTATTTATTCACAAAACGGAAACACCTGACTTAGCAAAATAATATTATGTGCACTATTGCAGATTACCATAAATTAAAATGCCAAGCCATCAACCAACTATCAAGAAAAAAATAGCAACAAAACACGGACGTAGGTGGGTTGGGAATCATGTTACACTTTAGATTATTGACAAATAATTTCTACTTCCCTAACAGTAAGCAGGGGTGTGGGGCCACCGGAAATACTGATCAATTTTTTTCAAATATTTCAGACTATCCTGTGCCTTTAATTACTGAAAACCGTATTTTCTTTTAAATGATTCTCTGCCCCTCCTCCAGGTACTTATACTTAACAATGGTCATACATCAAAAGATATGCAGTTCAATTTCTTGTTAGGGTTGCCTCGTATAAATGGAAAAGGTACAGTCGGTATTCATTTAAAAAATAATATACAAAGTGGCTTATAAAAAAGGTGTTTCTTGGAAGATAAACCAAACTAAAGGAAAGAACTAGCTCGAATTTCTTAGTTCCGATTTCTGCAAAGAAAATCACGGAATTTACAATGAATCATTTATGATTGAGACTTTGTGGATAACTAGACAAAGTTCCAAATCTTATGCGTAATCGTTAACAGTGAACGGATCTGTAGAATGAAACAAACCAGTTGCCGTGGACCAAAACTCCTTCCTTCAGCACAGCGGAATCAGTATGCAGTTTCAAAGCTAAGCTTTGCGCATACCTCTCAGTTCGGGGTAACAGCAAAAATTATTTTTTAAATAAGAATTTCCGGAATGTTTCGAAACTTCGGAATGTTTCGAAATTCCGGAACGTTTCGAAATTCCGGAATTCCGGAACGTCTTGAAACTGTGTTCCTATTCCGGAATTGGAATTTCCGTTCCGAAAATTTCCGGAATTCCGGAATTAGGAACAGCCCTACTAGGAACACATAATAGAGCAGATAATCTTTAAGGGGTGTACACGTTCCCTTTTATGAGCACCTTTAACATAGCAGAAATTACACTGAGACTAGGAACACATAGCAGAGCGGAGAATCCATAAGATTCGTTCCACCCCTATTTGAACATAGCACGGCTAATAAAAGAGTATGGTTCATTTTTCAACCCCTCTTTGCGCATAGCAAAAATATAAGGGCGTGTACTCGTAACACAACATTCGTCAATTACTGCAAGTCCCAAAAGTACTGACCATCGTCGTAAACGAAGCCACATATTGAGGTACTGTTTCCACCCTCGGAGCATGCTACGTGCAACGAGTAGGTCGTAAAAGACTATGACCTATTTTTCATCCCCTAAATAACATAGTATACACACTTGTTACCCCGTATTTCCGGTTCTGATTAAACACACACACACTTGGTTGCGTATTCCAAATCCGATTTAGTAGAAATAACACGCACGCGCAGAAATATTTACATTTCCGATTCGATAGGTCCTTTGAACCGATTTGAATGAAACTCGGTATGTAGGGGTTTCCGGACATGTTGATTACGAATACCTCACTTATTTGTACCTGGGTCTTATAGTTTATGTAAGATACGCTGCTTCTATAACAATTTTAACCGATTTGGATAAAACTCGGCATATGGGGGTTTTCGGACATGCTGATTACGAATATCATATTTGTTTTTACCTGGGTCTTATAGTTTATGTGTGATAAGCCCTTTCTATGACAATTTTATCCAATTTAAATGAAACTTGACCTATGGAAGTTTTGTACCATGCTGATTACAAATATCATATTTATTTTACCTGGGTATATTAGCTTATGTGGGACACGCCCTTTGTATTACATTTAAAACCCAATCACTCGAAAACGGAACCACATATCGAGATGGTGTTTCTACATTTAGTAATTGGTCATCAACCACTGCAAGTTCCAAAATGATGACCATCGAGGTCACATGTCAAAATACTTAAAACCTAACAACTCAAAAACGGAGCCAAATATTGAGATGGTGTTTCCATATTTAGTAATAGTTCATCAACTACTATAAGTTTCAAAAATAATGAAGATCGAGGTCAAATGGTCAAACTCGTAAACGAAGACACATACGCAGAGAAGTCTGGTTTTCATGAACATATTCAACACAACGTATATTTCAAAAAATAATCAACCATGGGTGCGGTTATGAGGAGCACTTAAAAATAGTCCCCCTCGAATTTTCGCAAAGTCCAGAAATACTTAATTTTTTAAAAATCAATATTTCAGCTATTTTTAACCACAGCTAACTCTGGTTCCTCATTTAGTAACAGATCATCAACGACATGTATAAAATATTGACTATTGAGGTCAAAAGATCAAATAACTCGTAACAGAGCAACGGAAAAATTTGTGTGATCTATTCAATTTTGTACCAAGCGGAAAAAAGTGAGTGGCTTATTTACCTTTGTATTAATGAGAAAGAAATGAAAGAAACACAATTTTAACTAGCTCACAATTTCTGTACGTTTCTGGGCAAATAAACGCAAAAATTAATTTGGGTGGAGTATTTATTTTTGTACTAACGAGAAAGAAAGGAAAGATATTGCATTTAACTACCTGAGAATTTTAAATCATCTTGTACTATTTAAATAGGCGAAAGGATAAATTTGAATGACCTATTCAATTTTGTACCAACGAGAAATGCCATTTTATCTAGCTCAGAATATTATATCATTTTGTACTACTCAAATAAACAAAAAAGAACGAAGAAGGTTCATTTTAAGTAACTCAGACTTTTATACCATTTTGTACTACTCCAATAAACGAGGGAATACAATATTTAGTTTTGTACCAACTAGAAAAAAAGAAGTGAAGAATGAATAAAATCAAGGTGGATTATTTTCTTTTGTGCCAACTGGAAAGAGAAGAAGAGCTACTTTAACTAGCTCATTATGTACTGCTTAAAGAAACGAAAGAAGACTATTTTAACTAGCTCAGAATTTATGTAACTTCTAAACTACTGGAATGTTCTATTTTTGTATCAATCAGAAAAAAAACGAAGACATTTTAACAAGTTCATAATTTCTGTAACGAAAGAATAATTTTGATGTTCTACTTTTTATACCAACGAGAAGAAATGAACTAGCTGAATATTTTATATCATCTTGTACTATTTAAATATACGAAAGAATAAATTTAAGTGACCTATTCAATTTTGTACCAATGAGAAATGCCATTTTAACTGGCTGAGAATTTTATACCTTTGGTAATATTTAAACAAACGGAGGGATAAATTTGAGTGGTCTAAACAAGGCAAAAAAGGACTATTTTATATAATTTTACTAGCCAAATCAATAATGGAATATTTAGTTTTGTACCAGCGAGAAAAACAAAGAAATACAATTTTAACAAACAAAGAATATTTTACCATTTTGGAGTATTCAAATAAACACGGACATATAATTTGTTTCAACTCTAAAAAACGACCATTGTAACTAACTAAAAATCAATAAAACGAAGTAATGCTTTTGAGTGAGCTATTTAATTTTGTAACAACCAAAGAAAAAGAGAAGGTGTGTATTTTAGACAATTTTGTATTTTGTCAACAAACAAAGGAATAAATTTATATTAATCAGAAAAAAGAAAAAGGACCATTTTAACTAGCTCCGAATTTTATATCATTTTAAACTAGCCTAATAAACGAAGGCATAAATATGTGTGAGCTATTTTATTTTGTAGCAACCAGAGAAAAACCAGAGAATGCCATTTTAACTAGTTCAAAATTTCTGTACAATTTTGTATTACCCTATTAAACGAAACAATTAATTTGGATAATCTATTTCGTTTTTGTACCAATCAGAAGAAAATCAAAGAAGGGCAATTTAATACTTTTTTGTACCATTAAAGAAACTGAGGATAGCTTGAGTAGTCTTTTTTTTGTACTCATTCGAAGAAAAGCAAAGAAGAACCACTTTAAGTAGCTCAGCTTTTTCATTCCTAATTTTGCCATGGTTATAAGGAAAGGAATAAATAAATAAGGGTGTCCTAACCATTTATATGAGACTTAGATTTTTATGCCTTTTTTGTAATATTTGCACCTACAGAAAAAAGCTACACAAGTAAGCAATAGAATAAATTTGTAATTACCGCAAAAAGCGAATAAAGTCCATTTTAATTGCCTCAGCTTAATAATATACAATTTGAGTGGCCTATTGAATTTTGTAACAACGAGAAATCTAATTTCCAGGTCATGTTTTACTATTTAAACAAACAGAGGAATAAATTTGTACTAACCAAACTCAGAATTTTATATCAGTTTTTATATCTCAAAGGGACTAAGAAATATTTTTGTGACCTATTCACTTTTGTAGCAAGGAGAAAAAGGAAAGAACTAACAATTTGCTCTGATCAAATAAGCGAAGGAATAAATTTGGGTTTCCTATTTAGTTTTGTCCATTCTTTAACTAGCTCAATATTTCAGTACCATTGTAACTAACTCAAACAAACGAAAGAATAAATTTGAGTGGCTTAAGCAAATAAGGTCAATTATAACTAGCTCAGCAATGTGTACCTTTTTGTGCTATTAAAATAAACGAAGGGTTAAATTTCAGTGACCTATTTAATTTTGTACCAAGTAGAAAAAATGAAAAATGAAAAAATTTTGTCTGATTCTTTACTTTTGTATTAGCAATTAAAAAAGCGGAGAAGTTCTATTTTTAAATAGTTCAGTATTTATGTACATTTTGTACTACTCAAATAAACGGAGGAATAAATTTTGATGTTCTACTTTCTGTACCAACCAGAGAAAAAAAGAAAGACCATATTCTGCTACACAGACACACGAAGGAATAAGCTCAGAATTTCTATACCTTTTATTCTATTCAAATAAACGAAGGAACGAAGAAGGATAATTTTAGTTTTATACCAACCACAAAAAAGGGAAGAAGGCCCATTATAACAATATCAGTATTTTTATACCATTTTGTATTACTCTAATAAATTTGGGTGGTCTATTTCATTTTCTGTATAAATCAGAAGAAAATTAAAGATGGTACATTTTAACTAGCTCACAATTTTATGCCTTTGTGAAGGATTAAAAAACGAGTGGTTCATTTAGTTGTGGTGCTACATTTTGTATATTTTTGTATCATCCAGATCAGTTTATTTAATTCTTTTAAAGAAAACAATACATTACTCTCACCGACACTTCAGTTGCCAGTAATTCAGTATTTTAGCTCTAACTATTATTTACATGTGCTAGTCCAATGTTTGTAATCTTTTAAATTCTTAATATTACAATACTACAAATTGTTCCATTTATAAAATAATATAGTTATCAGTTCAATTCTCTGTAACCCTTTATAATTTCTCAACTTACATCAAAGTATTTAGCCCTAATATGTTCGTCTATTCATACACAACCAAATGCATATTCTACAGTGTCTCAGTGTTCATTTACAGAATTAAATAATTATTTATCTTTCTCTAAAAACATTTCTACTCATTCTTTGATATAACAATCACACTCTGTAATGTATTCATATACCACATTAAATTTTTTCTCCAAAGTATAAATGTTCTTAATATTATAACTTTTAAAATGCTTCTTTATAAAAAGTTTATATATTTTCTGTCTCATTTCACGTTTCATTAAGATCGTCCACACCTTTTGTAATAATTCGTAGTCATACTGCAGCAACACTTGATATTTTTCATTTTCATTATGTTCAGGACATGCTTCACATAATAATACTGAATTTGGTGTGTACTCATTACATAATTGTATAACACATGTATCATTAATACGTTCACTAGTACACTCGCACTCATTACCTTCCACTTCAAAACAGTTAATATTTGAAACACTGTCATGAACACTTTCTGTTAGTATTACATCATTATATCTATTATAGCGTTTAAAATGATACACTTCTTCTATTTCTTGTGGTGGATATGTGGATATGTGTGGTATGATTCTCAGTTTATCACGTAATTGATCCGGCAAATCGGGGTCAGACGGGTGAATTAACATTATAGGTTTTTCGTTTTCACGCTGAATTTTTTTTTCTCTAGGTGAAACATAAACAATCTCCGTGCTGGTCATTTTTCTGCTCTTCAACTAAAACAAATCAAATAAATATTTTTTTCAAGTGTAATACATCTATTTATATACCAAAAATAAAAGCGTTCTATGCATTCTCCGTCTTATATTACAATTAAATAATATTTTATTCTAATTCACTGTTTAATAATATGTTTCAAGGCAATAGAAAATAAATCTTTTCCAAGAAACTATTCCTTATTATAACATCATGATGTATGTTCTATTATTTTCCAAATATAGTATTTTCCAATACATAAATGCAAAAATATATATGTGTCTTTTTGACTTAATAAGTTTCATATAATTTACCTTAGACGAGGAAACAAAGTTTAAAAATAATTCCATTAATCAACATATAATTGAATCGTTGAGCAATAGGCAGTACCTTAGGACCTTCACTATACTAGCAATACAAATGTTCGGTAACGCATTCGTAACGTTGATTAAATATTTGCAGCAACAGAATGAATAATTCCGCACTCTTTATAGATCGTATTGACCATGGAAATTTGAAAATTTTTCTTTTCCTTGATGAGCTGATTCTTACGTTGATATGATCTCTTCTTCTTCTGGATTTCCTTCTGCTTTTTCCTCTATCAGCACTGTGATCAAAAATGGCCATGCATGCATGCTCTTTCTTCTTTTCTATTATTGTCATGATTTGTCGTCCTTCACTAGTTTTCCTTAGTACGCTAATTGGTATGGATTTAGTTATAATTGAATTATGACGCAACTTTCTTCTGTAACCAAGGGCAACTCTGGTTTGTAAAATCGCACGTTCAAATATTTAGTTAGTGACCAGGAAACTTTGGACTTTAGCGTCGCCGTTAGTATTTTGTCAACCTCATTCGCTAAACAACGTCAATACGCATATAGTGACGGAAGAGGCAATTTAAATTGTGATTTGCATCACACAAAAATATATAAAATGTAGCACCACAACTAAATGACCCACTCGTATTTATAATCCTTCAAAAAAGTATACAATTCTGAGCTAGTTAAAATGTATCATCTTTACTTTTCTTGTGATTGTTACAAAAATGAAATAGACCACCCAAATTTATTAGAGTAATACAAAATGGTATAAGAATAATCAGCTTGTTATAATGGGTCTTCTTCCCTCTTTTGGGGTTGGTACAAAACTAAAATTATCTTTCTTCGTTCCTTCGTTTATTTGAATAGAATAAAAGGTATAGAAATTCTGAGCTTATTCCTTCGTGTGTCTGTGTAGCAGAATATGGTCTTTCTTTGTTTTTTCTCTGGTTGGTACAGAAAGTAGAACATCAAAATTTATTCCTCCGTTTATTCGAGTAATACAAAATGTACATAAATACTGAACTATTTAATAATAGAACTTCTCTGCTTTTTAATAGCTAATAGAAAAGTAAAGAAGCAGACAAAATTTATTCATTCTTCAATTTGTTCTACTTGGTACAAAATTGAATAGGTCACTCAAATTTAACCCTTCGTTTATTTTAATAGCCCAAAAAGGTACAAATTGCTGAGCTAGTTATAATTGACCTTATTTGCTTAAGCCACTCAAATTTATTCTTTCGTTTGTTTGAGTTAGTTACCGTGGTAGTGAAATATTGAGCTAGTTAAAGAACGGACAAAACTAAATAGACCACCCAAATTTATTCCTTCGCTTATTTGATTAGTGCAAAATGTTAGTTCTTTCCTTTTTCTGCTTGCTACAAAAGTGAATGTATTCCTTCGTCCATTTTAGTATTACAAAATTATATAAAATTTTGAGTCTGGTTAGTACAAATTTATTCCT
The DNA here is from genome assembly GCF_964235325.1 of Thermobia domestica. Taxonomy (NCBI): domain Eukaryota; kingdom Metazoa; phylum Arthropoda; class Insecta; order Zygentoma; family Lepismatidae; genus Thermobia; species Thermobia domestica. Next base: position 111,083,544 of record NC_137454.1, on the reverse strand, counting down.
GTTTGTTTAAATAGTAAAACATGAAATGGAAATTGGATTTCTCGTTGGTACAAAATTCAATAGGCCACTCAAATTGTATATCAAGCTGAGCCAGTTAAAATAGTCAGTATTCGCTTTTTGTGGTTATTACAAATTAATTCTTTGTTTATTTGTGTAGCTTTTTTCTGTAGGTGCAAATATTACAAAAAAGGCATAAAAATCTAAGTCTCATATAAATGGTTAGGACACCCTTATTTATTTATTCCATTCCTTATAGCCATGGCAACTTTAGGCATGAAAAAGCTGAGCTACTTAAAGTGGTTCTTCTTTGCTTTTCTTCGAATGAGTACAAAAACTTAGACTACTGAAGTTAACCTTAGTGTCTTTAATGATACAAAAAGTATAAGATTGCCAATCTTTGACTTTCTTCTGATTAGTGCAAAAACAAAATAGATTATCCACATTTATTTTTTCGTTTATTTGGTTAGTACACAATTGTACAGAAATTTTGAACTAGTGAAAATGGCCTTCTTCGGTTTTTCTCTGGTTGCTACAAAATTAAATAGCATCACTCATATTTATGCTTTCATTTATTAGGCTAGTTAAAATGATATAAAATTCGGAGCTAGTTAAAATAGTCCTTTTTTGCTTTCTTCTGATTAATATAAATTTATTCTTTTGTTTGTTGAAAAAATACAAAATTGTCTAAAATAATCACCTTCGCTTTTTCTCTGGTTGTTACAAAATTAAATAGTTCACTCAAAAGCATTACTTCGTTTATTGATTTTGAGTTAGTAAAATATTCTTTGTAAAATATTTTAAAATATTCTTTGTTTGTTAAAATTGTATTTAATTTTTCTTCTCGGTGGTACAAAACTAAATATTCCATTGTTTATTTGAGTAGTAAAATTATATAAAATAATCCTTCTTCGCCTTTTTAGACCACTCAAATTTATCTCTCCGTTTGTTTAAATATTACCAAAGGTATAAAATTCTGATCCAGTTAAAATGGCATTTCTCATTGGTACAAAATTGAATAGGTCACTTAAATTTATTCTTTCGTATATTTAAATAGTACAAGATGATATAAAATATTCAGCTAGTTCATTTCTTCTCGTTGGTATAAAAAGTAGAACACCGAAATTATTCTTTTGTTACAGAAATTATGAACTTGTTAAAATGGCTCTTCTTCGTTTTTTTTCTGATTGATACAAAAATAGAACATTCCAGTAGTTTAAAAGTTACATAAATTCTGAGCAAGTTAAAATAGAAAATTTTTGTTTCTTTAAACAGTACATAATGAGCTAGTTAAAGTAAAAAGTCTGAGTTAAAATGATATTTCTTCGGTTTTTTTGTTTATTTGAGTAGTACGATAAAAGGCATTTCTCGTTGGAACAAAATTGAATAGGTCATTCAAATTTACCCTTTCGCCTGTTTAAATAGTACAAGATGATTTAAAATTCTCAGGTAGTTAAATGGCATATCTTTCCTTTCTTTCTCGTTAGTACAAAAATAAATACTGAATCCAAATTAATTTCTGCGTTTATTTGAATAGCCCAGAAAGGTACAGAAATTCTGAGCTAGTTAAAATTGGGTTTCTCTGATTTCTTTTTCATTAATACAAAAGTAAATAAGCCACTCACTTTATTCTGCTTGGTACAAAATTGAATAGATCACACAAATTTATCCGTTGCTCTGTTACGAGTTGTTTGACCTTTTGACCTCAATAGTCAATATTTTCATACATGTAGTTGATGATCTGTTACTAAATGGTGAACCAGAATTCGCTGTGATTAAAAATAGCTGAAATATTGATTTTTAAAAATTAAGTATTTCTGAACTGTCAAAATCCGAGGGGGTGATTTATAATTCCTCCTCATAACCGCACCCATGGTTGATTATTTTTTGAAGTATACGTTGTGTTGAATATGTTCATGAATACCAGAGTTCGCTGCGTATGTGGCTTCGTTTACGAGTTTAACGTTTTGATCTTGATGGTCATTATTTTTGGAACTTGTAGCAGTTAATGAACTATTACTAAATATGGAAACACCATCTCAATATTTGGCTCCGTTTCTGAGTTATTAGGTTTTAAGTATTTTGACATGTGACCTCGATTTTCATTATTTTGGAACTATCAGTGGCTGATGACAAATTAGTAAATGTGGAAACACCACCTCAATAATTGGCTCCGTTTTCGAGTTATAAGGTTTTAAGTATTTTGAGCATTGAACTCGATGGTCATTAATTTGGAACTTATAGTAGTTGATGAACTATTACTAAATATCGAAGCACCATCTTAATATTTGGCGCCGTTTTCGAGATATTAGGTTTTAAGTATTTTGACCTTTGATCTCGATGGTCATTATTTGGAACTTGCAGTGGTTGATGACCAATTACTAAATGTTTAAACACCATCTCGATATGTGGCTCCGTATCCGAGTTATTAGAATTTAAGTATTTTGACCTTTGACATCGATGGTCATTATTTTTTGAACTTGCAGTGGTTGATGACCAATTACTAAATGTGGAAACACCATCTCGATATGTGGCTCCGTTTTCGAGTGATTGGGTTTTAAATGTAATACAAAGGGCGTGTCCCACATAAGCTAATATACCCAGGTAAAATAAATATGATATTTGTAATCAGCATGGTACAAAACTTCCATAGGTCAAGTTTCGTTTAAATTGGATAAAATTGTCATAGAAAGGGCTTATCACACATAAACTATAATACCCAGGTAAAATAAATATGATATTCGTAATCAGCATGTGCGAAAACCCCTATATGCCGAGTTTCATCGAAATCGGTTAAAATTGTCATAGAAAGAGCGTATCCACATCAACTATAACACCCAGGTAGAAATAGGTGTGGTATTCGTAATCAGCATGTCCGAAAACTCCTACATACTGAGTATCATCCAAATCGGTTCAAAGGGCGTATCGAATCGGAAATGTAAATGTTTCTGCGCATACGTGTTATTTCTACTAAATCGGATTTGGAATACGCAACCAAGTGTGTGTGTGTTTAATCAGAACCGGAAATGAGGGGTAACAAGTGTGTATACTAAGTTATTTAGGGGATGAAAAATAGGTCATAATCTTTTACGACCTACTCGTTGCACGTAGTCTGCTCCGAGGGTGGAACAGTACCTCAATATGTGGCTTCGGTTGCCACGATGGTCAGTACTTTTGGGACATGCAGTAATTGACAAATGCTATGTTACGAGAACACGCCCTTATATTTTTGCTATGCGCAAAGAGGGGTTGAAAAATGAAACATACTCTTTTATTAGCCGTGCTATATTCAAATAGGGGTGGAACGAATCTTATGGATTCTCCGCTCTACTATGTGTTCGTAGTCTCAGTGTAATTTCTGCTATGTTAAAGGTGCTCATAAAATGGAACGAGTACATCCCTTAAAGATTATCTGCTCTACTATGTGTTCATAGTCTCCACTTGATAGTAAGTCATGTGTTATCGATCTGCTATATTATATGTTAAAATTTGGGTTGAGGAAAGTGCTCATAAAAGGGAATAAGTTCACCCCTGCTACGTTATATAGTCTTATGTTATATGTGGTATGATAAATAGGTGGATGGAGAATGTGTCCTTAGTCTCTGTGTAATTTCTGCTATGTTAAAAGTGCTCATAAAAGGGAACGAATACATCCCTTAAAGATTATCTTCTACTATGTATTCGTATCTCCACTTGATAAGAAGCCATATGTTATTGATCTGCTATGTTATATGTTAAAATATGGGTTGAGAAAAGTGCTCATAAAAGGGAATGTGTACACCCCTGCTATGTTATATAGTCTTATGTTATATGTGATATGATAAGTAGGTGGATGGAGAATGTGTTATCGATCTGCTATGTGTTCGTAGTCTCTGTATAATTTCTGCTACGTTAAAAGTGCTCATAAAAGGTTATGAGTACACCCCTTAAAGATTATCTACTCTACAATGTTTTCGTAGTCTCCACTTGATAATAAACCATGTGTTATCGATCTGCTATGTTATATGTTAAAATATGGGTTGAGAAAAGTGCTCATAAAAGGGAATGTGTATATTCCTGCTATGTTATATAGTCTTATGTTATATGTGATATGTTAAATAGGTGGATGGAGAATGTGTTCGTAGTCTCTGTGTAATTTCTGCTGTTAAAAGTGCTCATAAAAGGGAACGAATCTTATGTATTATCTGCTATGGTATGTGTTCGTAGTCCCCACTGCAATGTGGAATGTGCGCGGTACGTGAGTCCGGTGGGCTGGGGGCGGCGTCAGCCAATCAGCGTGAAGGGGACGGGTCCAGCGCCAGGCAATCGGCGCGACATGGAGGTCGTAAAAGACCGTGGTTGGCCGTGGGCGTGACCGTGGGCGTAACCGTGGGCGGCGCCAGCCAATCAGCGTCAAGGGGCGGGGTCTGGTACCAGCCAATCAGCGTGAAGGGTTCTCGCATGCGCAGTAGGAAAACACAGCACCAAGTGACCCCTCTCTACTGCATACGAATAACTGACCTTCGCTTTATCTCCATTCGCATTGAACTCACGGTATGAGAGCATATTGAACACATACCTCTTCTATACTGAGGTTAATCTTTTTGAAATATCATGATTTTAAATAAGTTCCAAAACTTTGTTCGCTTTCGTTCATTTTGGAGGTGATTGTAAGACGTAGTTACGAGATGTGATGTACGCATTCAATGCGCCGGGCTTAATCTTGGGTCCTCTCCAATTTGTTATATTAAATATCTCTTTTCACATGGTGTACATTATTTTATTCAGCAAGAACCTCTCTCTTAATACCGATGCTCAATGGTAGTACAGAGTCAACTGCTCTGAATGACCAAACACCAATTATCCCAGATTATTTTCTATCTATTAAAACGTTATAAATTTGATAAATGTTCTTTCATCTGTCGATTTCCAAATATATTGGTGATTCTCATGACTTAATTTTGTATTTTTATGATGTTGCAAAGTTCACAAGTATAACACCATTGTCACTACCACCCTTACGAATATATTCATTTCTTATTACACAGGTCTAACAATTTAATTTAGTATTTTTATGATGTTGCAAAGTTCACAAGTATAACACCATTGTCACTACTACCCTTACGAATATATTCATTTCTTATTACACAGGTCTACCTTTTTTTTTTAAAATTTTATTTCATGAAAATGGCTTATCTTTATGTTTCTTGGTGTGTCGAGACCGAAAATGAAGTATGTTTTCGTCCATCACTCTACAGTTTTTTTTCAAAACCATATCACGTAATAGCAAGTGTGTATCATGCATGCATGCTACACTAATAAATTACACTTGTAGAGATTATGTTTGTTTATAATTAAGTCAATTGATAAACTAATTTGATAAATAAGTAAATAAATAAAAATAAAGAAATACATAAATAATCTTAACCCTCTTGCGACACAATGGGATGTTTAAAACCCCGAAATATTTTTGTTTATTTGACACCGGTTTATTTTATTGAAAGGGAAATTTTGGATTCTTTGTAAACTTACGTTCCAACTTCTTTGTTACCTACGTTCAATCTAATTGATGTCTTGGTGGATTCGTTCATCCTGTTCTTATCTGAAGTTCCCCAACTTTTCTGGAAAATAGTTCCCATGCGAATTTAAAAAGTCAAATGTTAGTCTCATCCTGTCACCTTGTTGTTCAAACTCATGCAACCTGTGTTCAAACTCATGCTACCTTACCAAGGAACTTTTTCTACAGCCTTCTCGAAACGACTCCATGCTTTCTTCCCCTTCTCATCCATGGCCAGAACAAATTATGCATCTGTGAAATATTTTCTGAAGTTTGTACTAACAAAGATCCCTTCTTTCAGCTTGGTGTCACATAAAACCGGGAAACACAGACGATAAGTACATGAAAGATCCACCTGTTTGATTGAGAGACTTTACGAATTGTTTCGTTAACCTGAGCTATATGTGTAGAGACGGAAACAGAATTTTGTCAGAAGGAACAAAACTGTCTCTAATAACATTCTTTTGGCCTGGCAACAGAGAATCTCTTGATAACCAGTCTGTTTTCAATGCGAATTTCTGTCACGTTTGTCTCATATGCACAAGAAACAAGAAAACTTTGTTACCCAGTTTTACTTTCAAGTCTCCACAGATCAACCATTTAGGCACAATTTAACGAATTCTGTCGAGAAATAATTCGAAATTGTTGTATGTTTCTCTTAAACGTATCGAATGCCAAACTGGTACTAAGAGATAGGTAATGTCATTGTGTAATAAAACGGCCCTCTGACTGCTCCTCGAAAAGTCAGTGAATAAACACCATTGATTCGAGTCAAATTATAAAGCGAATTAGCCTATGAATGTCTTTGCAGTACACAGAATGCTCAATCTCTGCAAAGTGAGGCACAAATCGTACCTGGCACGATATCGTTGCCATGGAAAATATGTGCCTGGTTATAATATATATTTTTTTGTTTTGAAGTGGGGGGGGGCAAGTAACTGAGCAGCGTCTTTCAAAAATTCAAGATCTCGCACTAAGTAGTTCAGCTCCTGTCTTGAAAAAGCTGCGGTTAGTTATCTGAACTGAGTGTTTCGAAATCACTCTTTGATTCTTACTTTTCTACGTTGGAAGCTTTCTTCTCTGTTTTCCAATCAAGGCTGTGCAAGTCATCAGGGTGCTAAAGAACTGCCAATCCCGGACCATTTGGTACCGAACGACTAAGAGATTTAAGATTAGGGTAGCTAGTGAGCTTTTTTATTATAACTTTGAACAACACACTTAGAAAATTAATAGTCATCCCTGTAGTCATTTTGTTCCCTCTACATGATTGGGATAGCAAACCTAAACGATTTTGCTTCTCGTTTGTAGCAAAAGTGCAGTTCTCCTACGCAGCTATGGTATACTTTTCGAGGAGTCCACACTTTAACTTAATCACCTATTCTTAACTCAAAATATACCTTTTGAGAAAATCATTTATTTTCCTTTGTATTTCTTTATTCTGTACTCTCCACAAACAAAACAGAATATTTTGGACTGATAACACAACGGCGATGAAACATCTTTTGCAAAGCTAGTTTGTAATGCACAAATGTCCCATTGTATTGTTTCTCTTGCAGCTTTTAACCTAAAACTTTAATTTAATTCTTGTGATTGCTTTCAGGCATATCTCTTGGATACAAACTGTCATTTAAATGGCACAAATTACAGATAGCTTTTCGCTATTCATTTATATTTAGCTAGAGTAGAGTAAAAATCGATATTATTTACGTGGGTCTTAAATAATTGTTCCAGATATTAACTTTAGATATGGAAGCCAGATAAGGCAGAAAGATTTAAACGAAGAAGAAATATTGCAGGAACCCAACCATCTGCTGTCTATATTTTTAAAAGAGAGAGGAACCTATTGTGAGTCGTCTGCTGAAGAGGTGGGCTGGGTGTATATGATGTAGAATACAGTGATGATGATCCTATTTTGTGCCATCCGACTGTGATGAAAGTAGGAGAGGTTTTCTCTACTGAAAGATGTCGGGAACAACGTTTAGTATGTTGATGAGTCGTTAGTGAATAAATTATAATGGTGAGGACTAGAAGCTATGACACTTTGAAGAAACAGAAGACTGGTTACCCACAAGACACAAGAAGATAAAATATTAAAACAACAAGAGCTGTTGATGACTTACAATAGTTAATCATCACGTTGGAGCAAGAAGAGTTAGTTATTAAAAATAGGTTTATACTTAAAACTTAGCCACCGAAAATGACAGGTAGAAAATGTCATTAGGAACCTCTCTATGTGCCATTGTTAGTTGTTCCGTTTGCAATATTCAGATTCCTGCTAAAACCGTTCTTTGCATAAAGGCAGGAGCTCAAGGCATGGCCTCGCAACAGGGAGACCCATCAGAGTGTTTCATTATATTCTTATCAAAAGTCATTTTGTATATGATAGTGCGTCTCAGAAATGAAGAAATACAAAGAAAGAGAATTAAGATTTAAAAAGTACAAAATTTCCACTAATAGTGAAAAAGAATTAACGAGTATCATCGAACTTCTGGTACTAGCTGATGTTATACTCATTTCAACGCTGATATATTATTTCACACTAACTCATGTGGAATTAAGTATCGTAAACCTATATCTCTAAAAATATTTAAGTTTCTACTCTCGTATGTACACTTTGGTGATTAGACTTCAAGGGCGATAAAATTCAGGAAAGCAAATTGGCAGTATCAAAGATGTATGGGACATTTGAATTTCCAATTGCAAAATTAAGTACCAACCAAGTTATTTTGTAACTATTGACGAACAAATAATTGGATTTAAAAAGAACTATCAATTCAAAAGGCAGCTGCCCAGCATACATAACCAATATGCGATAATATTTATTGTTATGTGACAATGCTACCCAATGAATGGTGAATGCTATGCCATATTTAGGAAAATGCTCTACTCTACCTGGACAAGCTGTTGCACCCCTTTTTGTGATAGCACTAGTCACTGCGATCGCTAACTCTAACTGAACGTAGCATTAGATAAATGGTTTCCATCCCTTTGTGAATTGACTTACTCCAAACAGAAACTGACATCTATTGCGACTATCAAGAAAAATAAACCAAACTTGCAAAATCAATTTATATGTTCGAAATTCAACAAGCAAAAGGAGATTTCTCAATGTCTGTATTCAATGAAAATATTGTAAGTGTATCTTTTAAGGCAAAACAGAACGAACTCGTAACCTTAGTTTCCACAAATCATGATGACAAGGCTCTACACTCCGGTGGAAAGTCCGAAATAATTATGAATTACAACTGTACTAAGGGCGCAGTTGATACATTTGATCAGTTTTACCTCTCAACAAATTATGCTAGAAAAATGAAAAAATAGTCAATTGGCTACTTCTACAATGCCAATAATAAGTGTTTAATTAAGTCATCCGTAATATGTATTTAAAATGTACATAAAATCAATACCCTACTTTCTGCAACCTATCGAATGAAGCCAGTGAATTGTTCCCAACTCATTGTCTCATTTATTTTATCACTACCGGGTCTGTCAGAAGAAAATCAAGAAACCAGAATGAGTGGTTGAAATATAATCAGTTCGGAATACTCAAATGTAAGAAGCCAAAGTATGGATCTCATTTTATATTGTCTTGAATGTGAGTACTGCCTTTGGCAGAAGAGAAAAATGACCAGTACTCAATACTGAAAGTGTAAGTGACCAATGTGTGGATGTAATCACATTTAACTAATCACGGTGAAAAATTATCCCTATTGCTGTTTTTAAGAATGAACTGAATGGAAAACAGAGATGAACTGTTATAAAGTTTAAAGGGAAAGTTTGTACGTTCGATTGCTTGCGAGTCATTTAGAGAAAAAAAACAATAATCTTTAGCAAATTCCTCAGCTCATAAAGCCTGAGTAGTATTATTTTGCTGACACTGAATTATAGAGATCTATAGCTCACATGGACTTATTCATAGTAAACATATAACGCTATTTTTTTTTAAGAACAAGTGTTTTAAATTTTATATTAATTACTAATAGAAGCAATAAATTATATATTAGTAAAAAGATGAAAATATTAAAACAACAAGAGCTGTTGATGACTTACAAGAGTTAATCATCACGTTAGAGCAAGAAGAGTTAGTTATTAAAAATAGGTTTATGCTGGAAACTTAGCTAACGAAAATGGCAGATAGAAAATTTCGTTAGGAACCTCTCTATGTGCCAGTGTTAGTTGTTCCGTTTTCAATATTCAGATTCCTGCTAAAACCGTTCTCTGTATGAAGGCAGGAGTTCAAGGTATCGCCTCGCAACAGTGAGACCCATCAGAGTGTTTCTTTATATTCTTATCAAAAGTCATTTTGTATATGATAGTGCGTCTTAGAAATGAAGAAATACAAAGAAAAAGACCTAAGATTTGAAAAGTACAAACGTTCCACTAATGGTGAATGGTGTGAATGAGAATTAAAGAATCTGATCGAACTTCTGATACTAGCTGATGTTATACTCATTTCAACGCTGATATATTATTTCACACTAACTCATGTGTAATTAAGTATCGTAAACCAATATATCTAAAAAGATTCAAGTTTATACTCTCGTGTTTACACTTTGCTGATTAGAATTCAAGGGCGATTAAATTCAGGAAAGCAAATTGGCACCCATCAAAGATGTATGGAACATTTGTATTTCTAATTGCAAAATTAAGTACAATTTGCTTTCCTGTAGTTAATAGAAGTAAATTTTACTTTATTCCTAAAACATAAATTTGACACACGGTTCCTAGTAACATTTACTGAATTCAACTTCAATTCAGGGATTAAATCAGGCAACTTCCAATCACGAAAATGACGTTAATCGTTCACAAATCAAGAGTAGCAATGCATACTATTTTGTAACTAATTTCTAAGCATATGATATTTTATCATTTTTAGTAAGTTTACAAAATACAATAATACATTAAATTGAATCCCTTGACTTTTCTTGAAATAAATTTGCGTGTTGTAGAAGTTTAAATATTTACAAATAAATTCTGGAATTGCATATTTAAAAAATATTAACCTGAAATTAAATTTTCATAGTCGTTTAGAGCAAACTTCACAAAAACATGAAAAATAAAAAATGAAATTCCAGTTCATCTTGAACAAAATTAAAAATTGATTTCCTATGTAAATCAGTGAGATATGACATTAAAATTCCTCTAACGATAGCAACTACGTATTATAAGTTCAAATAATAATATCAGTTTCAACAATAATAGTAGTACCAATATAATTGTAATTTCAGCAGGAAATGTGATATTCATTTATAAGTGTATATCTCTAGGTGAGTCTTATGAAGGGCGCCTACGAAAGCAAAGTTAATCTAGTGTAGACCCATATCGAACATTTCTTTATTTTCCATAATGATGTTATTTATACTTTACAAACCAGTGTAGTCGTTTACGAAACTAATGCAATGAATGCTATATTCAGTTGCCTGTATTCGTATAAGTAGATAATTCGTAAAGAGTATTTTGTTTATAGCATGATTTGGTAAATTCACTCATGTTTGCTAACACTTGGTTATTTATACTTAGCAGCAAAAATGTACGTAGTTTTTTCCCTCTATTACACCACGATCGACCTATCAGATTGGAGTTCAATATTAGATGGGATGGACAACCTATAATTGTAAGTATATCATGTGATGTGTTATATAGTTTCCAGCTTAAGTAACAGTTTAAATATCCGTTATTTAAAATGATTACATAGACAGGCGTATTTATAACATAATTGTAAGTTAAGACAGGAATTTCATGTAATTCACTCCACATTCTTAAGTGTTTAACATATATTCTTAAAAGTAAACCACATCTATTATACTATTTTATAAATATGAATTGGGTTTGCAGATGCCAGAATATAGTGATTTTGATTTATAACGTACGCCAGAAAAGCTCTCTCTTTCTCCATAGCACTCTCTGTCGCATTGGCCTTACTTAAGGCTTCCAGATTTCAAGTCAGATGTTTCCCAAGTTGGGATTATTGCTCCAGTCGTTTCACTATTATCGTGAAAACGTACACATATACACACATAATACACTTATTTCTGCACCGTACAAAATGAGTCTGCGAGTTAATTCAGAAGAAAACCGAGTATACAGTGTTACGTGCGGAAATTTTTATCCACACTTTAAAAAAATCTTGGAAGGTATTGCCTGAGGAGTATGAAACCTCAAATAAAGGTCGCCAGAGGCGCGAATAATTTTTCAGCGCCTCTGGCGGAAAGTTGTGACTTACGTACATACGAAGGTGCTTGGAGAGGATGGCTTAGCCATTCGATCACTACTGTTTGTAACGTGCCTTGGTATAGCTCCGTCCTGGGCCACCGTCCTTTAATGACCAGGACAAGTATCTATAGAACGAGACAAGCCTTACAATGATAATTATTAAATGAGGGAAAATAATGCAAGTTCCTTCTATCTCAAATATTATATATATTTTCTATGATATTTCTTATCTATCATAGAAACGCGTATTTCAGACTAGCAAAACAGAAACCTGTATTTCAATAATCAAAGAGGTAATATTAGGATATAGAAATAAAAGCTGCTTATAGATTGATGGATAGATATATAAGCGTGTAATATATACTGTAAATTGACTTGAACAAGAATAGTAATTTCTAATAATTTATGGATTGATATCATGAAATATATATATTTATACTCAAAAACTGTTCTTGCTGTAAGTCTAATTGAGAAGTTTAACACATCTGCAAAATATACCTTAATACAATGCTATAACATTAATTTTCTTCCAATAAATTTATATTCAACAAAATCCTGATATGGTTTTATTAAATAATTTAAATATATGTATATATATATTTACTCCTCAATAGATGAACACTTTAAATCAGAGAAAATAAATAAGTACAACTCATCTATTGACAAAACTGATATATAATTATATTCACTTCCGATTTATTTATTTATTTATTTATTATTTTTTGCAGCACCACAATAATATTTAACCTCACAATATCGTAAACCAGACTAACACTTTCCGGTAATTATGTAACAATGCTTTTGAAAATATATATATTTCTTTCCCTTGAAGAAACCGTTAAACTTACGAATTCTGATACTCATAATACGTAATTACGTTATACGTAGTTGACTACAATGGTCTAGATAGTGCTCATTTTCACGGCAGTGATCGAATGGCTAAGCCATCCTCCCAAAATACCTTCGTTTGTACGTAATTCACAACTTTCCGCCAGAAGCGCTGAAAAATAAATCTTTATTTCGGGTTTCATACTCCTCAGTGAATACCTTCCAAGATTTCTTTTAAGTATGAATAAAAATTTCCGCACGTAACAACAGTCACACCTGTATTTGTATTGTTTCTTAAAGTATTCATTTATTCGAAAATTAAACGGTAGACGGCAAGAATACTGATGAATCTACTAATAGAATTAAAAAGAAGAATATAACTTTCTAAATTGACAACAAAGTTAAGATCTCGCAACATTAGGATGTTGTCACAATATTAGATGCATTAACATTTACTAGCAATACACAATAAATAATAAACATACTACTACACTATTGAATCTCATAATTTTGTAAAATGCTTAAATGTGTTATGTGTTTGTGGGAAATTAAAATACATTTTTTCAAATAGAAGGAATTCATTTTGTAATATGCAGCTGAACTGTGGTACCAATCTAACAAATTTCAACTGTAAAATTTATAATAATTTTCAGTTTGCCAATTTTATTGCGAATAAATATAATTAATCGTGTGTCTCCATTCTTTGATAACTTTCATTCACCACCCAGATAAACACCACCTTTACGAAGACACTTATGTGTGGAGTGTGGAAGATTGCGTACTACAGTCAAAATTTAGAGCTATGTCGGTGTTAGTTCGTTGCCAGAAGGGGCACCCCTATCAAATTGGTCTAAATGGAATAGCCAGACGAAGAGTGGTCTGGGACAAGCCAGCAGTTCTCCAGTAACCAAGTTAGGGGAAATCATCGTGATTGGTACGGCAACTTGGACATTAGTCCCAGCCTTGGTCAGAGTGACTTTAACGGCTCCGTGTGGAAGGCAACAGGAAACCACCACTTTATTTTTCCATAGTGTGCTGGCAGAAGAAAGGGAATATATGTACAAAGGTCTTTCGCAAGCCAAAACATAGTTCCAAAGGAAAGTATCCTCCATTTGGAACTCCAGGGGGGATGGCCTGGGGAGGGCTATTGAAAGAGAAAGAAATAATGCTCGGAAGATAGACACTGAAAGAGAGGCACTCAAGAGGAAAAGGTTCAGGATAGGGACATGAACCGTACGTACTATGTTAAAGAAAGGAAAATTAGAGAATCTAAAAGATGAATTGAAACAATATAATCTACACTTGAAAGGGGTTCGTGAAGTTAGATAAAAGAGTGAAGTAGAAAATCACGTAGGCTACGATGATAAAGTGTCTAATATTCTTCGGGATGAGTTTCGAAAGGTAACATTGGAGATTAGGATTGGAAAGGCAACAGGGGTAGATAATATATCAATCAAATTCATTAGAAATATGATAGACAAGAGGAAGAAAGAATTGTTCCGCTTCCGCAATGAATAATATGAAACAGGAAAATGGCCAAAACACTTCCTGAATACGATCATGATGCCCATGGTTAAGAAATCGAACCCAAAGAGATCTGAGTTTTATAGAACCATTAGTCTCATACCTCGTGCAGTTAAAATCCTACTCCGAATACTGAACAAGAGGTTGTATCTAATAAAAACGAAGAAGTTGAGGAGAACAAGAGAACGAGAGAAGTTGAGGAGAGGTTCTGGAGAGGTAAGGGCACAAGAGATGCAATTGGATTATTAAGGATTATCGGTTAAACGTTTATAGCGAAAGGGAAGGAAGTGTGTGTTATATTTATTGATCTAGAAAATGTTTTGTCCGCGTAAAGTTGCAATTGTTGTTAGGAATTGTAAAGAAGATTGGCTTGGAATGGAAAAATTTAATAGTCATAAGAAACATACATATGAACCAACAAGTACGTTTTAGGATGGGAGAAGAACTGACAGACGAAAGTGCAATTGGAAGGGGAAAAAATAAAATCTTTGAGTTTTTCGTCCGACGATTATGCCGGTTAGGCTAAAGGAGATGGTGATGATCAGTAAGGACTGAAATGGTGGAATGAAGAAAGTGAGAGGAAACAAGAGAACCGCGAGAAAACCAACGCACACGGTGTTTATCCACAACAAAATTCACTTGGCGGGGGCTGGGACCGAACCCGGGACCCCAAGCACAAGAGGTGAACGCTCTACCATTTTGCCACCACGGCCCCGCTATTTGAAATGGAGTTCGACAAGGATACTGTCTCTCGCCAACATTTTTTAATATATGTGTAAAAGAGTTAGTATAAAAGATTCTGCATTATGAAGACGGCATTTCGGTACGTCGTAGAAGGATTAGATGTATAAGATTTGCAAATGATATGTCGCTTGTTGCAGAATCTGAAGAAAAAAAACAATAGCATGTTGAAAACTTGTGGAATGGCTGTGAAGAATATGGATGAAGATGAACGTTAGAAAGAATAAGGCCATGGTGATTGGAACGAAGCGGTCTGCGTCAAGTATAAAAGTTGGAAGGGAGAAATAGAACAAGTGTGTAACTTCCGTTGTCTGGGTAGTATTCTTAGTAATGACATGAAGTGCGAGCGTGAAATGAAAACAGGGATAGGTATGGGGAATGAAGCCTTTAGGAGGAAGAAAAGACTATTGTGTGAGACGTTGAATAAAGAATTGAAAAAAAGACTTATGAAATGCTTCGTATGAAGTATTGCATGGGGCGAACACGTGGACATAACGTAAAAGTAATGAAAACGACTGGCGGCCTTCGAAGTGTGGGTGTGAAGAAAAATGCGAAGTGTTGGTTGGGTGGATTGGAAAACGAATGAGAGTTTGTTAGAAATGGTGAGGAAAAAAAGAATATTTTAGTTAGCACTGAGAAGAGGAAGAAAAACAGGTTTGGACATTGCGTAAGCTAGAGGGTATGGTGGCAGGAAGGGGAACAAGAGGGCGAAAAAGAATATAATTAGTGGACGATATAAAATCAGTAAGATCATTGGTAAAGACGAATGGATTAGCATAAGACCATAGAGCATGGAAGCTCCTCAACTTAAGCATGTGACCTGCTAACAAGGGCAGAATAACTATGAGGATGATGATGATCGTTCATATGTCTCGACGTATATTTACGGAACAAGTAGCATTAATATATTTCCTCTACTTTCACTTCTGCACGAAGAAAAAAACATATTTGCTTTTCAAAATAGTTCTCTTATTAAATTTATGAGATAAGAATGAGAGTCTTTGCGTAATAATCAACAAGACTTAATTCATGTTTTCTGCATTTGCACTTTCGTTCTCTTGGTTTAGTGTATTACCGTCGTCCTTCAGGTGCTCCCTACCCTCACGAAAGTCTTGCAAACCTCAAACATGGTTCTTCACACAATGCTTGACATCCGCAAGCATTACATATATACCGATGGATTTTCGAATCCACTTTTCTAGCTTTAGAAACGAAACTCAATAGTAACATTACATTTCATACTACAACTACTGCTACTACTACTGCTGCTACTACTACTACTACTACTACTACTACTACTACTACTAATAATAATAATAATAATAATATAACACACTCACGTAACGAGCAGCCTTGTTATTAACTCCGCTGCTCGAGCATTGTCTCAACGTATTGAAATTTAACCCAGCCCCTAGACAGACGCACACACTCTTTCGTTCCATCATTGCAATTATTCAATTTCAGACCTTTGTTGTTGCAGTATATGTGCACAAACGTATTCTCTCAGCATCTGGAATCATTACAGGATAAATTAATGAAGAACATAAAACGAAACTGTTAGATCTATGTTATTTACTAACAGTGAACCATTCTGTAAAAGTACGAGCTACAACACTCAGTACATTTCTTTCCTCTTAAATGCAAGGAATTGATTTCTTTTCATTTCTCCATTTCCCTCTCTGCATAAGGAGTCAAACGTTTACTGTAGGTAATCACATCATTTCTTGATCTCTGTTTAATTATATATATATATATATATATATATATATATATATATATATATATATATATATATATATATATATATATATATATATATATATATAGAATCTTCTTTTATGTTTCCAGCATTTTAACCCTAAGCAAACTTTTTAATAGCATTTAGAAATTAAATCTATGGAAACTGCATTTAAAAAAGATCTGCCAACATCAAGACCCTTAGCTAGCGGTATATGCTTGGTAGCCAAACTCTTTACAGAGCGCTTCTTCTACTTCTTCTTTTTAGTTAAAAGTCTAGTCTTGAATCTGTAGTATCACAATGGTTAACTACACTCTTCGTGTTACTGGTAGAATGAAGGAAAAGTACAAATCACACGTTCTTTATTCGTAGGTCATTTTTGTTTATCATTGCTTTAAAGATTTAAGTTTAATAAAAAGCATGTAGAAAATGCGAACCGAGTGTATTCTATCTATTAAGGCTATATAATTCTGTTGAGGTTGAGTTCTAAAAGTCCATGTTGTATCGAGGGAGCGAACATAATCATTTAACACATAAGTGTTAGAATAATATTCTTCAAACAACGAGTATCTACAGGTTTGGTGCTGTTTGCAAACATCAAAAACTATACTTTCAATTATAAAATCGTTTAATTACAAATACAATGAGAATGAAAGATACAAAAGTATATAATTTCAACGCTCTTTGCTGTTCAACGCTTGTTCCTCGATTGGAAGCAGAACATTTAACCTGTACTTAAGGTTAATGGACTCAAGTACTCTAGCCCAAATTCTCAAAGTAAATAGTTCCACATATAAATATTAACAAACATATACGTCCATTTGCCATTTACGTGGTGATAATAGTACATGGTAGATATACGTTTATCTCAAATTTTGAAATAAAATATACATCCATACACTCTAAAGCTCAAGCCTCATAACTTAGTATTTGCTTTAACAACAATATTTTATGTTATAAGCAGTCTATGTTTCTTCTCAGAAATACCGTTGTATATACAAGATTTCGCCAGATTGCATGTGCAGCTATTCAAAGCGTTAAAAACTTTTGCAAACTCTTGCAAACATTTTGCAAACTCTTGCAAACATTTTGCATCATTTTTAATGTTTCTTTGTTTTGATTATTTTCTCCATCCAACTTACATTCCCTACGTTCCTTCAATTCCTTACACATGTATGAATGCTTTTTCTGTATACTCGTTAGGGAACAACTAACTTCAAACTTTTCTGAAAAGATTACAACCCATCAAGGAATATTGTTATTACCATATAGTTATCTGCTTTTTGGAACTAGTCTTTTTCATTATTTTAGCATTGTGCATGGAAACATTTTCAGCCCAAGTAACATAAGGTTGAATATCCCGTAGCTCGAATATATATTCAGTTCTAACTTAATTGTAATACAAAACTTAATTATAATTTATTACAGCTGGTATTCCAGATGGACAACTTATGGTACGCAGAATATGGTAATTTCGCTTGAGTTATTTACACATCCCCCTTAACTTCATCAAATGTAGACATGTATCTTTTTAAGATTAACATTCTGTGTTTTGTTCCGGTACACATAACTAGATATTATTGGTACTACATACAACACGTGTACTAAAATAAAACGGGTATTGTAATTCTGGATCATTTAC